>NC_031771.1:55904031-55950481 GCF_001522545.3 Parus major
CATCCATCCATCCATCCATCCATCTCCCTCTCATCCCCGGGGACCAGAGCTTGACAGGTACTGCAGAGGCAGCACTGCAAATGCCAAATCCTCCATTATCATGTCCCTTTGACTCACTGCCGAGGCTGCCATTAGTCTTTCTCCTGTAATCACTTTTTAAGACCAACACTTGTTCATATAGAAATCTCTTATTGAAGAATTGAACTAACAAATTATTGAAAAGATCCCAGAGGTATAATTTTTCTTTGAGAATCTAATTTGGGAGTTTCTCTAGATTGTGTGAGTTTAAAGATCTGTATTTATCTCAGAGTAGGAAAATCCCTACCCTAGACTAATGCTGAAATATAAGAGGTATTATGAAAGAAACCAGGATTAATTTACCATACATCTAAAGAAATCACAAACCATTTCTTATAGGGTTTTTTGCCTAATTTTGCTTTGTGTGGACTCAGAGAACTTTTGAAAATACTAAATAAAAGGCAGAATCTTATGCTGTTTTTTTCTTTAAGTTGAATTTAATTCATATGATATTTTAGTTTTTTTTTCAAGATCAATATTTATAGGAAAGTGCTCAAGGAAATTGTTCCATTTTTCCCAACAAAAGCACAGCCGTTTCTCTCAGAGGGGGGTTGAGTTCTTCCCCTTCCAGGAACAACTGAACAGAGGAATGCAGCTCAACAGCTTTGCTTAATTAGTCAGTTTATCTGAATTAAGGATGGACTAACACTCTTAGAACAAACCATATAAAAGAGGGTTGGCAATGATGAAGAGGAAAAACTGAAGACTTGTTGAAAGAATGAGTAAGAGAATAAATTTCATCCTGAATTAAGACCTTAGTAAGTAGAATAATATATCTAAAAAACCCTTACTTTTTACCCATGTATTTGTGTATTTTACAAGTTGGGATATTGAATTGGGGCATTCTGAACCAGTTGAGAGAAGAGTGTATGTGTGCCAGGGGAAGGTGGGTGGTTTGTGGCATCTTCATTTTGTGCCCTCTTCACCTGTGTATAAATACATTATATATATATAAAATACATAAATATATATATATATGTTGCATACATTGTGATCTGTTTAAAGCTTGTATGGTCAGACTCGGTATGAGCTGACTAACACTGTCTTCTTATAATCATTTGGATTTCTCCAAATATATATTTTTGTCTTTGATTTTATTGGGTTAATTTATTGGATTTGCATATTTTTTT
Organism: Parus major; assembly: GCF_001522545.3. Lineage (NCBI taxonomy): Eukaryota > Metazoa > Chordata > Aves > Passeriformes > Paridae > Parus > Parus major. The sequence continues at coordinate 55,905,240 of NC_031771.1, forward strand.
AACATATCTGCTTCAATTATCTTGACACACATCAGATTCCAAGTCTTTCTTCCGTTTGTATGTCCATCTTCACATCTGTTAATCCATTATCCTGTTCAAATAACTCAGGATATAACTTCAAGGTCAAAGAGAAAAACATTGTTAAGTGATGGTAAACTTTATTTTATTTTATTTTATTTTATTTATAAAATACCTTTAAACTGTGAAAAGTTTATGTTCCCTGACCTGCCTACAGAACTCACACAACTTGCAGGAAGGATCTTTTCCTTCAGATATCTTTCTAATTACTATCACTGCTGAATAACTGGTATTACAGTTGTTTGAATTAGCCATGAGAACCCCAGAACTGCCATCCTTTGAGGCAGATAATTAACCACAATTTATTCTTGAATAAAACTTAGCATTTGCCATAAAATCCCAGAGGCATAGTTGTATTTCACAAAATCTTAGTTCATCACATGATGCACAATGGAGCATATTTATTAGCATAATCTAGTCTAGCACTGCTACCTCTCACATTAGCATGTATTTAATAGGATCAGAGGGGACTGTTAGAAAGGAATTTCTCATGCAAGACTAAACTCTGCTTTAGGGGTAGATATGCTTCCTAAGAAGAAGAAAAGACAACAAACAATGCAAATACTAATAGGAGCAGAAATATCTGTTAAATTGATGTTGCATTATGAAATAATGGAGGTAGCTTGTCCTTCTTATATTTTCAAGTATTTGTGCATAGTTAATATGGTTCTTGAAATAGAAACCAAGTTAATTTTAAAGGCCAGGTCCTCAACTGTTCAAAGTACAAATATTATACCCTGAAAACAAGTTTGGGCTTTTATTTATCTTCTAGGTTTTCTAGTTATCTTCTTCTCCTTGGTGTGTGCTCCAGAATTAAGTATGGCTTGTTCTGGTTCAGCCTAAGATTCAGATATGCATAGAAAAATATTTCCTGTGGATAATAACATGTGGCTGGATTTAAAATATATTTGAGTGAGTATTTAAGTCCATGAAATTTTTTCATTTCATCAAATGAAATGAAATTTTTTTTCTCTGAATTAAGTTCTTGTGCGTTTCCACAGAGAAGTCATTCTGGTACAGGAGTCATCAAGTACGTGAGCACGCTGTCTTTCGAGATCAGGGATTAATCACTGGGTTAAATACCTGACTCAGTGGTGAGGTCTCAGCTCTGGTTCTGTCCTGAGCCCTGCCCCATGAGCAGCTCTGTGGGCTGCTGTGCCTAACACTGATTTTTGTCTCTGAGCCAGTTTGGAGACTCTCCACTCTAATCTCCTGCAAATCCGGCTCCAGGATGGAATGATGATCACTTGGTGGCTGCAGATTAACAATATTATATGGGGATTTATTTGGCATATTAGGTTAAATTCAACACAGGACTTAGATGGAAGATTCAAAACTGGCTTTATAAAGTAAAGCCAAATCTTGTTTTAAAGTGAACTGGAAAGCCCTAAACACAGTACACAACTCTGTAGTTTGCTGTTTCAGCAGTAGCCACAGTGCTCAGTTTGGGGTGAGGTGGCAGATTCCTACAGTATCAAGGAGGAATCTACTCTGAGCACACTGAAAACCTAACCAAGGGCATTTACTGCATGACTCAACGCAGCAGCTAGGAGCAGACTTGACAAAAAGAAGCAGCCATGGACATGAGCTAGAGGAGCAGCTTCAGTGACCTCTTCACTCCAGTGACTTTCAAATTCTTGCTCACCCCAAGACACAGGCTGTCAGCTACTCTTGAGTGGCTGAAGGGATTAGGACTGTATCACTCTGCAAAAGTCATGCCAAAAGCAGCCTTTCCTTAACTCCGTGTGGTGAGAGTTACAGCTCCAAGGCTCTGGCCCTGGCTCTGTACTGGAGTGCCATGAACAGTTCTGACACAGCCTCAAGCTTCCCTTTGGCTATACTTTTTTCCCTAGTGAACCTCCTCTTCCTAGCTGCACACTCAGTACCATTTTTTCCAGGACAGGTTGTGGCAGTGCCTTTCCAAGTCTCCACTAGTCCGAGCCTGATCTATAGGAACTGGACTGAATCTCCTTATGCTGAGTATGAGACTGAAGCAAAGTTTCCCACCTCCTGATATTGTTAAAGGGAATTATAATGAAATTTCTAGAAAGTTAACACCCTAATTTTTAGGGGAAAAACAAACAGCCGGTGGGTGTTAGTCTGTTCCTACAAAGAATGGCTGCTGGTATTGTTCTCACAGCAAGCTGTTAATCTCTGAAGCTCCACATATGTCGTGGTTACAAGAGACAAACTCAGCACCACATTCAGAGGCTCACTGTTCATGGTATGTGTTTGTCCCTATAACATGTCCCTGTAAGTCCTGAGATGAAAACTCCTCAGCAAATTCCTCATGGCTCAGCCACAATTTTGAAAATTAACACAACTCTTCAGTACTTTCTGAAATACCTCACTGATGTTTTAGAACAATCCCGTACTATGATGGTCAGAAAGTTCCAGCAGAATAAGATGAAAGTGTATTTACTGCATGACTGACTAACTTGTCCTTTCTTCTTTTGTTTGTTTTTCTCATACTCTTTTCTTCACCCCAAGTGTGGTGAACTCCCTACAAAAAAGCTCTTTATCTGTTGGATAGTGAAGCAGAATGCCAAACCTGGGGTTTGTAGTCACTACTGTGTAAATATTTAATATCAATTATAATGGTTCTTTGGAAATAAAGGGTGTATCACCCATAATTGTTACTGGCATTGCTATTACAGTCTCCTGGATCCAAGCCAGGAGGTCTGGCAGATGCTAGAGGAAGCACACTTAGACCCTTAAGTGAGGCACTAATGTAAATACAACAGTGTGTCCTCTGTCAGTGCCTGTTCAAGCACTGTGTGGTCCCTTCGACTGGACTGTGCTGAGTCTGAGGAAGTTGCTGTGATAATTGTGAATCCAAGGCTGAATTCCAGTAAAGTTCAGGCAGAGAAAGATATTGGTTTGAAAAGAGTTCTGAGAAAAACAACTAGATTCTGGAGTCAGCTTTGAATTTACTAAACTTATTAGCATCCATATGACTAAAGCTGAAAAACGCAGAATTTCTTAGATATGCCAATTCTTTAAATGTTCAGCTTGTGTGGTTTTCAGAAGGCTCTGTAAGGTAAGATCAAATGAAAAACAGCAAATACAGAACTGGGTATTTCAATAAATAATAATTCTGTATTAATGCCTAATTTTAAATGCCTGTTATTTTTTTTCTTAGCTCAAAGGCCTTCTAAGAGAGGTGTTGTTTTTCTAAGGCTTTTGTTGCAGAGAAAAAGACTGTCTGACATGAAAACTAATGAAATGAAGAAAAGAAAATGCTTGTTTACACTGAGAAATTACCTCACTGATTTCTCTTCTTTCAACTTTATTCTACTACAATTAATGGCTTAATATTAAGGCAACAGATTATCTTATCGCCTGTGCATCTCTTTCCCCATCAGCCGACTTTGTTCCTTACCTGCTATTCATTTTCTTCCCTCCTGAGGAACTTAAGGCTGAGTGCTTACCATCCCCATGCAGGGAGGGAATGTGCAGGACATAGTTAGAGCTTTCTTGGGGAGCAGGGCGGTGTGCCTTGTGCTGCATTTAGTTACTGTACATAAGAGGGACAAAGTGAGCCCTGAGCATTCTCTACCCCATTGGGAGGGCAGTCACGCCTCCCCCGCCCCCATCAGCCATGCACCGACTGAAATTCGACTTCTGGGCAGAGGGGTTGGCAGTCCAGAGCCCTTTCTGCTCACTGGAAGGGAAGGAAGAGGTTCTTCACTTTGTCATCCTTTCTCTTGAGTGCCAGCACGGCAGAGGATGCCCAGCAACCTCCCATCTCTTTACTGATTCACCAAAGGTTTGTTTTTATGGGGAATCTTCTGACTGAGAAGAGTCTGCATGTTATGTCACAGCTTTTATCTTCTGGAGGAACTGTTCTATAACTATGGCATTCCTTGGAGGCAAAAAATTCTTTAGTGCTTTCTTTAATTGATGTAAGTATAGATTAATAATAAGTATAGATTAATCATATGCTAGCTTGGCAAGTGCCTTTATTAAAAGTAATTTCTGTCCTCAGGCAGTAAAGCTCATTATGAAAAATAGTAAAAACCTCATTATAAAAAGGAAACAAATTCATGGGGAGTTTCAGCTCCGTGGCACAAATTCTGAGCTGTAAACTTGGGGTCTGACAAAAGTATTCTGATCTATTAGTTGGAAGGGAACAATCTTGCAACAATAAGATCCAAAGAAAAGGTATGGTGATTTCTTAGAGTGTAGTAATTTCTGTGGAAACTCAGATAGATGGGGGACTCTTGTATCCTTCTTTGTTTGTATTTAAGAGGGATGATCAAATATTTATGTTAATGGGAATTTATTCGCTCAGTCTTATGGGATTTACTCTTAGTCTAAATACATTTTGAGAACAGTGAAGGATGTTCTCCTTGCACCATATCCTTCTTTACAAAATAAATTAAGCATTCCTTACTCAGCCAAGGCTCCTAATTCTGTTTTACATATGTTGCTTATGGTGAGGCAATTTAGGGGTCAAAGATTTACATTGATCTCCTGAAAACATTGAAAAATACTGTAGGCTCTAGTTGAGTTGTGATCTTGTATCCTTTTTATCCATTATCTTTTTGAGTCCAAAGGTAGAAGAAAGTCATTTACAGAGAGCACCCTTTGCTTAGGCACACAGTGTGAAAGGCAAGCAAAGACCACAGACTGCCTCAAGTCTGTCAAGCATACCAGAAGAACAAGCCCATCTCTTTAACCACCTTCAGTATTAACTGATTTGGAGTATATTTTCACTTCAAGATTTTTGAGAAGAACAATACCTAACATCTGTAAAATATTTTACTCCTGCAAGCACTTTTTGGACCATCTATCCTCAGAGGTAGGAGACATTAACTGGTAGTACCAGAGACTTTCTTACCTGCTTGCTTTGAATTTTGTTTCTATGTCTCTGTTCTAATGGTCTAATGTTCTAATAGTTCTGTGATCTAATCTGTTGTCCCCAGTCTTTTGGAGTGCAACATTAGGGCTTAATAATCAAAATTCTTTACTTGGAAATGGAGTCATAGAGTTCAAAACTCTGGGGCTGAAAAACTGGAAGTTATGCAGGCCAAGAACCTGGTTTGACAGTGGGTACTTCCCTCTTATACTGGTAGACTTTCCTAGTGAATGTATTTAATGCTATTCATAAGCAGGTGAATCAAAGTAAATACAAAATGTGTATAAAATCCAAATCCTTTAGTCTCAAATAGCTGTGGTGGTTGGTCTGACTCTCTCAGTCCCACTGTCAGGGAACAGGAGAGCCAGCTGATGCCAGGGTCTGCACACTACCCTGTTTGCTCCTGAAGCAGCCTGATACGTCCCAGGCTCCTAGTCCAGACAGGACTGATTCTCTGCACCTGTTCTAGTCTCACTAACCTCATATTTGTCATTCTTCCCTTCCTCTGTCCTCATGTGAGGAAAGGTTTTGTTCCTCTGCCTGAAGGTGAGATTTGCTCTTTGTTGCTCAGTCACTGTGCTGAGAGGGTAGGGATAGAAAAGGAGAAAGCTGATGGCTGTATGGAGAAAACAAAAAAATGGGAAAAAATCTGCTTCTCAGCTCTCACAATCTGGGGTATGTGTGCTGCTGGTGGTGTAGTGGGTTTGTTTTGTTCTGTTTTGTTTCCCAAAACAAAGCTTTCCAAATAGCACTATGCTAAAACATGGAGTAGCCCTCCCTATCCATTGCCACATCCTAAACACCTGGTTATCTCCATGTACTTCAGAGACATGTGTTTCCCAGTCAGTCTCTTGTTATAGAAGCAAAAAGTCAAATTATAGGTTCTATAATTTTTACATATAAGTACAGCATATCAATGAAGTTTAATCTTCAGTCCTTCTTCACAGGAATAAAAGGGGCTGATAAGTAATAGAAATTAACTACTTATTTCTGCTGCTAATCTATGACCCAAACTGCTTAAAGACAGTTAATTTCTATTTCTGGATTTCCAATCAGACAAAACTAGTCCATGAATGAGAAGGAAGAAAATGGTCAAGTAATGGAACAAGGGGTTTTCCCTCTTTTCCCCACTGCACTGAAACAAGGAATCGTACCAGGGGTACAGCTCTCTCATGGCTTTGTTTTAGCAGACAGGAGTTGTTCCTCATTCCTAAACTGTGTGTTACAGTGGAAGGGGCAATAAGGTTTTTGGCTCTTACTAGAATTTTACTAGGAAGGTATTTTATGAACAAACATCATAGACAATGGGTAGAAGGAAACGTAGTAGAGATTTGTTTAGAAAGGGAGTTGTCAAATTAGTTTTCTTTAATTGCAAAAGGATTTTGAGGTGTGCCACAAAGTTTGGGGAAGGTGTTTATTACTGTTCCATTACTTTATTACTGCTTCTTAGTTTACAAATTGGCAAGAGAATTTTGCAGTTATACAATGATACATTTTAATTTGAGCTGAAAAGGAAGAACAAATAGGTAATATTGGAAGCTACCAGGATTTCCAGAAAAAAAAACCCCAAACATTCAGATTCTGATTTAGGAAGCTATTCCAATACAAATCTTTTTGACTGGAGACTGTTTTTAAAAGGATTAAAAAAAAAAAAAAACCAACTATTTGAGCTCTTGAGCAAGTGAAGCAGATAGAACAAATCATAACACAGAGCAAGGAAAATTTGAAGGGAGTGGTATCAACTCTTAGTCTTGGACAAAGGACTTGGAGTCATTCTCCGCTGCTACAGAAACCGAGTCATTTAATTTCATGCTCCTTGAAGAGGAGAAACTGTAGTTAAAAAAATGTTTTGTCTGCCAAGCTGTCAGGATTTCAAGGCAGTACTGGCAAACATGAAAGAACATGTTGTAGAGAAGAGGGCAACTTGAAAGAAAGTCACAACCAGATTCGTCCCTCCTTGTATTTTCAAAAAAAATCTTAAGCCACATGTGATCTAAAGCTGTGAGATCTTCTCTGTCTTCACAGTTGCTTGCAGTTGTCAGTTATCCCTTTCACTGTTTTCATATCCACAAGATTCCTCTTTGAACTCCAGGTATTTCCTTGGGAATTTGGGTAGAAGAATCTGTATCAGTAGCTCAGAACATTTTGGTTTAAAGGCAACAGTGAATTAGGATAGGTTTGGATGGTGAGTGTCCAAATGCAGTCAGAATCCTCTCCGTGTTTTCTTTCATGTAAAGCTTACCACAACAGAAGGGTAAATCCAAGGAGTACGATCCAAGAAGTAACATCACATGTAATCTGCTATCTCTAAAATCTGTGGTCAGTCAGAGACTGACAAACAAGACACAAACAAGTCTTGATTTGGCCAGAGAGGGCTGTGGCTTCCATGTAACTATGTGTAAAGGCATGAGTCAGAGCAAAGATGTGCATGTAAATGTGGTGCAATCTAACCCCTGATTTGAGAGATTATCTTGTCCTTGATATATCCTACCCACAAAGGATACTAGACCTTAATCAGCTGATGTAGGTCAGGGCAGAGGTCACTAAATAAGGCCAGAATGCCATAGGGCCTGGTATGGTACCCAGTTTTGGCTTTGGTATCTGTTGTGGATTTTCAGGTAAAGAATCAGCATACAGTAATGTCCCCATAAAGAGAAAAGGAACAGCAGAGCATGTATTAATTCCAGCAGGAATTAATTACTTTCACACAGAGGAAGGAGTTGAAGAGTTAAAGCTAGGGTTTCAAACAAAATTTAAGCTGGGATAATTGCAGACAGCAGGATATTGGGGGAGTGCTTTGCACCTGGAGGGAAACAAATATTAATCAAAATGATCAAGAGACAAATCAAGCCCCAAGGATGGGGTGATCATGAGGCAGAACTGAGCCTCAGATAGCACCATGTTGTGGTCTTGCAGAAATAGGAGGAAAGGCAAGATGGAGGGAGTAGCTTCAGGAGTTTAATGAATGAATTTCATTCCTTAACTAAATCATTTGAGGGGTAAACAGGAAATTATAGTAACAGAAGAACAGGAGAATGAATGGAGAAGATCACAAAAATTTTCCAAATTTCTGCTTCAAGACAAGTGCAAGATCTCTTATATGTGAAGAATATAGTATTTCCCATACCTTGCTGCCTTGAGGACTGTTGAGAACATGTCAAACTACACCTGACACCTGCATTTAACCATTTCAAGCAGTTAGATATATTCAGGGTGTTCCATGAAAATAACATATATGTTTGTACTGTGTAAGCTTATGTATCCACCCAATGCAGCTTTGATGGCAGGTCCTGTAAACAGAAAAGTTACTATGATATGTCATAATTTTCCTTCCTTTGAGACAGTAAGAATTCTTGCAGGAGTAAGAGAGACTACATTAAATGTTTGCCTACCTTATTCTGGCACACCAGCTGGTTTCTCACAGGCTGGATAGAAGCTGCAAGCCTCTTTTGCAACAGCAATTACGCAAGTCAGTTTTTTGGTGTTCCTGCTTCCCTGGGTTATATTTTTGCACTCTAATGAAACAATCAGGCAAGTTTCCAGCTGTTAATTAACTGCATGTGAATTGATTTTTTGAAGAAGGGGAAATATCAAACAGAGTCTGTACTAACTAGGGAAACACCATCATGAGTTTCAGTTTAGACAAATTCATGGTGTTTCCCTATTCCTGAAGAATGGTGATTCTTCTCTCAGAGTCTGTTAAAATCTTGAGTACAAAGTTGGAAAAACGGAATGAAGTGGCATTATTATCATGTTTGCTTGCAGATTATTAGCTTGCTCTCATGCAGCTGATAAAACAGTAATGGTTCTATTTAAATGTCGTACCATTTGTTGATAATCAGTTATTTAACCACAGGGTGGATATTTGCTCTCACTACTTCTGCAGAACACCATATTATGCCTATTAAACTGTTTAGTCTGAAGCTTAAATGCCACACAGAAGATTATTTCAGGGACAGGATTAATTATGTTGTCTTCATCTCTCTAATTGGTACATGATGTATTAGGGAACATCAACAAACTGTTTTAGAATTAACCATCTATGGAGCAGACCTCACGGCTGCATTTCTGACAGTTTTATGTTCACAATTTAGCTGTCAGAAGGGTGGGGAGAAGAAGAAGACAAAATGTGCATAAGACCAGAGAAGGATTTTACTACACCTATTGCTAAAAGCTCTCAACCATTCCTATAAGACATAGCTGTTTCTGCTGCTACAGTTACCTGCCTGGCTGACCTCTTTTTTTTTGACCAGACCTAGTCTCATTAATCAAGAACCCACTCGATTTTATAAAATTAATTAAAGGAAAAAAGGTTAATGAGTTTGCCTATTTCCCTTGTGCCCCTCCATAGAGAGATTTGTGAGTCACGGTATTGCAGCAGTTTTGGGGGCTCCAGAGCACACTCAACACTCACAAACCTTTGCTGTGCAATGCCAGTGAATAAAAACCACTCTGAAAGCCTGATGTGCACACTCTCCTCTTGGAGAGGGGTTGGGCAGGGGGGAAAAGGGAGCAGGCATGCCAGACATTGGTGGTATTTAACACCCTGATGGGTTGCGTTCCTCAGCCACAAAACCAGCCAAGTATAAGAATCTCTATATTTTTGCTTAATTACAATATTTCTTTTTCCAGGACTTAGGAATAGATGGTCAGAAACCTGTGCCCTCTCCTCCAAAGACTACAAATATATTATATCACAACTGAAGTAGAAAGAGCATAAGGAGCCATCAAATAAGATGGGAGTGAAGGCAAGAGAACTTTAATTAAACCTTTTCTGAAAAGGAAATAAACAACTGAGCAAGGAATTTCTTTCAGGAATGCTGAGAGAATGAAAGATATGCAGAAGAAAGAAATTAATTAAATATTGTCCTAAAGGCAAACTAGTAACTCAGAGTAGTCTTATAGAAGTCCAGTCTTCAAGACATGATTGACTGCCTCTGCCCTTCACTTCTTATTCTCAGTCTCTTGCTGTAAGAGAGTATTTACAGTGAGGACTCTACCAGCAATAGACTGCCTCTGTAGGCTGTAGTGCTCCATTTCATTGATAATTCTCCTTTGCTGTTTTGTTGCCCTGCTTTTCCCTGTCCTAGAGTATCTGGATCCAGCTCAGGTTTGCCTCTGCTCTGAGTGTTCCCTTGTACCAGTTCCTGGTGCTACTGCAGCAGCTCAGGAAAAAAAAATAAAGTGAAGCATTTTACCAAAACAGACATTTCCTGTCCAGAACAATTAATTTTTATAATAAACACACCACAACACTCCTGGCAGCAGAGAAACATAAGGCTGAGGTTGCCTGTTACAGCATTAGGTGAAGGGAGATTCCTTGGCACATTGGGGAGATTATGGTGCAACCACAGTGATGTTTTTGTTTGAATTTTAGTAAACTGAGACATATTCTGGCTTGTAAGGCAGAGTAGTCTTGGAGCATGTGAACTGGATGTCTTGTAAAGTTTAGGAAAATGAGATCTATTTCAGTGACTAATATAGATACAGCCTGTGAGGTATAATTGCTAAAGTAGCACAATAAGAGTGTGCCCAGGGAACCAAGCCCATAATGTAGGAATGTGCAGGTAAACCTGCACAACTTCACTTAGGAAAGGTATGGCTGATAAGTGTCACAACACAAGAATTAGGGAAATTCCAGATGAGTAATCAGAAAAGAGGTTAAAACTGACAGTCTGATGTATGAATGCTGTCAAACTCATTGCCACAGGAAGCTGGAACAAACAATGTAAGTAAATTGAGCAAGTGACCCAGATGAATAGAAAGTGGATCCAAATACATATTCTAATTTAGGAAATTGTTAAGAAACCAGAATCCAGACACATAAACTGTCTTTGTTTCTCATTGCTTGAATAGCCAGTCCTAGCCATTATAGGATGTGACTACAGGGCTGGACCAAAGGCAGTGCTGGCTAGTTTTATGGAAGTGAGATTCTTTGTGTAATTGTCTATACCTTGTAAAGGCTCTGCAAGGAAAGGACAACCTGGGGAAAAAGACACATCTCCCCTCTAAGTTAGCATGCTTAGTCCAACATCCATGATTTCTGTCCTTCTCTCCATCTGCTGGGAGAGTAAAGGCCTACATAACAGGATCTACTGTTGGCCACAGTCTGAAACAGTATCAGCCTAAGGACTCCTTTATTAGGATTAATTTTATTGTTTTTCTTGGTTTTTTCTGCCTCAGACAACTCAACTGTCGGCTTTCTAAAACTATTCACAATGGTTTCAGGATCTTTCAAAAAAATAGCTACATATGAGTCCATTTCTGTGTATTTTTAAGGGGTTTTCTACATAAATATGCATGTAAAGTGATCCATTTTATCTGCCACTTAATGCACAAAGTGACTTTCTAAAGCTCTTTGTAAGCAGCCTTAGATTTGAGTGTCCTTAGTACAGTTTTATGCAAACTTTCTCCTCACAATTGCTCTCCCTTTCAAAATAACTCAATGATAGGTTGAGCAATACAGTCCTGAGATAGCCATATTCTTGTGTGTTGTTATTTCATTTAATGGAATTAATTTGACACAGAAGTAACTTGATTCAGCAGTATGACCAGGATCCAGTTTAGCATAGTGCTTTAGCACTTGCATAACTTTGTTTTTTGCTTAGAGAGGTTTACTTGCATCCTATACTGGTCTGGAACAGGGAATGACCTTTCAAGTAATTAAGCCACAGGAAGTACTTAAAACCCTGATTTTCATTACAACCATAAATGGGAGGTAAGGTGATTTATACGCAAAACTCTGTTGTGCAGCTACCAGTAATTTCAATAATGGATAGTGGAATAAGAAGACTACTTTAAATATTCTTCTCAATGGCTTAGTATGTGCTGCCTATAGATTCCTCCTTCTGTTCTCAGGTTAATGTTTTATTAATTGACAACATATATCTTAAAATGAAAGTAATGCCCCTTGAACCAACAGCAAAGTAGAAGGCAATAACATAGTGTTCTTACTGGATTTTTTTGCCATACATGGCATGAGTCATGCACTTGGACATAATTCAGCCACTATCACACCCTGTTCATATAATTGGCAATAAAACTAGGAACAATCTCACTGATAGTGACTTGCCTTATGTCAGTGTTCTTGCTTTCACATACTAGTTTATACCATGAAATTACAGTAGCTTGTTCAATTTTCAAACCTTTAATAGCAACAGTGGGCAGAGGTCAACTCCAGCTGAACTTTAAAGCCTGTACTTAAGACTGAAGAGACCAAAAGGTGGCTAAAATGGGAAATGCAAAAAACAAGGGAAGCAGAAAAGCTGAAATACAGTAGATGACAGTAGCAAGGCAAACAGAGGATATTGGGCTATATAGGATGTTACAAGAATTTATAACTTGGGGATTTCATGTTGCCTAAGTAGCTGTGTATAAATCTGTCTGGATAGTTGTACAGTTCCAGAGTAGGCTATCACAGAATCATAGAAGCATTTAGTTTGGAGAAGATCCAAGAGTGATAAGGTGCCTCCTTTGCCTCCTTTTCTGCAGGCTGAACAACCTCTGTTCCCTCAGCTGCTCCTCATAAGAGGAGTTCCTGCCCCTTCATCAGCTCCTTTGCCCTTCTCTGAACTGGCTCCAGCACCTCAAAGTCCTTCCCAAACTGAGGCCATGTGAGGCCTCACCAGTGCTGGGTACAGGGGGATGATCCCTGCTCTAGCTCTATTCTTTCTCTCCATAGGAAAGATTGGAGCCAAAATGATGGTTTTCTGTCAATGTCTTTTTATTTCAGAAAATGAGAAAAATTATATTTTAATCACTTGAAATTACCATGAAATTCATTTAATTTCTAATGTTTTCCTAGGATATGCTGTTTTGCTTACATAATTTTTTCTATGAATTATTAGACCACCTAAATAATTAGGTGGTTAAAAAGTGTTACTTACATTCCTAAGCAAAGACTGACAATGAAGTTTACTGTAGAAATATTGTTTTATAATTCAACTGCAACTGAAGCAAAGATGATCTTGTATGGAGAATTCCTTTTGCTGTCAGTAGTGCTCACTGGCTGAGAGAGTCCTGCTTTTGACAAAGATACTGTATTAAACTTTTGTGGTATCTTCTACCTCCCTGTTTGGACATCACAGTTCAAATGGCTGGCTTTCAGAGCAGAAAAGCATAGAACAAAAACACTGCTCAAAGCATTGTTTATTGTCAAAGAGGAAACACACCTTAGATCTATTAAGAATTTACTGTTAACTGTGAGCCTGTTTCTATAATTGAGATTTTATGAGTCTTGATATTAGTCCAGACCTACTCATTACAGAGAAAGGGAGAACAACAATGTGTCAGCAATGCTACCCCACACTGCTCAGATCCTGCTCCTCTCCCTAGCATTGCACTCATCCATCCCCTGCTCCTCCCAAAGTTGATGGTTTCACCCTCGTGGGGGGTGGGTTATGACAACTCACCAGCACCTACAAGTCCTTTGGGGTTTTTTTTGGCCTACAACTCCACAGCTTCTGAATTTATGAGATAATTCCGTCTTTTATGCCTGTTTGATACTATTTCTTTGACATTGAGTTCCAGTCACCTGGTAGCAGCGTTCAGGCTCAGCCAGAAGCCTGACCTGCCCTGGTGATGAGGCAGGTCTGGGGTTCAGGCGTGAGCTGAAGTCCCCAAGTCAGGGCAGATACAGCCCTGTCCTCATCAGGCAAGTCCACAGTGACGAGGCAGGGCTGAGTTAGTCAGGGTGAAGGTCTGGATCAGTTTCACCTGGACTGAGGACAAGGGCTGAGAATGTCCCTTAGCACGCTCTCCTGAGGGAAGTGGAGGGGAGACTCTGCTGTTCCACTAGGCTCTCCTCATGGCTGGCTGCCATGAGCTGCTGAAAATGGTAATAACTAACAGACTTTGATCCCAATTCCTTTTGAAATGCAAAGCAGGCATTTCAGCCACCAGCCTTTCCAATGTTTCATAAGCCTTGGCAAAGTAAGGGAGTTTCGTATCTTTACGTTCATGTAATTGAAACTTACTGAGTGTGACGAAGCATTTTTTGTACCATTTTTTAAACTACAACAAAAGACACTTAAATGCCTCTGGAAATCACAGATGAAGCTTGAGAGAGGAGAGAGGACCTACCTTACTAGCTTTTCCCTTTATTCCCCAATTCCTCAAAATGGAAGAAAAACATATAAGTCCAAAACATGCAGAATTTTACCATATTTGCATATCAAGATTTAATTACATAAATTAAGGTAGTGATTCATTGAAGCCTATTTTTGTATTAAATTACCTACCCCTACTTTGAGAGGGGAACACTTTGATAATATCTCTTAACCTTCAAGAGAATAAATGGTGAACCACTGCTTGCCAGGTTTCATGAATCTGAGAATGGGAGAATAATTTGTTACACAAATATCTCTGATTATTTTTAGTCTCTAGATGAAGAAAAATGAAACTTCAAATCTAAAACTACAGCTAGACAAACTAAAAGGGTTTTGTAGCTTGAAGCAAAGCTGGTATTGGGGTTATTTAAAATAGCTGGACAGGTTGGATAGAGCATAGTCTGGCAAAGTTTATTTTCCTAGCTTGATTTCCAGGACTGACTTTCACAGGAAAGTAACATAAGCATATATTTCTACCCTGGGCTTGCTCTGCATCCTTTTTAGGCACATTCAGCCTTGCAAGGAATGTTGTACTCCAGGCTCAAGCAGGGCTTGTTGCTCTCAGGGGACTGGAGCCTTGCAACTCAAGATTTGAGCAAGCTAGTGACGGCTGAGGTTGCAATGCATGTGAAGGCATTTTGATTCTTCCCTCTCCACAGAGATCAAGAGTGATGTCTAAGGCTAGAAGTCATTATATCAATGAGGATGATCCTTGAGTCAGGACACACAGCTTGGTCTGTAGGGCTAGCAATTCAAGCAATCTTTCAAAAAGATGAACAGTTCTCTGAAGATTTCAAGAGAAGTAATAAACAATTCCTGAGTGTAATAACACTGCTCAAGTGTATTGGTCTCAGAAATTTTTAAATATTCTTTGATGTTCAACCAAAAGGAACTTAGATGCTGGGTACTCTGCCTTCAGGACTGAGTCCTAGGAGGGCTTCATTTTGTGGCATCATCCTTCTTTATAACACAAATTACTTTGAAAGTGTTTCCTTTCCACCTGGAGTGAACCTATACAAAGCAGCAGCTCTGGTCATACCTCAGGGCATGACCCCACAACATAAAAGCCTTCACTTGTCAATATTTAATTCAACATTTTCTAAATGATACATAGATGCTAGGCTGATTTCACTGGAAATAACTTTGTAAAGATTAAACTAGGTTTACTCTACGTGGAGGGTAATGTTGAAAATAACTCTAACATAATAAAAACATTAAACTCATGGCTCATAAGATTTTTCCTATATGATGACATACTAGACTTGCATGTGTACATAAGAAAAAATGGTTAAAACAACACTAATGGCCAACACAGCAGAGGTAATTATTAACCACTTTTTCTTGCAAAATAGCTGGAAAATACTTTGCTGTAGCTGATCCAATAAGCTGTCATACAAATCAGCAAAAACTATTTTAAAATATTCAATATTCTTATTCTATTCCCCCCAGATCTGTTTGCTCTCCTTGTACAGAAATGTAAGTATTCAGAACTTTGAGGTTTTAAGATTGAAGGACTAAATAACAATGGTCAGTGTCCTGTTTTTTCTCTCAAAAATGTGGTTTTAGCAGTGCAGGAAGCAGTGCTTTTCCATCAAGGACATACAGCCAGAAAAAGACACCAAATTCCAGTTTTGGTTGTTAGACTATGTGAAACACTAGATATTTTCTCTTTCACTAGCAAAGTATTTATGTATATGGTTAATTTTCCTATGGAACTAGCTTAAAACTAAGCTGTAGGCTACTCCTTTGCTAGATCAGAACATTTTTGTAGACCCAAAATCTTAGCATAATTTCCAATGGGAGCTATCTGCATACAAACCAACTACAACTTTATGTGTGAATGAGCATTCACACACATAGTGACAGATACTGTACAACTTCTGGTTATCAGAAGTTATTTTCTCTTGCATTTGAGTTTCCAACTTCCTAATAATGATAAAAAAGCATCACAAGCATTAAAATTTCACAGCTTTCTGTCTGAATAGTCACTTTGTAAGCTTTTAACATAGACTTGCTTGTAATATTCCAATTTTTCTGCTTTGTTTATGATTTCTTTCTTGTGTGGTATCTAACAAAGTAATTAATGGTTTGGTTGTACTAGTTCTTGGTCATGTCTGTGTAAGTTCCCCTTGGGATGTTTTCTTTGTATTCTTGCTCAAAATAAAACAGGACAAACTAATAAACCTGAATCTATAGCTTGGGAAAAATTGTATCAAAGAGAAAGTTTGTTTAGTCTGAGAGGATTAGTTTTATCATAGAATGAGCTACTCTTCAGTGATCATTGAATCAATGCACTTTGAACATGCATGTGTGTCCAAAGCATACACAGCTATGTAAAACTTGTTTTATAATGTAACACTGCCAGCTTCATATCCCTTCTTTCTTATTTTCCTGTCCCTATGCTAATCATGGGACATCCTGAGCAGCAAGTCCTTTCCAGTAGTGACAGATGCTGCTAGGAAGTAGAGCATCTTGGTTTTAGTTTTCATAATTTAATCACCTGGGATTAATTTTAAAGTTGTAAAAATTTCAGTTAAAATGTAGATTATTTGAAATGAAAGTTAAATGTATACAATGAATCCATTTGTATAAATGTATACAAGCCTGGAACACTTGTAGCTGAGATATAAGATTTGTTTGAAGCCCACCTGTCTGCTCCCTCATTCTCACTCCAGAGAATGAGTCTCCTGTTTTCTTTTAGCCATCATTTTACATAGAGCTAAAGTAAAAGACTGTATTTCCTGTTAATTGTAAGATATTAGATTCCAGGTCTTTTTACATAAAATATGCTAGGGGATTATAAGGAGAACTTCTTTCCTGTTGCTCAAAAGTGGTGTTCTCATTGATTAGCATCATGTAACTGGAGAAGGATGCCTTTGTTAAACTGAAGTAAATCTGATGCTAATATCTTTTGAGAACCTCAGCAAGGTTTATGTAACAGGGTCAGAGGTGATCTGTAGGAGCTGCCAGAACAATTACAACTTGAAATACAAGTTGTAATTAATAATTGTAATACAAACCAAGAACCACATGCTCAATAATCCCACTTTCTCCAAAAGAACAAAGTTACTTGAAATCCCAGCCAGAGTTTACAGGTTCAGCCAACTCACCTTTGTACAGCTGCTTCTCTACCTAACATCTCATCTCTTGGATACTTAACATCTGAAAATTTAGGTATAATCCAACTAAATTACCTATCAAGGTCCTTAGAAAAATGCTGATAAGACTGATATAACATACATTGAATTTTCCAAGAGAGCAATACGTGTACAAGCAGGGAAAAGCCAGAGACAGCACCTTTTCAGAATGGAGTGTTCTTATCTCTCTTAGCTTTGGGATGTAAGGCATTTATAACAAAGTCAGAACTTCTACTCCCTTGTCCTGATCCATATTTTGTTCAATTTTTAAGCTAACACTGATATGGAGCTTCTCTCTATGGCACAAAGGAGATGCTTTACAAGGCAAATCTTTTTTATTAACTACTGTGAGGTTAATTACTGTACAGTGTGTTCCGTACAGTACTGTCCCAGCCTTCTATAATCTTGCAAGGGGGTGACTCCTCCCACATCATCCCAGGTATTGGCCACTCTTAAAAGCTATTTATAGCTCAAGTATTGGCCCAGGACATCACTGTTAAAAGCTATTTATAGCACGTGGAATGCTGTGGGTGTTCCTCAGTATAGTCACTTGTAATCAGGTAAAAATATAAGAATGCAAGTCCTAGCCTTAGGCACTTGCATTTCACATGTCTAATGGCTCAAATTCAGGAAGCAAAGCCTTTTTCACAGTTTGTGGTATCTGAAACAAAGACCTCTTGGAGGGTATCACAGCCATACAAGGCAGTTTGTTTTCTATTGGGCAAAAAACAGACATTGCATGAATTCCAGCTGAAGCGTCATACTATTCTTTGTTTTTACTGTTAATTATTTATTACTTCTGAAATGGTATAAAAGAGTTAAACCTGGCTTTACATTCAATTTGACGACTTAGTTGTCCCTATTTTAGAGAAGAAGGCAGCAGCAGCAATTCTGAAGAGGGCTGCTTCTGAGCTGTGTTGAACTTTGCTGGAAGTGAAGAATACTTCAGATAAGTGGTGAGTAGCATCTAGAAATTGGACTTGACACTTTGCAGCAAATTTGACAATCTTCTCAAGGGCTTGACTTGGGGAGGGAAGAATAGATTTATCTTGGTATAAACCAGTGTTTTGAAATTTATAAACAAATAATTTCCTGTGCTAGCCAAGTGTTCAGCTTCTATGTAACTAGTCATTAACTCCAAAATCTTCCTCTCCTAGTGTAACACATTTCTATGGAAAATAGCTTTAATATTCACCGGAATTTTTTAGAAGAAAATCCACCAACACCCAACAACATCCCAAAACAGGACACTTCACTTTGAGATAGAAACTCAGTCTTTCCACCTCTCAGTATAAGAGACCAGATCATGACTTGTATGAAATATTGAAATGCAAATATAATAATGTATCATTTTGCAAAGGAACTTTAGGGTGGATACTATGGGTACAGGAAAAAAAGACATGTTTTTTACCACTATGTAAACTAATTACTTAAAATACAGGTATTTCTGGGATCTGTGGTGTCTACAGTATTTGAGAATAACTTCTTGTAAATAGTTCAGTACCATGGGAATGCTGTGTCTAATTAAAGTCATACCCCATCTGATTCCATCAATGGTATTTTAATATTGGGACTGCTAGATATTTTTCATAAACACTATAGGAAACATTGATTTGAACCATCTCACTAGAATCAGAATAGAACTAAATTAAAAAAACTGCTTGAGAAGAAAATAATCTGTTCTTAATGGAGTTCCATTGTACATATTTTAATCAGGTAGCTGTGTCATTTACCAGGATCTACATAAGCTGTTACTGCATTGAGGACACAGAAACTCAAAATGTCTTCTTCACATTGAATGTTCTAATTAATCAATCTTTTAATTAATTGATGGTGGATTTCTTCTGTGTGAGTGTGTATTTGTGCTTTAAAGTACCAGGGAGAGGAGCACATTCACACACCATAAACTAGGGGCAGAGGCATCTGTCATGAAGCACAGGCAAGTCCTCAGCTTACATCTCTTACACTGCAAGAGCAGCTCCATTTTTGAAAGGCACAAGCACTCAGCCATAGAAAACTTCTGCTATAGCTGAGTAGAAAAAAGATAGCAACACACAAGCTGTGGAATAAGGGTGAGGTGCAAAACTTTTCTCCTCCATGCTCTTTTGTCAGAGTTTTAGTGCTGAACTAAAAAAAAAAAAAAAAAAAAAGGAAAAAGAAAAAAAGTATTTTTGAAACATGGACTTATTTCCACTACAAAGCAAAGAAAACCAAAGTAATTAAGTTGGGAAATTTTGTCTCCCTAAGGCAAAAATGATTAGATGTCAGTCTATCATGGACAATAAGACTTACTGAGTCTGTTTGAGTTATTTTTACACCAGTGTGTTTTCCAAAGCTTTGTCATTCACACCTTACTGTGGTGTCTCTCTTGGTGTTTCTTTTTCCTGCTCTTAAAAGAAAGCAAACTATTCTGTGCTACAGTTGAAAGAAGTGTGTCCTGAGGGGTAAAAAGCCCTTTCCATCCCTAAGAGGTCATACAAGCTTATAAATACAAGTGAATTTTGTCAGCTGGAGGCTGTTCTTCCACATTTCTCCCATCCAAAGTAGTGTAATGTTGACATAGACATTATTTTTCTATGGAGAGAGTATAATTTTGTACTTGGGAGACAGATAGGGAAGCTGTGCATGCCCATCAAGAGGAATTTGTGACAGGAGAATCTTTTATATCACAGATAAACTGCCTGAAACTTATTTGTGTTTTGCTGTGGGTGGAGTGACTGAGGCCTTGGTGTTAGCCCACACTCACTTGATGAAGATGGCAAATGGGCCCTCACTGGCCACTGAACCTTATGCTCAGACTGGACAACAGTAATTGATCTAGTCTAGGTTTTATACACTTTTTAGTCTGGCTTGGTCTTGTTGGGGTTTTTTTAACATCTGTGTACTTTAACTCAGCTTTCCTGAGGTGTCATCTCCTTGGCAATTTCATCATTCAGTTTAGCAAATATGGCTGTTTAGAATCTTAGTTCACCTGAACTGCTCCCTTTGCATATTTGCTTTTTCTGAACATGACAGCTTTCCAACAGTTTTCTTTTGCCTGACTTGCAGTCAGTAAATGAAAGTTGAATGTTCAATAGAAGTTCAAAATTAAACCTGGATTTCAGTAGGTTTATTCATACCTCTCCAAAGTCAGTTTGCTGTGCCAGTCATAATGTTCCATTTTTGTGAACAGCTGAGCCTTCCTTGCCAAGGCTAACAATTCATAGGACTCAGTTGTATTCCTTGTCCTACCAGTGAACTCAACCCATACATTGCTAAATAAACTGTTGGATAAGTAGATAAGCAAACTAAATTAGATTAGAAAAATCTAATCTGCTGTGACAAAGGAAAAATAATGAATAATATCTTTGGATCGACAGCTTTAGCAACTTTACCTGGTACTAGCAATATGAATTTCAGAGGGAAGGAATACTTTTCCACACTATTAAAATTTTTCAGTGAGTGGTAAACAACAGCATCAGAGCAAATATGAGCTTTTCATTCCCCTAAATGGATCATCACTTCCTTAGATTTTGTTGAACTCTACAATCTGAAGATCAGGTTTCTGCTTGCTGCAATCATGTCTCTCTTCCCTGCACATGAGTCAATAAGATGTAAAAATAACACTGACAAATCCATGCAGGCTTTCCGTGACTTCTACTCCAACCCCAGCCCAGATTTCTTATTTTTTTCATCAACTAGAATGTCTGTTCTGGATATGGTAACATTTCTTTTGCTACAGTAAATCTGATATCTTAAATAAGTAAAAGTGAGTTACCTGAAATATAGGAAGGGTAGCTCAATATTAACACTTACGCTGATGGTGCATTGCAGTTAAACTTTCCAGACACACCATACATATCTTAGAATGTTTTAAAGATGTTCTGAAAAAAATTCAGCAACATAAAAATAAGTTCAATGAGAGAAAGCAGACACAAGTTATCCCTGCTTGTGGCTTAGCTGTGAGGTTATGTTTCCTTAGATGCTTAGCAGATTGTTTCTCACTCTGTTGTTTCTGTTTCAGAGCTATGACCCATATACTCTTTATCAGCTTTTAAATTCCAATTTGATGATGCTTTGTTTGTGCTCTGTCAGAACCTTCATTAATTTAATTATCTATATTATCCATATATGAAATCTGTATGGGATGTGGGATCTTCAATGAATAGGTCATTACATTTTTCATATACTTGTTGAATGTGGCATGGGAAAGAACTGTTTGATGTGACTCTCTATCCTATAAAGTGAAATACATTTCCATGAAAGCCCTTTCTGAAGAACAATTTAGCAGTAATTCACTAAGGCCCCTTGAAGCAGAGGAAAAGGAGGTTTGCAAGTTGTTAGTATTGACTGCACTGGTAAGTAGAGAGAGAGAGGAAGGTAACTTTTCTGGCTTTAGTACTTCTAGGATGTTGTTACATCTCTGGTTTCTCTTACTTAAAAGCTTAGACTGATTGCTTGGAACTATCTGATAAAATGGCCCCAGTACTGTCAATGTCTCATAGAAGTGATTTCATCCTAAAAACCTCTTGTAAGTGTCATGGCCTCAACAATCCTGTGTACTGCTTCACCAAACTGCCTGCTACTCCCCACATCTCATCGCTCACTGTCTTGTAGACTCCTGTCTGGAAGACAGCTTATTTTCAGGACTGGATCTATCATTACCATAATGGCCACTTAAGAAAAAAATCTTGAAATACGCTGTTATCTTAAGGTGTTGAAGCAGAATAACACAGTAATCCATGCTCCAAATTAACTGAACAAACTGGCAGACTGCCCAAGATCATACAATGAAGCACCATGTAAATATCAGATCCTCTCTGAAACACCAGAAACCAGTTTAGTTTCTTTATAAATTAAGATTAAAATACCCTTTAAGATTATTTAAGTATATATGGTGATGTACAGGCAAGAATTTTCTTGACAGAACAGTAAATAAATGGACTCCTCCTTTGCAAATGCACAATGACCTAGCTCACAAAAGGTCTAATAATAATTAGAATCACACCAACAATTAATCCAAATGCCTTGGCTGAAACTCAGCCATAGTAATGTAGTTCCACCTGACTAAACTTCTTTAATAGTTGCAGTGGGTCTGATGTTCCTCCTCTATTAGTGACAGCATGTCTACTAAAGAGCCTGTATCTTTTTTCCCCTCCTGAACAGTAGCACAACTTTCCCTCTTTTCTTCCTCAGATATTATTTAACAAGGTGGAGAACAAACAATAATTTAACAAGAATGGAGAACAAACAGCAAAGCAACGGCATGACGAAAGAAAATAATGAAGTCAAGAAAAAAGTGGTGAGTGAGTTCCTCAAATCTTCTATCAAGGCATTTGTTTTCTGTTTGGAGACTGGAGGCAGAAAATAATTATAAAATAATAATTTGGAACCTATATGAATACTTACTCCTTTTTTTGTGTAGCATATGTTTACTTTCTGTAACTAACCAAGAGTGGTTGGAAAGGATCAAAAATTGTGAGTGTGTTAAGGTGAGAAATTATGTACATATTAATCACATGTAGCCATGGTATTTGTATTTGAGTATGAACTGAATTACTTGCACTTCTATTTAACATGAAACAAAACAAAACACAGGTGTCTGATTCATCTTAAATACACTGTATATTCCAGGGACTTGATTCTCCTGACTTGACTCTTTTACTGCTTATGACAATTCAAAGAGGTTATAAATGTTGTCCAGATCTTCTATCAATGTGTAGAATAATTGTTAATGAGCAGTATCTGGCTTTCTATTCAAACACCAGTCATCTTGATCTGAGCCAGTGACACTTCAAGGTTATTGCACCATAAACTGCTTTCCAGCCTCCATTGTTCAGTGGCATTACTTACTTTGTCTTTGAGAGCTCTAAGCTAGTTCTGAGACGTGCAACATATCAGAAGCTCAG
Source organism: Parus major (assembly GCF_001522545.3). NCBI lineage: Eukaryota > Metazoa > Chordata > Aves > Passeriformes > Paridae > Parus > Parus major. Next base: position 55,928,311 of record NC_031771.1, read on the forward strand.
ATTTACACCAAAATCAGCTACAGTCACTTGGGGACAATTCCCAGATGCACTTAATACTCATCATTGCCAACTAGAAGGTATCATTTAACTCTTAGCAGCTCAAAATTCCACGCTTGCAAGTAGGTACTTTCAAATATAATAGCTGAAAGCTTTTATCTTCCCCAGGTGGCATGTCTAATCCCCATCCTTAACACAGCAGTAGTGTGGCGTGTCAGATCTAAACCTCCTAACGTTGTGGAAACATCCTTAACATCTTAATTGGCTACAAGTTTTGTGGTACCTTCACTTTCCAACCTCGGCAACACGGGAAAAGTCTTCCCCACCTAGGGGAAGGGTCTAGGGTCTTACTCACAGAAGGGCTGCCCAGGTCTCCAGTCGGGACCGCGGCAGGGGCCCCTGCAAGCCGCGGTCCCCCAGCCCGAGTGTCACTCTGGGGCAGGGCCGGGATAGACACCGGGTCGTGACATTCCCCTGCCCTACCTGCGCTGCTGGGTAAATCCCCGCGGAGGGACGGGCGGCCCCAGGCCTGGCGGCTGGCGGGTGCATTCTCCTAAGTTATGTGCGGGCACGCACAGAAGTGAGCTCGTGTTCCCCATCGCTCGAGTCCTGCCCGCAGCCCCGGGCACCGGCTCTGTCCCCTCCCGGGAGCCGCGTCCTCCCCCGGCTGGCGCTGAGCGACCGGGGCCGGGACAGGGGCTGGGACAGGAGCAGGGACAGGGGCTGGGACCGGGGCATGGCCAGGGACAGAGCAGGGGCAGGAGCAGGGGCAGGGACAGAGACAGGGACAGGAGCAGGGACAGGGGCAGGGACAGAGACAGGGACAGGAGCAGGGACAGGGGCAGGGCAGCCGCGCCCCCGGACACCCCCGAGCTCCCGGCGCGGCCCCGCCGCCGCCCCCGCGGCCGCTCCCCCCGCGCCCCCGCTGCCCCGGAGATGCGCGGCCGTTGCGCGCGTGCGGAGGCGGCATGGACGGAGCGGCGCAGCCCGAGGCGGACACGCTGGTGCAGCGGGGAGCGGGCGGCGCCCGCCGGGCCGTAAGTAGCGCGGGGCGGCTCTCCGTGCTGCGGAATGCCCGCAGCCCTTACCGCGGAATGCCCGCGGAGAGCCCGGCGGGGCGGGAGGGGAAGCTTGGCCTGCGCTGCCCACGCCTCGCGGAGGATTAACGGGAGAGGGGGTGATTCCGATCCTCTCGGGCGCCGTGGTGCAGGATGATGCACGGAGGCTGCGGGAGCCGGAGTAACAGCCCGGGGCTTCCCCGAGAGCCGGGCGGAGCTCGGGCTGCGCAGCCCTTCCCCGCTCGGAAAGTTGCTGGTGCCGGTGCAGGGAAGGCCGGCGGTGGGCAGAGCTGAAAACACGGCAGCCGCCGAGCCGGGACCCGGAGCATGGGCGGGGGTCAGCGCGGGGCCGGTGTGTGCCCGGCCGGGGAGCGCAGCGGCTGCCGCGGGTGAAGCGTAGGCAGGCGAGAGTAGAGCAAGGCGAGAGCACTGCTGCTTCCTCGGTGCTCCCCAGGACCACCTGCAAGCTCTCAGGGCAAGGGCAGAGCCAGGGAGAGAGGGACGGAGGTTTCCTTTATCTCCCGCAGCCCCGAGGGCAGAGCTGCCGGAGGGCGCCGGGTCGGCGAGCACCTGCCGGGAGCGCCTGGCCCCGCGGGACCTGAGTCTCAGTAAGAGTATCCCCAGTGCGGTGCTCCAGAGACCAGCTTTCCTGTGTATTGCTAATTGTAGCAATATCTATTTAAAAATATTAAACTTCCTTATGCATGTATGCAGTGTTTACTGCTAGCAATTGTGTTTAAGTTTAGTCTGAGGAGGGGGCTATAACTAACCAAAGTACGATAGTCTAACCTGTGTTTTGAAAACTGAAGTGCAAACTGAAATGCAAACTGTCATGCAATAAATGAAAAGACAATTTGAGACTCATGGTAGCCAGAACAAATATTTCACGGTGTACTGAACAAGGACTGGAGTTGAGAAAAGCATCTGCAGACCATAGTGCCTGGGATCTGTGATTAGGCCAAAAACGTGGGCTTTCACAAGCAAGCAGTCCTCGGGTATCTGCAGGTCTTTGCTGTGAGCTGCCATGCAGCTTTTCTGACTGAACACTTGTTGCTGTGGTGATGGTCACACACTCCTGCCCTTGGGCTGACAGTAGTGATGCATGGGCACATGCATGGCCGTGAGGCCAAGGAACACCTATGAAGGAGGCATGGTTGCCTTCTTGATTCCTGGCCATTTTAAAAGACACTGTGGGTTGTGTTTATCTTTCCTTTCCTTTTTCTAATGTTGCCACAGGGTAAATAGTTTTTTGAGCAACAGTTTGATTTTCTTTTACATTCTTGCTTCATTGTGCTTTTGTCTTTATCTGTTGTGACTGAAGCCTGAGCAAATATTTAAAATAGTGAATGAGGAGACAGGTCATGGAGAAGTTGAATTTCGTATTCCAAGTTCCAAAACCTCTGAATTGAGTGAGCCTGAGGTTTTCTGCAGCAGCCTGTATGCTTAATAACGTCATGGTATTGAGTAAGTTTCTAAACCCAGTTATTACAGTGTGAGGTTTTCTAAGCACTTCTGTGATATGTCCTGCATTATCTTCCACTTAGCCTCATGTACATATAATTTGCCTGTACTGAAAGTTTTGTGCCTTCATTGATGTTTTTAATAACCATTAGGCTATAAGTTCCAAATATTTTTCATTGCAGGATTTTTTCTGATGTGTCTAATGTTGTTGAAGTAGAGCCCTTTAGGAATATTGCACCAAGATTACTGCATGACACTTGGGAACTCACACTTATTGTTTGTGAACCCTTTGGGAGCAGCCTGGTAGACCACCAGAAATATTTCCCCCAGCATCATTCATTCAGAGTAGTAGCAATTTCTTCTAAGTGCAGAAATGCTTGTGCATAGCAGAGAAATAATAAGCACCCAATATGAGGTGTTATCATCAGAAGTTAAATAAAGCTATGTCAAGTTCCTACATTTTGTTAACAAAGTAATGTGCAAACTCTGTGTGTGTGTGGCAGGCTCATTTTAAGAAGCTGGCTAATAATAATAAACTGTGTTTGGCTTATGTAATGATCTCAACGGGATATATTTCTTACAAGGCTTTTCACCCCCTGCACACTTCCTCCTGACCTGACCAAAACCAGGCTGGTTAATGAACTGTGTAATCTCTTAAAAGGCTCCCACATCATGTGGAAGAAGTTAAAAACACTCAGCCGTCCTACAGGGTGCATTTTGCACGCTCAGAGTTGGCAGCTACGAGCGCTGCAGACCCCACGTGCTGGGGGTACACTGTGCTCTGTCCCCAGAGCCTGGGTGTCTCATCCCTTCCCCACAGGGCACAGTCAGTGCCAGCAGTGTGGCACAGGAGCTCTGGCACATGCCAAGAGCCCCAGTGTGTTCACCTGCCCTGCTGTGCCCGCAAGGCTGCTGGAGCTCGTTCCACTCCACTGTCACTGCAGCTATGCCATATACACAAACCTCCTTCATGCTCAGCACCTGCATTTTCCATGCAGCTTTGTGCAGTTGACAGAATGTATCCACTCATTAACCTGTTGTGGTGTGGTGAGTGATATAACTGAAGCTGAGTTTCTTAGTCCTGATTAAGCAGGTCTTTCTCCTTTTGAAAGGATTGAGGCTTCAGTGACTGAGGAGGCTGGGCATAAATAGCAGTGAACTGTGCCTGAAATTCTATATTCTTATCATAGCTGTTTTTAAAATTGAAAGTACATTAAAAATACATCAATTTTAACACATTCAGAGTTGTTTTTCATTATCTACATAACAATATTTGCAATTGACCAGCCACCAAAACACTAATGTCTCTTGGGAATGGCTGGGAATGGTCTCTTCTGCCACATTCTGTAATCCAGCAGGAGAAGTAATTCTGGGGAAGTTGGAAAGGAATGCAAATGCAAAATCTCTCAAATCAAAGCAGTTCTGCATTTTATTCAACAGCTGAGGTGGAAGCAGAAATTGCAGGGTTGGGTTAAAAAGAGTATGAGGAGGATGAGGTGAGAAGACCTGAGGAGGGAGATGTACAGGTGTGCCATTGGGAAAATGGGCAGTGGAGAGTGTGTGTGGCAAAATGTTATTGTTGGAAACTTGCATTTAGATTACAAAATCTAGTTTTTAGACATAATTTTATTCTTTTTGGTCACAATTTCATTAATCCTTATTGTTGAGGGGTAAAGGGCAGGGTGCATGCCATCGCATGAGTTTTCATCCAAATCAGATCTACCCCCAGACTTCTTGTATCATCTTATGTAGTAAGGTGATACAAATAGAAATAACAGTAAGTATATTATATATTATATGTTATATATTATAGATTATAGATATACTATGTATATATATACTATAATAGAAAGTAAGGTAAGCCTTATTTCATTGTGCTAGTGATATACTGTCAACAATTTCCTTTGCTGAGATTATGCTTCCCCGGCATTTTACTTTTTGGTGTGAGAGCTGGTAGAATGCTTGCAGCAGAACTCTGTGAGGTTGAAAGAAGTTCAAATGTTCACTTATGCCTCCATAGATGTTAAGCGACATGCTGTCACTTCGAATGTAATGTGGCTCAGATTGAGCAAGGAGAAGTGTTTCAGGCTATTATTCTGCATCAAGGGCATCTGCCTGCAGGTGCTATGCAAGATAGCTAAGGGGTGTTTAAAACCCGAGGTACATTCATTTTGAGTGTGTTAATAATGGCTGCATCTTTTCTTTGTTTTTCAGAACTGGTCTGGGAGTCTTATTTTAGCCTCCTTAACTGGTGCTTTTGGGTCGTCTTTTCTTTATGGTTACAATCTGTCGGTGGTGAACGCTCCCGCAGGGGTAAGTGACTGGCTAAAGTGGAATTTAATGTCAGTAGAGGGCAGCCTTGTCCAACTATTGTGCTCCTCCACATCCTGCCTTTCTAGTCCTCCTGATTACACAGTAGGAGGGGATTAAATCTCATAGAGTAACGTTCCCTTGCCCAAAACCTTCTTTCTGCTTCCCATGAGGTTTTCACGTAAATTCAGTAAGTGTCAGAGAGCTAAATGCTGCCGTTGAGGTGAGTGGGTGCACATGGTTTGCTTCTTATTCTCCCAGATCCAGGCTAATCCTGAATCTTCCTGCACACTTTTATGTGCTAAAGTATTTTTTATATCTGACTAGTGAGAGTATTCAGTAGCTGCATGCACACATTCAGCAACTTCTGTTCATGCAATTCAATTCTAGAGGGTTACACAACATTTCATTCCCACAGCACTGATATTATAAATAATGCTTCTGGCTTTCTGTCTTCCTCTTAAATAATGAGCCTCCTCTTCTGTGTTTTGTTGTGATGCCTCAGTATAGAAGAGTTGTGGGGATTTCATTAAAACATCAGTTATTACAAATGAAAACCAGAACATTTTCTTTTTACACTGGCTGTCTAGAGACCCTCAACACAGTCAAGCATAGTAGGAAGCAATTCAGTGGAGTTGCAAATAACACTATTTTGAAAAGTAGCTAGTAAATATTGGGAATTAACTGTGGAAATTCCATTTCAAAATAGTTCCTTTCCAAAGGTAAACTCCTTCTTTTATGAAAATAACCTATTAAAATATGTGTCTAGATTTCCACCTAAACAGGTTTTTCATGTTAAAGCTAGATGAAATATTTATGCAAGTAATGAAAGAAGCATTTTTTAAAAATTATGTTTCATATGTGGATTTTATTTGGTAAACTGTTGACCCAAAGGAGTAGGAAGAGACTCAGCCTACAGAAATTTTTAATTGCTCACTTCATAACTTCTGGGAGTTTTTGTCAAGTTCCTGGTGTTTTATATACTGATAATTCCAGGTTGGATAAATTGGATGTTAGCAAGATGTGTCCAGCCATCATGTCACTTTACAATCATCAGAGGATAAACACAGCTTAGAAAAAATCAGCAAGAAGCTCTAATTCTGTGAGCAATGGTATTGATTGTCCTGATGGAAAAATCCTTCCTGCACAGCCTTGGGGTTGTCAACAGAGCAGTGAGAGCAAGCCAATTTCTAAACCTTTAAGTACCATTTGGAAAATGGGCTGTCCTGGCAGTCAGAGCTTTCCTGTCACTTTCTGCAGGAGTAAGGGAAAGAAAGGCTGTGCTCCTTGGCAGCACTCAGAAAGTTCTCTTTGAACCATGCGAGAGATTGCAGAGGTGTGGGTGGGGAGGTTGAAGATGCAACCCCGTAACAAATACTAAATTCCAGGTTTTGTACTTTATAACACTTCCAGAATTGTCTGGCTTTGTTTGAAATCTTTAGTGTGACTTTTGGGCTGAAACTGGGCACTATGCTGATGGCTTGCACCATTACAGGTGTGCATGAGGTCTCACTTGATGTTTCAGTGTTTGATTTAGAACTTCGTATCTCTCTTATTCATATTAAGATGTACATTAGCTAGGGCATAGGAGTAGTTCTCCTGACTAGGAAGTTGTGTAGTTCAAGAATAAAATATCACTCTGTCCTCTGACCCTCTCTCTAGCTCCAGGATTAATTAATGTGTGTCATTCATTTGCCTGAGACAGACTACTTTCCTGTTCCTGTCCCTGGGGCTGCAGTGACTGGGTTGAGGGGAAGAGCATAGGCTGAGGTCACAGCCATGGTGGGGAGCAGTGAGCCATACCAAAGCTGTGCTTCTTGCAGCACAAGAAAAAGAACCATTGCCCCATCTGTTTTCTCCTGTGTGTTAAGAAATCAGTCTGCTGCAATATGACTGATATGACTGAGAAACACCAAAGCAGAGCATCTTGTAGCTGTAGATAAAAGCAGCCTTGTAAGAGGTTATACCGGGAGTGCAGTAATTCCTACAAGTTGTAAGCAGAGTTTCATTTATAAACCTGGTAGGATGAATAGCTTCTTGTGGTGACATGCAGCTTAAGGATACTGGGTATCTTCTGCCCCTCTTTACTTCAGTACAATTCCTCTTGATGCTGAAGTCATCCAGCCTTACAGAAGGGTTGTATGCTCCTTTGAGAAGAAGTGAAAAAAGGCTTGATAATGGCAGTTAACTAAAACCCAGAATGTTTCCAGGATCCTCAAACTGAGAGCGTAGCAGGATGTCAACAGGAGTTGATGGAGTGAAAGAAGCTAATTTAAGACTGAAGTGTTGAAGAGCTATTTGTAAATTCTTGTGTCCATTTTCTTTCAATGCCACAATTTGTGTCATAAATTTGATGAGTGTCAGCTCATCAAACCACGGGGGAGTTCTCCTATAGTTCTCACTGGTGGGCTTTACTTCAGGTCATCTCATGAGGCAGAGTTAGTCTAAGTTCCTGATTGTTTCAAGGGGGAAATAAGCTGCACATACTCTGTTCAGAGCTGAGATTGCTTCCCACTCAGTTCCCTGTAGTTTTGTGGGAAAGAGCATGGCCCATCACAGGTATGATTCTCTGAGAAACCCAGAATTACAAGTTTCCATGGGCTTGTTCAAAGAGTTACCAGAATTTATTAAAAACATATGGGAGCATTTGGCAGTAGTAAGACAAAAGATTTAATTGAATACAAGATGAAGCTGTCTTTTTCTGAGATGCATTTCTACAGTCCATTTCATGGACTGATTGTGGGCAGTGCCTGTGAAACAATGATGTGCTTTGTGCTCTGTGCAGGAAGCAAAGTCCCTGCTACTTTCTGCTTTGTAGCCCTTGCCCTCTTCCTGCAGGAGGCTGCAGCTCTGAGTTCCTATGGCACAAACATACAGCCTGCTGTGACAGCTGGTTCAGTAGTTGTCACTGTGTGAGTGACCTCTGTAACTATGGGTAAGACAAGGAAAATATTTCTCTGGTTTTTAAAATATATCCATTAGATTCATACATATAGAACTTTCTATATTCCTTATATTCCTCTTCTCGTTCTCATCCCAGAACTACTACCATCATGAACTGAGAAAGCTGAGAAAATAAGAAAATAAGATATCAGCCACCATTTTTTGTAGGCTTTGTTTAGGGCCTAAAATTTTTGTATATAGGTTAATGCCTTTATTGTTATTGAGATACCTGATCAAAATCCCAAAGGAGCTTTTACACAAAATTCAATGGATTCAGATTCAGTGGATTTATTCTACCAGGTTTTTTCTGTTTCATGTGCATCTCCTGAAAATCTCTGTGTTTTATTAGCCTTCTGTTTCTTGGCAATGGGAGACCAGAGAGAAGTGCTAGTACATGTCAGAACATCCATCTATCTGTTACTAGTGAATGATTTAGTTTGTACTTTATTTTCTTGAACATTTGCAGTTATTTGATGCCTCCTTGTAAATAGCTAAGCTATGCTGAGAAAATTAGTCATAACACAAGGGGAGAGTAATTTGCCTACCTATTTTTAGCCATTATCATTAACAAGAAATGCTAATAATGTTCTAAAAGTGTTTTCTCTTAGTATTCATTACTATTAGAAATTAATTTCAAATAGACAAGAAGATGTCTGAATCTAAATATAATCTGAGTATTGGTGTTAAAGAACTAAGATGCTTTTTCTTGATTTAATGGCAGATTCATCCGGAATCTTACTGTGAGACTTCTAAATTATTCAAGCCCCAAATGGACTTGTTTTTTTTTAATTTTTTTTTTCCTTGTCTATTTAGAAACATTTAAGATAGGATGGGAGAAATAACCCAGTTCTCCTTTTAATTAAGGGCATGAGAGGTTTACTAGAAATTTGATAGATGGAAGACAGAAGATTGTATATTCTACCTTCACTTTTCCTAAGCATTTTGTAGGTGGATAGGAGATAATTCAAACTAAAGGCCCTCAAATAGAATATTTCATGTGTTCAAGGCCAGATTTTAGGTGAAGTTTGAAGTTCCTAGTTTGAACAGGGAAAAAGTAGAGGCTTATTATGCTGCGTCCTGTCCCAGGATAATTTAGGAGCTGTTACATTGTGAAGAAAATTGGAGAAGAAATTGGGAAGAAGTTCCAAGATTAAACTTTTGATATTGTAGATCTTGAGAACTTTTCCTAAGTGTGTTGTGCCCTTCTGCTGTGATGGCTGCAATTTCCTAGAACTGTATCCTAGCCAGAGCATCAGGCACCACAGTGGCACTTCCTCAGTGCTGAAATTGGAGCAGCATTAAAACAAGGAAGCTTGACTAAATAGAATATTTAGTCAATAAATAGGTGATGTCTCTGCAGGCAATACAGAGACTATGTTAAAGTGTTGTCCTGGAGCTATGACATATTTACCTTTTAGAAAGATGAATAACTTAGTCTAATTAAATACTGGGGAAGGGAAGTTGTTAGAAGGCATCTTTCAAAAACCTGTAGTTGTCCTCATGTGAGGAAAGCAGAGGAAGAGTATAAACTTTGGGACATTAAAGGCTAAAGAGTGATCTTGTCCTGGACATTCTTGTCTACCTGTAGGGCTTTTTCCCCATCTGCTTTGGTACTGCCTTGTACTCACATGTATATATGCTAGGACTGATTCAGTTAGTTTTATTCAGTTGTATCTATAAATGAGGCCCCATTTTTTTGGAGGAGGGAGACAGAAGACCAAGAGTGATTCCTGCAAGAAAGCTACTTTGGGTTTTCTGGGTTTCTAACTGTTTCTGTTTCGTTCAGCTGTATTCCCAAAATGTGGGGTTTTTTTTCACATATTTTTATTATGTATTTTCTTACAGTATATCAAGAAGTTTTACAATGAAACCTGGGAGAGGAGGTATGGCTTCTCAGTGGATGAAGGCACGCTGACGCTTCTCTGGTCCATAACTGTTTCTATTTTTGCCATCGGTGGCCTTGTGGGTGCCATTATTGTTACTCCAATTGTGAAGTTCTTTGGAAGGTAGGTGTTCTGGAAAGCTTGCATTTTCTAAAGTAGTTTCTTTCTTAGTCTCTCTAGAAAGTTTTACTTTTATTAAATAAGAAATAATTTAAAAAACCAAAAGAAATCTTTCCATTCTGAGAACTTACTGTGCATTATTTGAGTCACAGAAGCCATTTATCCTGAACAAGCAGTGGGTTGAGATGTCAAGGAGTGTGACTTGTCAAGTGTGCCAAAGGAAAATACCCTAAAATAGGAATTATTTCACAAAGGACTGGCAGAATCTTGTTCATGAGTCTACTGAGTATCTAACTGTAAGCAAACACAACTATCAATATATCTCATTTGCTTCGTAACAGCATTTGCTGTCATGTGGTAATAAAAATTTACTTCAATTTATATCCCTTAAATTCAATTCAATACTTCAGATTTTTTTCAGTCTTTGTGTCAACTTAAAATACAGTTTGAAAAACTGGCCTAGGATGAAGTTCATGTATGGCCATCCCCAAGAAGGGGTACACCATCCATTCTGTACAGTGCAGCATTTGACCAAGTCTTGACCATAGAGAATATGAGTATTTTAGGAGTGCTTGTGTTGGTGTGTGCTTGCATTTTTGCTGCAGATACTATTTCTGTCAAATTTTTGTGTCATACAGTCTTTTAAATAGAATTTTAAACTTAATTTACTATTTATCTATATTTAGAAGGGCACTGAAAAAAAACCCCGCCATTGTAGCATTCATCATAACTGCTCATTTGGATTTTTCTTAATTGTAAATTCAGTATTATTTGATATCTTTTGGTCAGTTAAATCACAGGAGAACATCATCATGGAGGCTTAAATATAAGTGTAAGCCTCCAGTGTTCTTACATTGCTGTTTTACATTTTGATGATTTCCATAAGATTGCACTTTCCTAGGTCTCTTTCTCCTTCTCCCAACTTGTCCATATGTCATTTTTCATCTCAAAGAGGGTATTTTCAGGTTTTTCCATTTCATGCTTACAGCAAGTCAGTATTCTTAGCTGTTACCCATTCTTCATGAATTTATTTTGTCACTTCAGCACTTGATTTTCAATTTTTAAATATTTTCCATAGTTATATTATTTATTTTTTTTAGGTTTTCAATTTCTTCTGCCAAATCATATGTTTGGCTTTAATATACTTGTTAGAAATATTAAACTGTGCCTGACTCAGACTGATTAATTGTCAGTATATTAATGAGTCTTTATTAAAATAAATAAAGTAAAAATGGGTTCACAGAAGGCTAGAATTTTCAGTGAAAACTGAAATTTCAATTTTAAACCTTTTGTGCAGGTTTAAAAATGGTGGCTGATCTGTTGTAGATACACCACTTCTACTGTGCTGGTCACATTTCCAGGGCAGGCCTTTACACTTGCAGACTCTGCCCATGTTGGTTATGTTTGTCTCCATTAAGCCATGAGAACAGCTCTGTTACAGATACAGTGGATGAGTGCTGGAGCAGAGATGGGAAGGGGCTGTGTGAAGAAAGGCTGCTCACCAGACTGGTTCTTGAGTTTGCTGTTCACACTGCAGTGTGTGTCTGGTCTAGGAGCCCAGACTGACACATCATTATGGTAATTGAGGAGCACACAGTGAAATGTTGACAGAACAATAAAATACTTTGCTGTTCAATTGCTCAAGTGTAGGTTGGAGGGCTGTAGGTATGATGAAGCTGAGCTCCATTTACACTGACACAGAATAATGAGCTAAGGGGGATTAAAAGCACTAGTCAGAAATAATGTATGACTTTAAAAGAGCACTTTTGAATCATATTGCTGTAAGGTTAAAAACATAAATTCCAAATTACTGGATTCATAGGCCCTATTTACTTCAAGAGACATGTAGAGTAATTTTTTTGTAAGGGAACCTTCATCCACATAAACGTAATTCCCATGTTCAGATGTGGCTTTGGCACTTGGTAATTTAAATTCTCCTCTTCTAATGAAGAGGGTCTGCTGTTGTTTATCCTGAGCACCCAGACCAATATGCTCAAGGAATTGTTCAGGTCACTTTTAGGGAGACATATTAGGCTGAGCATCACAACAGGCTCCTCTCCTTCTTGGTACCACAGGCAATGGTCACACTCAGTGCCTTCAGTGAAAGGACAGTGCAAGGGGTCAGGGTCAGTGTGCAGCAACTTCCCTGTGCCATTCCTTGCTCCTCACTCCTCCTGTGCTCCAGAATGGATCCTCATGAACTACAGTCCCTCTGGGGATGTCCTGGCTCAGTTCTGGATCACCCTCTCTTCCACTGACCTTGTTACATCCTCGCTCCATCTCCCCACAGAAGCCACCCCTGCAGCCCCAACACTTCCAAAGCCTTGCCATAGACACAACTTTCCATAGCAACACTCTAAATAGAGTGATTTCTTGTTTTTCTTCCTTTCCAGTCTGCCAAAGTCTTTGTTCTTAGCATGTTTAGTTAGGCTGTGCTTTTCTCAGCTGCATAGTATAAGAGTTTGCTGGCCAACTTTTTCTCAAAATATATGTGTTTTATAGTTTTTGTTTAAATTAAAAGAGAACAAAGCAATATCTTCAGATGAATGTATAAAATTGATTTGACCTGAATAAACATTTTTTCCCATTTTTGTCATTATTTTTATGACTTCAGCTATCTCAGAGTACATATCCATCTGAAAAATCTGTTCCAAATAGTGCAGTCATCACTCTGACAGTTATGTTGTATAGACTTTAAATGAATTGTATCCCATTTTTCAATCTTCAAGCCATGTTATTAATTCAGTGTTCAAAACTCACTAGAAAGGAGGAGGAGTAATGAAAAATACAAGTGCAAAAAATATTTCCTTTCAAAAAGGTATGCCTCCATTGTGAGAAATTGGCTAAATTTTTCAATGGGTGTAAAAAGTTGATTACAACTTATAATATATATATATTATAATATAATATATACACTTATATATTAATATACATGTATCCTTATATATTAATATATAATATTAATATACCAATAAAATAATTAATTATTAAATTGTATTAATTATTACTATAATATTAATATTACTATATAATATTGATATATAATATAAGTATATATATTATAAGTAATAACGTTGAAAAAAATTAGAACTGGTGGGACAGTTTTTCACCTGTTCTCTAGAAAGGAAAGGGGTAGACAGCCTTCCTAGTCATTCATTTTTAATTAATCCCTCAAACTTGAATGAAAAGTTCTGAAAAATGAAGACTAAAAGGAATTAAGCTTTTGGCAAATGAGAAACGTAGATGTTTTGAAAATTTTAAAATATATTGTCATGATTTTGTTAATCCTTTTTAACAAAGTAATAATTTGCCATAAAGAGCATTTATTTTATTTGAAAAAAACCCTAATGTTTTATTTAACTTAAATTTTCAATTTAATGTTTTATTTAACTTATCTGTTATAGAATGAAATAATTTTAAAAGTGGGGAAGAAATATGTAAATCTGTATTTTGGTTAATTCCAATTTTTAGAAAAGGGTTGATTTTTATTACTTCAATGAGCTCAAATATTTTTCCTAACTTTACAAGTAGGAAGTAATTTTCCTCAATGTATGGTTTTAATATCAAGTATTTATAGATGAACTATAATGACATAGATGATGTCACAGCTGGGAAGTTCTTGAAGTGTCAAAAACTGTATGGAACATTAAAGTGCCTGCAGTTATATCAGCTTATTGCTATTTGAATTATATTATTTGGGTTCTCCATACAGACATCCATCCAGAGTATACTTATTTATACGCATGTACAGAGCCTCAGGCCTGGCACTTGTGTTTTTGGGATACATAAACTGGATTTTGAAATACAGCTCTTCAGTTATCTACATTATGTTTTCTTTTAAACTGTGGTATAGGTTTGAAACTGTATCCACATGGGTATAGTGCTGTTTTTCAGAACTCTACTCATCTAAGAGGCAGCATTTGTTAGGCACTTTTTATTGATAGTTATTTAAGAATAAGAGCTTAGTGTGCTTCTAATATAACTAGATTGAACTGCCATGACACTGGTTTCTACCTAAGCCATCTTTGCCTTTTAGGAAATGCACGTTGGTGCTCAATAACGTGTTTGCAGTGGCAGCTGCCTTGTTGATGTCCCTGTCCTTGCTGGCAGGGTCGTTTGAAATGCTCATACTGGGCCGCATTATCATGGGTGTTGATGCAGGTAAGCTTTGGTCACACTCTACATGACTGAAATGCTTGTGCCATGAACACACTTTCTCCTCTTCCCCAGTTAGAATTTGCTTGACATCAAAGAGGTATTTCAGGGACTAGCTGTAGCCACACTGATTTCACTGGGACAAAATGGCACATGAAGAGCTGGTGGATCTGCTTGGAGGAGACACTGGAATGGATGCTCACCACGGCTGTTTCCCCACCTTTCCTCTTCCTGCCATGGTAGAGTGTATTTGTTTCCATGCCATGAAAATCCCTTGACTAGGAAAGTGTATTATGTTTATGAACTCTGCTTTTTGCTGTGTTTACAAGTTGTTGGATCCCATGCTAATGCACCTGCAGGACTAGGGAAGGTTTGACACCTCATCAATTGTTCCTATGGTCTTCCCAGTCTGAAAATAAACCATGGAGGCACTGCAGCTCCAGAATAATCTTGCAGCTAGAAGGAAGGGTTTCTGCTAATCTTTGACTCAGATGACCATCAAGAAACCAAATTTCTGGAGCTGTGCAAATGTTGTCATTGCACAGACCAAGCTCATACATTTGTTTGTTCTGCTTCTGGCATTAAGCAGCATTCCAACTCTTATTTTATGCCTATTGTGAAGAGTTCATTGCAGCTATAAGCCTGTTTTGAGAGGAACATCTGCTAATACTGTTTACAGTAAAAATACTTCATCTGACAATGTCTGCTCTGTCTGACTGATGCATTGGGCTTTTTTCCCTTACTCACTACAGTCTTAACATGATTTTGCTTGCTTTGGGATGAGCAAATTTAAAACATAAAATCTATTTTCCTGGAGATTCTCATCTCTGAGTAACCTTTGGTGCTCCACAACAAAAAGCAGCCTACGCACATTGCTGTAGATCTGTAACAGATAATCAGTTCCATAGATAATAAATGGTGTGAGAGTAATTAGACATACAAGGAAAATAATTCACGGTATGTGTGGATAGATATAATTCTGTTCCTCGCATGTTTTTATGCCACTCTTGTGAGCAGATTATCACTCAGGTGCCTTTCAATAGAAATTTGTTGCATACCAGGCATAATAAAAATGTTTTGACTTAATATATGGGTTTTTTTCTTCCTTTGTAGGCATTTCCTTAAGTGCTCTCCCCATGTATTTGAGTGAAATATCTCCTAAGGAAATCCGTGGTTCATTGGGTCAGGTCACAGCAATTTTCATTTGTATTGGTGTTTTCACTGGTCAAGTTTTGGGGCTTCCAGAAATATTTGGGCAAGTAAGTATTTAAGAGACCTTTTCTATCAAAGAACACAAACATGCTCTAAGTGTCATATTTTCATGTTTTGATTAGATTCTTTGCAAAAGTGGAAAACAGAAATATTTCTTTTTTGATGCACTTTGAAAAGTAATTTCCTCCATGTCTTCTAGAAGCATGTACTAAAAGCATGACTTAGTTTGGTAGATGTGGCTGGCAATTTCAACAGCTTGAGTGCCTTGTGCACTGCCTTATGCAGGTCTCCTTCTCTCCCTTTCTTGATGTACATCTATTTTTTCTGGTTTCCAGTTTCTTTGGACACCGTGGGAATGCTTAAGAATTTTTATATTTTTGATCTCTGATTTTTCAATGCGAGATAGAACTAAAAAAGGTTTGGTTAGAGTTATTATGGGAACCTGAACAGGAAGACTCTTGCTTGGTGATTTTAGTGTACCTTTTAGTGCAATCCTTATTTGTCCTGTTTTGAGACTAAGGGATAGAAAAGCAGAATTAGCACACACCTTTATGGAAAGATTATCTATTCAGATAAGACTTGTTTTGGTGTCATAGGCTGAGATTAACTTGGTGGCCACTGGATGTCATCATTACTCTGAATAAATGAACTTGAGTTTTATCAAGCTGGCAATTGGAAATACAGATTCACACAACAGGAGAAGTCGGAAGGGACCACAGTGGTCGTCTGATCCGACCAGGTGCTTTCCATTCAGAGATGAATCTTCAAGGCAGTGTGGAGGAAAGGTCTGCAGCAATCCTCTTACACTGAAACTTAAATACAGAATCCCTTCTGACAGCCAGAAAAAGTAGCAAGGAGTAGGAAAGCGAGAGGAGCTTGTCCTCTGTCTATCCAAAGGCAACTCCTTTGTAAATGCATGGTACCATTCTCCCTGACACTTTCATTTTTGCCTGACCAGCTTTCTTATTCTGTCCATTTATCCTGTTCAGCTCTCCTGAGGGCAAATAATTTGATTCAATTTACCCTTTATTGAAGGATAGATTTGTCCCCTGCCCATCCAAAGCAACAGATTTTAGGAAAAAACTTAAGATAGCTTTGATTGAGTGGCTTCTACAGATGTCCCTTCTCTTGCCTTGGAAGCAAGTCTATTACAGATGAGTGTATGAAATTTCAAGGGGCCAATTTGATTGCTTAGAATATGGCAGCCCTTATGTAGGAGGAGTTTTTTCTAATTTGGGTTTTTGAGACATGCATACACTTTTAAAGGTGAGATGTCATGAAAATTCTTATTCCTTGATTCCAGCTCATTCTTGCCGGTTTTATTTCTCTTTTTGCCTTCTTTTCATCACCATTGTTGCCGCTACCAAATTATGGAGGTAGTGTTTCTGCTTCTACAACCTGCTTTAGTGTGAAATTAATTAATATCACACCATTAAAGACAGACATAAATTTATGTAAGAAGAAATATGCTTTATCTGTACAATTATTTTTTTCAAGGTGGGTAACATCAGCATGTAAAAGAGGCAAAGTTTTGGCTGATGTGGATTACAGTATTTCCAGCCAATTTATTTGAGGCATCTTGAATATTCTAGTTGTAGATGTGGATGGGTCTTATTCTTTTAATTTCTCTTGGTTTCAGTCAAGCCAGGATTTTTTCCCTAGGTTTGTGGGGTTTCCATTGAAGATCCTTCAGTGGGAGGCAGTTTTTATTTTGCTGCTCTGTAGTTGTTTGTTTCTTATCAGAATTTATTGTAAATAATACTAGTTACTAATATTTGTCTTCTGTAATGTTTTTGGAAGTTTTCTGCTGAGATCTGTCATGTGTCTGTTACTTATAAGTTGAGCAAATATCTAAGAGGTTTTTAACCTTAGTGTCTAAGCACTGATGGTTTTGGAGAAAGGAGGGACAAAAACAGAGATGAGTGTCTTGCTGGAAGAGACTCTTTGAAAAAGGGATGGACATGAGAAGGGATGTCAGCACAGCTGAGGTGCTTCTTGTAGGAGGAGGTAACAGCAGCATTGCTTATGTGGTCAAGTAAAGCGAGGGAAGGAACTGACTGCCCCTTGTTAACATGAGAAAGAAGGAATAGAGTGGCTTAATCTCAAAGAAAATATGTCTTCAAGAATGATTTTTTATAAATATTGTGTGAATAGTTGCATGCTGAAATTCACCAGAGTGATGTTTGGAAAAGAATCCTGGCTGAAGTAGCTTGAGCAGAAAATTTAAATTTTAAATTGGAGCTTGATGCAATTATGTGGATTATATGAGGTTGCTGCCTTCAGTGGTTCTGTAGAAGACTCCACAGAAAAAGAAAGTGTTTATGTTGGCTGTGGGGCATAGTGTTAACGAGCATTTATTAACAACCTAAGTGATGACTTCCTCTGTTATCAAATGCAAAAGTGTCTCTTTAAATGTGAAGCTGTGATAAAAATAGCTCTAAAGCAATGAGTATTACTTGAGGCAATTCAAAAGTCCTTACTGCTTTTTGTATCGAGTAGGCTAAGCAGACCTAAATTGATTTTTAGCAATCTTTTGTTTGCCAAGATTGGTTGGGGTGCAGCAGGAGGCATGTGGGCAGCCCCAGGTGCAGTGCTGAGGGTCAGCTCTGGCTGGGTTAATGCCTTAAAGCTGTTGGCTGTTTCCTATTCCTTCCTGTTCCTTCAGTTTTCCCAAGCTTTCTACAGGAAAGGCTGAGGATTGACAATCTTCTCACTTCTTTCTGGTATCTTTTCATGCCAGTTCTGTCAACTTATTCTCATTAGTCTTTTTCAGCAACTGTTATTTATTCCTTAGAACCTTTCTGGTTTTTTGGTTGGTTTTTTTTTTTTCCACCACCTTCTACAGTGTGCTTCCTCTGTCCTCCTCCCATCACTTGTGATTTTTGTGTTTTAGGTTAAATTTCACCTCTTCTAGTAACACAAGCTCTTTAATCTCTTTCTCACCGTGTAAGCTATTCTCTTGAATAATTCTTAGTTTAAATTTGAACCTAGTAGAACAAGATAATACAGCTAACCCAGACCAAATAATACTTTAAAAAATAGAATTATATTAAATATTTCCTGTTTTTCCTGGATATGTTTTGTCTGGAGTATTCATTTCTGTGTCCTGCCATATTGACATGAACTAGACAAATATGACTATGTACAATTTTTAAATTATAGTATAAAAGAGCAAATGCAACAAAAAAATTACAATCTAATAAAGATCATAATGCATAAATACAGGCATTTTTTTGATTCTGAATATATATAATTTTATTGTATTTTTCATCAAAGGTACTAAGTTTAGAATGTGTTTCTTCAGAATGCAGTGTTTACCAAGAGTTATTATTTGAAGGAGAAAAGCTGCAGTTGTGACAATAGTCCTCTGCTGCGTTTACTTGATTAATCTTACTTGCTTTCCACAGCCCTAATTGCCTCCCATCCAACAAATCACAGTAATGCTTTTTATTCAAGATTCAGATTCTAACAGGTCATAACATATGAGAAAACCTATCTGCAATGTCTCCAATGAGGTTTGGGAAATGCCACCCATTTGGTAAAGCGTGGTCAGAGTACAAAGCACGATGACTTCATGTGCTGGTGACCTGCTTCTCCCCATCATCCCAGCTGCTGAGAGCTGTGTGCTTATTTTCATGTGCTGGCATCTTGTGTTCTGTGAGCCAGAGTCCTTAATTCCTCAGGAAGCCATGGCATCTGCAGATGACAGCTTGGTGCAGGCCCACAGGTGTGCAATGATGTTATCTGCTGTAATGTGGGCACTGCTGAATTATTGCCACTGGCTACATGATTATTTAATTCAGGCCATTTTTGGTTGTACAGCATGTGCAGCTTTCCATATATCTGACTGAAGGAAAAAACCATAATAAGATAAGGACAAACTATCCTAGACTGCCACTTCTTCAAGCACTGCCCTTCAGGTATTTTCGTTCTCTCTGTTTCTCTGATTCTGCAATTGAATCACCCAGCCTATTTTTCCTGACAGATTGCTCCTGCAAAGCAAAGGCCAGTGCACTGTCAACTTCAGTTTTGAAAGTTCAAATTTACACTTACTGTCTTGGGGGATATTGTCTGGCCTGATTCTGGCATATTCTGTGTAACTTTAGCTCTCCCTCTAGCTAACTCTAGCTCCTCTTGCATGGAATTATCTGCTCCACAGGTTTTCCTTACCATGGTAACATTTTCTAAACTTTGTAAACCATCAGACTGTCTATTCTACAGCTTCATTTGTTTAATGAGAGTGGACTTTAATCTTCCCTTAAATTACAGAGGATTTAGTTTCTGAATACATTTTCAATAGTCACAGTGTTCTTATTGTCAATATGCATTGAGCTTCAGTGTCTCTCTCATCTGTGTATGAGTACAAGAGAGAAAAAAATGTTTCACAGTGTGTATATTTACTCAGAACAGGTAAAGCTGAAACAGCTGCCATTGCCATGCTCTCCTCAGACCTCTGCTTTGACCCCCTTTTCCTGTGCCTGGTGTCAGGCTTTGCCAAGCTGCAGTTGTTTTCCCTGGAATTGGCCCCAGTGGCTGGCCTGCTCTGGCTGCTTCTCTGACTGAACAGCTGCTTGCCACTGGTACACCAATGGAGAAATAGGATTTTTTTTGTTTGTTTGTTTGCTTTGGCAACCCTCCTTTATACACTTTGGGTGTTTCTAGGTCATGTACCCAGCAGCTTGTCTAACTACATGGTTGCATTGTTTCCCAGTGGATAGTATGTTACTGTAAAAACCTTGCTTTGCTTGCATCCTAAGACTCACCAGGGGAACATTTCTGAACAAATTCTATTAGTGTGTTAGTGTTTAAAGGAAAAAAAAATTAAAACTAGACTAAACAGAAAAAAAAAAATAAAATTCTTGATGTGTCCATCTCTTGAATGTTGCAAGTAGAGTATATTTGGTCATTCTTTCTGTAAAAGAGTGTAATCAAGCTGTACAAGGTACAGGAGCAAGCAGCAATGACCACATTTGGGAAGTGGCTTCTTGAGGAGAAAAATCAGGGTTAAACAGCTCTTATGGGTAACCCCATGCTGGGGAAACACTTAAAGCATGAGTGCACCAGAAACAAAGAGCACCAGAGAAGGTTTAGTATTTATCTTGAAATGACATGCTGTCTTTTCTAGACTCTTCTCAATCTTTCTATAAAAGCATTTGGAATTTATTGCAAAACTCTAATGTGCATGGTTAGAATTACAAACTTTATTAGTTGGATATTGTCTTTGTCATAGAAGACGTATTAATTAGCCTAATTACACTTTTTTGAGGATTTTTAGCAGCTTTAATGCATATTCGGCTAAGGAATACCTGTTTTTAAAAAGGTATTTAGCTGGAAATAGGTTTGTGACACATGATGACACTGTCACAACTCATTATTTTAGCAAAGAAATTCTGCTACTGATATAAATATCAACATCAATTTCTGCAGGGAATTGAGCTAAATCTGGAAAAGAACCAATGAACCCCATAGACACAGACACTGTACTATATGTCTAGTAAGGAAACCTCTCTGTGATGAGTCCCTGCCAAGTTTTTTTACACAAGTGAACTTTGCTGAGGAATAGTTGTGATAAAACTAAAAGCTTCTGTAGATGCTGTGTCAAACTAATTTTCTTTACCAGACCTCTTAAAAATTATGTATTTGATGTGAAGGATCACTGTGGATTTAAAAAAGTTTATGTTGGAATTTTTCATTTTGCTCTACCAAGGTCTTTTAAAAGCACTCCTTCACCTGCACAAAAATAGACAGTGATGGAATAGGTTGTACAACCCGTGCAGCTGAAGACTGTTCTGAAAATGAGCTTTGATTTTACTTGTCAAAGCTTCATATTCAGCTTGATTTTTCCTTTGTTTTTCTTTTTTTTTTGACTGATCCTTCTTCCTAAGACTCTTGACTCAGATTCAGGAATTCCTTAAAACCTGTCATTAAACTTAAGATGAATACAGAAAGTTATTCCAAAGCACTCTAGGGACCTGAAACCTGCAGGTGGACACCAATGGCAAAATGGTCTGTTGGGGGTGCTCTTGAAATGAATCTGACACATCAGCATGATAACACAAAGTATGAATCAACCAGTTTCTTAATATCTTTCTGTGAGCTCTTCTGTATGTCTACCTTCTCCTCGAGTGACTATAGTTAAAGAAATTCTTCTTTAAAATACAAGTGGGAATCTTGATATATGGAACAGAGAGTTCTTATGGCAATAAGAGACAGGTGAACTCTTGCAGCTTCAGGCAGAGTGCTGGAAATTAAAGCAGCTTATGCCTTATGCTGTCAACAGAATATAAAAAGGTGTTTGTACTTTCCATTAAAGACAAATGCCTCCACCAGTTTAGCATTTTCCAGGATCATTTGAAACCCTAAAATGTCCTGTTTATAATAATTTCAAACATCTGGCTATGTAGAATAGAAAAAAACCCCATAACATCTTCACTCTGCCTAGTTATATTCTAAAATTACCGTGAACTGAAGCAAAGTCTAGTTTGGAAGCCAGTAAATTAATGGTGTAGCCAGAGTTCCAGTCTTGTTCAGTGTCTTCATTCATGATCCTGATGATGGTGGAGTTGTTTGTATCTGTAGAAACATGCTGCTTTGTGGAGTCTATTTTAGTATATACATTGCTAGCTCATAAATGAGTTCTTAAGAGCAAAGGTTAGTGTAGGACTTGGGAAAAATCACAGGAATTTTTCTCATCAGCTCTGGTTCACAGTTGTGGGGATTTTGGTAAGGATTTGTCAAAGTTTAGAGCAAGAGTTTGCAGGTGTGGTCTCATGGTACTCCTGGAAACCACTATGCTATTGAGCCAGGCTTGCAAAAGGTGCAAAAAGGTAACCAAGTTACCCTGGTCACTACCAATTCACTGGACTGCTGAGTCTTTTAAAAACACAGAAGCAAATCTGCTTTATATTCATGTAGTAAAATACAGAGCTCTGAATGAAAAGCTAAAACCTTCCCTGGAGAGTGTTTTAAGACTTCTGCTAAAGATACAGGAGACACACAGGTGCTTGTGAGTGGATGTTCAGATCCTTAAGG
>NC_031771.1:55950711-56083298 GCF_001522545.3 Parus major
AGGAAGGGTTTCAGTGCTCAATCAGATAGTCACTAATTTAAGCAGGTGTTTGGTATCTGCCTGCACTTCCTGCAAACTGCTATCAGGCATGCCAATTAAGAATTGCTTGAAGCAGTGATTTTGAAGATGGCAATCTTTTTCCAAATATTCTCAGTTATTTTCTTTTCTAGCAATGGGAGGTTTCCATCCTCTTCTCACAGTAACATGTAAGGCACAAAGTTTCTTGCTGCTGAAGCAATTTCCAAGTCTTTTACCAAGACTCAAGCACTTTGATACAAGCTGTGAGTTGCTGATCAGGGACATGAAGGTCAACTCACCCAAGGGCTGGTTGATCCAGCCAAGGGAAGATGCTGTGCAAGCACCACACACAGCCTTAGTGGTGCTGATAAAAGTACAGAAATGCTACCAGGACCCTCTGGGCTGTTGTATATTCATAGTTCAGTAGGACCCATAGGAAGAAGTCTACTCTGTTATACCAGCCCTGCTGGGGGAAGGTGGTGCATGCTGATGTAGTTCTAATGGAGATATTAAGTGCAGTACTTTGTTTATATCTATTATGGATCAGTTCAGATTATGCATTTACTGGAGATTATAAATCAACTTTTTATTGATACCCTGAGACAGACACAATGATATTTATTAATTCCTTTTCTGTACAGAACTCATTAAGTAATGCATAGGAAAACATCTGTGTATCTTCATATTTGCAAATGAGTTTCAGACCATTAAAGTTGTGCTGTGAGGCTTCAATTCCCAAAAATTTAACCACATATAGCTGGTGGGCCATATGTAATATTGAAAGGTTGCAGTTCTGCATTTGGGCAGGAGAACATCTTACAGGAGAGGAGTTGTCTGAAAGTGGAAGTGTGATTATGGAAACAAGAGCACAATGGAGGTAGATACGTAATTTAGACTCAACAATGAACAAAAGACTTAATGGCTGAGCATCTAACACTGGGATGAAAGTTTATCATCAGTGAGGACTGCTACTCATAGACAGTGAAACAACACTCACCTGACTCTTGAGAAGATTTCTATGTAGCTGTTCTCTGCTTAATTAACAAAGAGCACCAGATCAGTTGGAAAAGCAGTAGACAATTTTCCTGGAAAGATATCCTTCAATAGGGGTGAAGGAAAGAAAGACATCAAAACACTGTGGAGGCAGATAGCAGTTGCTTGTAATTTTCTCCTTATCCACCAAAACACATCTAACAAAACTTAGAGTATTTGTTTATATTAATATTTAAAATATGACTTTCTGCTACTTTATCAGACTTTAAAAAGTGAGTTTTTCACTCACTGTAGCTGACTTAATAACAAATAGTGTCTGTCTATAAAACTTATCTTACCCTGTGTGAGTTGGACTCTGCTTCAGATGTTTAGGAGCAAGTGAACATTTCAGATTTGCCTGTTTCCTTAATGCTTCAGTACTTGATAATATTTACAAATCTGTTATTAAGTAATAAATCTAAAACAATTTGACCTGTGACTTCCTTCCAAGTGTGTTTCACATACTGGGGAGATAACCACTACTTAAATATTTTTGAAGGTTCTTAACCTTCAAGATTAACATTTCAGTTTTATTTTCTATTATACATTGTAAGACTCCTCACTATTGCAAATTCATATCCTAATATGTAAATTTGGCCTTTACAAATTAGATATTAATTCCATGGTAAGTTGGTCAAGCACTGTAAGATGTCATGCAATCATCATATTGAGTAGGAGGGTGTGTTTTTCTACTCTTGGGTGTCTTTGCTTTTGAAACTGCTGGCAAAAGGAAAAAAATGGGTGGTATATTCTTGATTAGTATTTTGAAGTATTTTTAAAAATTTGAAGATTAAAATTAATTAGTTTTTGTTATTTTAAAGTCCAAACTAGATTTTTTGTCATAAAAAAAATGTTAAGATTAAATGTTCAGACATTTCAGCAGTTCTTAAAGCAGCAAACATGCTTTGGGTATTTTTATGTTTATTTTTCTCTTAACCTTGATATACCTTAGTCTAACTTTCATAACTTCAGTCTGGCAAAATATAATCACATAAAAAAAGATTTGCATCTAATCCAATTTCTAGATGCCCTGGAGCACTTTTCTTCATCTCCCACTGCAGTCCCAAAAGGATGCAGGCCTCTGGAGTTCTATGTGTTGCATCTGCCAGTCCCACAGGGACATCTGAGGTACCCAAGTGCATCAGAATAATATATGTTCTCGTGTTTGAAAAACTGAGCCTTATCCTCCTCAATTATTTTAATCTACTATTTTTATATTTTGTTATTTATGGATGCTAACTGGAGTTTAAATGCATCACTGAAAGGAAGTTCTATCAGAAATTTTGCCTAGCTCCAGTATACCTCTAATATTTCTTCCTAAAGAAGCTGAATTTATATGCTGGATGCTGATAATCCCGTGTGAAAGCTTCCCATTCCCCACTGCTTCTTTTCTGAATTTTTTACTTCTCTTGGAGATGAATAGGAAATGAAGACAAATTATGTCATATAAGTGTGCAGTAAAAGGTTAGTTCTTACTCCAACAAAAAATTGGAGGAACTTGTAACAGATACTTTAATTCTCCCTTTCAGTACATGATCTAACATGCCATTTAGTGAAGAGAAAATCGTGGGACTCAGACACCAGACACTTTCAAAGCTGTTTTAAGTTCTCATCCAAAGGCCATTTACTCAGTAACAAAAATCTCCTGCTGATTTCTGTGAATTTTACATCAGACTTGTACAGCCTTAAGTCTGGTGACTTTCTGTGCTGATTATTACTTGGGAAGATACTGATACTTGAGTAATCTCCTTGTCAGAGCAGTAGCTGTAGTAGTGACCTGTAAAAATACACATCTGGGTGCAGAACAGAGGTGGAATACACATATTATCTGAGTTGCCTCTGTTTTAAACAGGAAGGTAAGCAATTTGTAACTGTTATTGAAATATGTTTTGACAAATTTGGTTACAGAAATGGTCATGCAAAGAGAAAATTATGTCCAGCAGGGATATAGCTGTGAGATTAGCATCCTCTGCAGACAGAGGAGGATGTAGAGCAGTGTTTGGAGGGGTACAAGGAAGGCAATTGTTTTGTACCTTATTTGAGTAGCTGCTCTGAAGCCTGAGATGGAGAAGTTCTCTATTCTCAGCTGCCTCCTGATCATCATCACTGTGCCATACCCTTGACTAAAGGAAGAAGAGACAGTTTTAATGCTAAGAAATTAGTTCCATCTCAGTGCTTTTTCAGTCCCTGGCCCCAGGCCAGCATGGTTGTCCTTTACTTTTAGGAGTGTTTTATGTGGTATGGTAGAAGATTAACAGAGAAATGCTGAATTTGTGCAGTATTCTGGGCTTTGTATGCCTAAGTAAGTTTTACCCTAAGTCTGTTCTGAGCAGGGATACAATCTATTTTGTGGGGAAAATATTTCTGATATGCATTTTTTGTGCCAAGTCTCTACAAGAAAGGACAAAATTCAATTACTTGAATATAAGCACATAGTATCATCTTGATGCCCTACGGTACCTTAGATGTCCCTGTGGGACTGGCAGATGTGACACAGAATATCACAGGGACCTGCATCCTTCTGTAGCTGCAGCAGGAGGCTGAGGCAAGATGCTTCAGGTCATCTAAAATTAGACTTGATAGAATTCTTTCTGTCTGTGTGTGTGATTATATTTTGCCAACTAAAATTTTAAAAGTGTTCCTGCTTCTTATAGAACATGAAAAAGAAGAGACTACCAAATAGCTGTTTCCTGGATATTTTCAACATCTTGCATTGGATGCCAAAGGCTTTTGTCTCTTTGTCCCCCACATACAAAATAAGTAAAATATGTCATTTTATACGAGAAAGTTATGCAGAAAGGTCCTTTCTGTTTGTAAGTAGTTCAGCACTGCAGTAAACTCATCACAACCCCATCCCCAAAGAATTAATTCCAGAATAACTACTTAAATGGTGACTATTTAATAGTGACTGGTAAATAGACTTGCTCACTGAGAGATCACAGTTCATCCTGTGCACTGAATGCTAAAAAGGGGAAAAGAGTGTTTATTTTGATACCAGCTCCTGCAAGTGGTAGAGGTAGCCACGCCCTTGACAGTTCTGTGAGGCATCGTGGTGGTTACACAGGGATGCAGAGCAGGGCTGGGGAGTGCCCTGTGCCACTCCTGAGCCCAGGAGAAGGTGTTTGGTTTTGGGCATTTCCCTGTGGCTCTAGAACAGACAGGAGACAGGATGTGGGAAGCTTGCCTAGGAACAGTTGGGTCAGGGGACATGGGGATCTCCACAGCACAGAAACCCAAACTCTGGGCAGAGAGCACACAAGGAGCATGACTGTGCAGTAGTGGCTGACACTCAGTTGGGAATGGGGAGTGGGATCTATGTCCAGATTATGCTTTTAAAATAAATGCATAAGAAAATAAAATAAAATTATTAAACTGAAAGAGGAGAGGTTTAGCACAGATGTTGGGAAGAAATCCTTCACTGTGAGAGCACTGAGACACTGGACCAGACTTCCCAGAGAAGCTGTGGATGCCCCAGCCCTGGAAGTGTTCAAGGCCAGGTGGATGGGGCTCTGAGCAAGCTGGGATAGTGGAAGGTGACCCTGCCCATGGCAGGGGTTGGAACAAGATGATCCTTGAGGTCCCTTCCAAACCATTCTATGTTCCTCTGTTTCTGTGAAATTATTTAGAGAGAAACAGAGAGTGAAGCCTGTCACAGTTGCATATTTCCTTACTCAGTCTTTTTGATCCTGTTATCCATCTCACACTGGGATATTTAATTGGCCACACTAGATCTTTCAAAAAATGGGTGCCCATATCCAGGGCACTACAGCACTTCTTCCCACCTCTGTTGCATGACCCCATTAACAATTCTGTTCTCCCTTTAAAATTTATCTGTGTTCATATTGTTAACCTGGTCTGTGTTGAGTGTCTTCACATTTCATCAAAATCTTCCTAATTGCTGAGAATATTAAATGTAACTGGTGTTTAAATAGATTATTGAGTTTGATATGGATAGTTCAGCTGTCAGCAGTGCCTGTTGACTTTTCCCCATGCCACTTTCTGTTCCATCTTTTGATGGCTACAATAAGTTCCATTTTCTGCACTTTAGCTGATGATTTTCTGACATGGCAATGTTTTCTTAAATGTATTTCAGTGCACCTTAATCTTGTCTCACTCTTAGCTGATAAATCCATGTCATGATTTATCTCCCTCCCTTCCACCCAATCTTCTGTCTCTGCAGTTTTGCACTTTATTGCATCAACCTTTGAATGAGTCTGTGGTTGTCAAACTTGCTCTACTGTTTAACTGTCTTTTGTAAATACATCAAAGCCAGGTTTTTTCATGCTCCAGCCTAAGCAAATATCCACAATGTGACAGTTTAAAATGAAAATGTTACCATCTTGACATGTTATTAGTACCAATTCTGAGTGGGTGATGAAATCAGGTGCCCTGTAATTAAAGCATTTAATGCTCTTTTAAGTTTTTTCCTGAAATAAAATGGGATGTAGTAGTTTTCATTTCTCCCAGCAGTGCCTGTGTGCTTCTCCTTACTGCTGACAATTGAGGTAAAGTCACCTACACTGTCTTTTGCCTTTATCTTATTACTGCTTCTGAGCACTGTCCCGATATATGTCCTGTTCTACTCCTTCTTAAAGAGATTACAAAACCCTCCTTTTCCCTGCTTCTCTTAGTTCTCTTGATAGGGCCATGTTCAGCCTGATTTCCAGCAATTTTAATGAATCCTTTAAACTTATATTAGTCCTACAATTTCTTTTCTGTAGTGGGAGGAAAGAGCTAAGATTGTATAATGTAAATTAAGAGAAAAGCAAGTAGAACACACCCTCCATAATAGAATAGACATGAAATCTTTAGAAATGGATGGAGAAGTTTCCATTGCCTTCAGTGACATACACATCATTTAATGCCAAAAAGGCAGATGGGAGCATATTTATTAGTATTTACCTTAAGATTTTAGAAGTTAACATGATAAAAAGTAAAACAGAAATCTTTAATAGAGGAAATAAAGGAAACCTGGTGTCCTATGTAGCAAAAATAAAGGGCTTTCCATTACAGCAGCAAGGTTTGCCATTTATTGTGAAGGATAAGTTCAGAGTCTTGTTCATACCTTTTTCAAAATAACACTTTCAAGAAGACTTATTTGAGATAAATGTGACCAATTTATAAACCATACACTATGAGACACTTTAAAAGGAGTGTAAGCTTATTCCATGGAAGTCTCCATAGGTGGGCAAAATGCCGATAATAACAATATACAATGAATACTTTTTTTTCCTTTAAGAAATATTCTTGACATTCTGGAAAAAAAACCTACAGAAAATATGATGTGCTGATCAAGAGTAAGATTTTTATCTGGAAGTATTGTCAAAAATTCTAACACCCTATAAATTTTTCCTAACTTATTCTTTATAAAGCAGTACCCACTTTGCTTATGTGATTACTGACTGGTTTTAAAGTCTTAACCTTAGTTTTTTGTTTTTTAAAATAAGGTCCAGGTTTATTTGTCTATAAACAGTATTAACCATTTTTTTGCCTTCATTACATAAAGTTTTCCACTCAAGTGAAAAATAAAAAGAAAAAAGGAATGAAGAAATAGGGTCTTGAAGCCTTCATGGTAATGCAGGCATTTAGGGTGACTGATTACCTCAAGCTTTAAATTGTTTGAAAAAAAACACTTCCTCAAATTGTTTTCACATCCCATAAGAATTTTTTTAAAATACCTCTCTTACCTAAAAGGGCGAGAGAAAAGTTTGGTTAAGAGATACCCCACCCATTATTTCTGGGAGTTATCTGGTTATCTTGGCTCCATTTCAGGTTTGAGGTGTGGGTTACATCCCATACCATGCAGAATGTGGTGCTCTAGGCTTTGCTGAAGTGAAAGAATGTAAAATAAAAACTGCTA
This sequence comes from Parus major, assembly GCF_001522545.3. Taxonomy (NCBI): domain Eukaryota; kingdom Metazoa; phylum Chordata; class Aves; order Passeriformes; family Paridae; genus Parus; species Parus major. The sequence goes on from NC_031771.1 coordinate 55,957,622, forward strand.
GTGGAAAAGTAGTTTGGGGGCTTGGCCCTTGAGTAAGGTGATGTGAGAGGGAAATTTTCCAAGCACTTACTAAGCCTAGGAGGAACATGTCATTCTGGTGGTGGACACAATACTTTGAATGATGAAAAATTAGTATTTCCTACAAAAGCTATTTTTCTTTCAAGTGTCAATATGGGAGAGTACTACTGACTCCTGTCTGCATCCATTTGCAGGAATCTCGGTGGCCTTTCTTGTTTGGAGCAATCATTGTTCCATCATTGATACAAGTCCTGATTCTGCCTTTTCTTCCTGAAAGTCCTCGGTACCTCCTCCTTGAAAAGCATGACAGGAGCAAGGCAGAAAAAGGTATGATATGTTACTTTCTTGCAATAAAGAGTGTTTATTGGAGGGATTTAGGCTGGAGATCCCTGATTCTGATACCACACTTGAAGCAGAATATTCTCATAGAAGAGGATTTCTTGGCAATAATTTTTCTCATCTTTTTTGTTTGTCTCTGTATGCATAAATATAGCTGTAGCTTTGAAGTTTTTATAAATTAAATTCTCCAGCAAGAACTTATATAACATAACACATGGTCATAGAGACCTAACCAAATCATCCTGCAGTTGTGTGCCAGCCACTCTGTGCAGGGTTCATTTGGAAGTGAAAGGCGATTTCAGTCATCGTGACTCCCCCTTATCTACAGTCTTTGCACTTTGACTAATAAAAACACTGATTCTGCTGCTGCCTTTTTTCCCCAGTAGTCACTGTGCTTGACCCTGTGTTCTGTAACTCAATAACCTTTGTAGATCTAATAAAACCCCCATACATCTGTTTAACTGAAGCTTCCATATTGCTTCAGCCTCACAGACACAGAATATTTTGTCCTTACTTTAGGTTCTAGGTATTAAATGATTTTCTTGTGTGATCAGAGTTGCTGCATTCTCCACCCCATTACATTTACTGTGGTCCCAATACAGCTGAGAGAATGTTAAAAATTTGGTTTAGTTTATAATAATGACATATGAAAAACAGGAGTCTACAAAAAAGGAGCCTGATTATAACACCAAAATATCAAACATAAGTGATTTACAAACTATTCTTAAAAACTTTGTTTGAATATGACCCTTAGCCTTTTCAGTCAGGAACTAGTTGCTTGCAAAATTACTTGTAAAGCATGTATCAATGCCTGAAATATAAATGTACTAATTTTTAACATGAAATTAATGCAATTCTATCCAATTTCTTCTATTTGGAAACAAAAAATTGGCATTTTTTGCTCTGAAGAGCCCTCTGAAAAAGAAATAGCACACTAATGAAGAGACTCCCGTTTTGCCCCAATTTGGTGTTGAATGAAGAATTCTATAAATTATAAATTGGAGCTTTATATATTATATAAAATTATATATTATAATATGTATGTATTCTATATAGATGTAATACATTATAGATAATAATAGATTATTTATATATTATATTAGATGTATGTTATATTAATTATAATTTGGAGCTTCAGACACTTAGAAATATGGTTCAATGCTTTAAAAATAAAAAAGAGCACAAAAGCAGCAAGGTTTTGGGGAGAGTTCTTTAGCTTCACAGAATCAGCAGAGTTTTGAGGAGGCAGAGAACAGCTTTTCCAAGCACCATGAAGCAAGGGCTGCCCTGCCAGCTGTGCTCAGAGCACCCAGCAGGGGTGCAGGTCCCAGCTCAGGATGGCTGTTGGGTGGAAAGTTCTGAAGAACCATGGCTGGGCAGGGAAGAAATGCCTTTGGGTGCCAAGTTTAAACTGGCTAGTTCCTGTCTGATAAAACTGTAGATTTCCAGAGCTATGGGGGGCAAAGAGTCTGCATGTGCAATGCTATTTTATAATGTCACATTTGCTATGAGGTGCTACTGAAAATCCTGCTGCAGTACCTGGAGACCTCAGCACTGACACTGAAACTGGACCTCTCATAGGTAGAGTTTAAAAATTATAAAACATGGAAGTAAAAGGACACCACCTGCCTTAAAACCCACACCATTCACTGTTGCTGGTAATGTGCCAGCTGCACTCCGGGGTGTTTTCAGCATATATGTTCTGAAAATAATTTGAAATCTAATCCAGAGGCATTGGAGGTAGGTTTTGGAGTAGAAGGCATCAGGAGAACAGTTGCCTGGGTAAATGAACTTTAGCTGCTGGCTTGCTGATTACAAGAAGATGGCTTTCTTGAGCCACCCTAAGGACTATAAATTTATATACTCTGAGAAAAAAGAGACAACTGGTATGAAAAGCTTTTCAAATAACTGCTTATGCATATATGCTTTTGGATTTTATTAATTCTAAAAGAAAGATATGTTGTAGTGTAACTCATTTTGAGTGTAGTCTACAGTGGAATTCAAAAAATAGGAGAGTGAATCAACAATCAAGAAAAATCATTTGGATATTCACATTATCAGCAGAAATGGGGGAGGAAAAGTCTAGGTATTAAGGAGACTGGAGGAGTTGTGATTTATTAAAATGCCCTTTTGCTTGTAAGTCATATAATGACAAAGCAGAATTCTTCATTTAATGATGACTACAGTAATGCTTTTAAATTATTTGCCTCTTAGCTTAAATCTGCATATTAATATTGGAAATTTGCAACTCTTTCTACTGACTAAATCCCTTTTCTTCCCCTTAATGGATCAAGGCTATTCATGCAAATATATATTTCACTGTGGATTATACCTTGTCAGAGAAATAAAACTATTATCAGCAAAAGGTCTGCTGTGTTTAAAGCAGATGACTACGTTAGTCTTTATGAAATACTCTAAAGTATACATGTATATCAAAACTCCTAAAATGGAGCTGACAGCATTAATCTTCCTAATTGTTTTAGAGCAATAATATCCAGTGAGATAATGTAGGTCATTGAGTTTCCACAGAGTTTTGCCCTTGCTTTCATCCCCTCCTTTTCTTCTCTGTCTCAGGAGATAACCAGTCTATAACTACCAAAATACAAGTGGTGCCTTTTCTGGCAGACATCTTTGAGGGGTAAATAAGAGACTGAGAGAAGGGGAAGGACCAAAACCTGTTGTGTTAATAATGAAAAAATGAAAGAATGGACATAGAGGTTTAGAGTAGAGAGGCATCATGTGCAACCTTAAACCACACCTCCGTGAGAGAAGCTATTTTTTGGGGCACAGGGGCAGAGGTGCTTCAGATGAGTGAGGTCTCCTGGGTCCCATTAGCAGGGTTTTGCCCAGTGCCCTGCTCTCCCCTCACCAGCAGAGCAGGCTGTGCACGCTGTGGATGGCTGAGCCGACCTCTGGCAGATCGGACATACGGACACCACATCTGACTTGCTGCTGTCTGCTGCCAAAAGCAGCACTGACAGAGAGCTTGGCTCTTCTTCCTGGAGCTCACCAGCCTGTGTCCTACTCCCTGAGACACAAAGGAACTGAACTACCTCTCATATTCCTGTCTCACTGCTGAATGTAGGAGAAGTGATCCATGTCTTTTGGGGAGAGAACAATCCACTGGAACAGCATAATCTGTAAACCTGCATAGCCCAGGAAACTAAGCCTGGTAATGAAGCAAGGGCAGAACCATCCCAGCTCCTCTCCCAGGTCCCATAACTAATATTCTTCTCATTTGATAAGAATAGAAGGGAAGAAATTGCCTAACTGGTGTGATCCTTCTTCAAGGCCAGATAGCAGAGGAGAAATGCGTATTTAAGTGGTTGAAGAGAAGGACTTTGGAAGGAGATTGTGGAAATGAAGAGTGACAGGGATAGAAACAGGTAGAAAAAGAAAAACCTGCTGCTCTAATTACATCAGTTTACCATGCAAGTTCTAGGACAGTAAGTGTGGGATTTCACATTAGCTGTCTATTTTCTGCATGCCAAGTGCACCCCTGATCTGTGAGTATCACAATGATGTAATATAAATAAAATCAGTAGCAGTGATAAAATGGAACATTTTTTTATGACTAAAAACATTGGTTATAAACACTTGCAGTTGGAGAGTTGTCTTTTTTGAAGTGCACTTTTACAGGGGGGAACCTTTCATTTTCTATGCAGCTACAGTAGCAGCTCATGTAAATCAGTAATGGAATTCAGCTGGTATCCCAGCTTGCCAGAGAACAAGAATATTGTTATGTCTTAAGGGTCAAACATCTTGGATAAAATGTCACAACAACATCTGTTGGTGACATACAAAGTATGTTCATCTAGTATGTTCAGTCATATATTAAATGTCCCATGGTTATAAAAGAAGCATTACAATAGGTATAATGAGCAGCTTAGATTTAAATTTTTAGAAAGATGGATTAGGTTTGATACCTTTTTATGTGACAAAAGAGCGAAGCCACTCCTGATTTAAAAAAGCAGGTAGTCAGTTTTTTACAAAGCCTTCAGGAGGCCCACATGGACTGGAGAGATGTTAAACCCTAAGTTCCAACAGGAACAAGTTACTGAAAATCCAGTGATTAAAATAAGTTGTTGTGACTGACAACAAGCAAGTGTATGATTTATTTTTGTTTCTCTGTGCGTTTTGTATATCTGTAAGGATTATAAACTATTCTTACTGGAAAGGAAGAGACAGCCATGACTACTACACTTGCTGGCTTACAGTAAAGGTTTCATCTCAGATGTTTGCCTGCGAAAGCTGGAGTGATTGTGGTGTGCCTGATTTGTTTTTAAGCTTTTCTTAAACCTCCTGTCTTTTAAAAAGGATATAAGGTCCTTTTTTAAAATACTTCTCTTACCTAAAAGGGCGAGAGAAAAGTTTGGTTAAGAGATACCCCACCCATTATTTCTGGGAGTTATCTGGTATTTCTGGGAGTTATCTGACTTTTAATACAACACTGTTTACCAATTCTTGTGTTATTTTAGGGTGGTATGTATATGTTTTGTTTTATCTGTATATTTTGGCTAGTCTCAGGTGAACCTGAACAAGCCTATTGGTGTGTGTAAAACCACATATACAAACAGGTAAAGATGTAATTCTTAGCTAGATAATAACTCAAAAAAAGCCCCTGTGTGTTCTTTACTTCAAAGAAGAGGGAGGTGACTTGTGGGAAAAGCCTAATGCCATTTGCCTGCACTTATATTTTCTGATATTTTTTCCTTAAATTTTGCTAAGCTGCATGCTAATAGATGATCAATATTTTTCTAGCTCTAAGTGGCATTGTTATATCTCTTCTAGGAAGATACATCTGAATTATTCTTTGGGATAGTCAGTACTCTAATAAAATTAGTTTATATGAAAATAACTTAGTTCATTTTATAAATTATTTTTGTGTTGACATGGAGTTATTACAGGGAAATTTCTACTGTCTTCAAGAGTGGACAAAGAAGATGCTGTTTAAGCAGAACGTAGACAAAGATGTGTGAAACTGTGTAACACTGGATTTAATATAACTAATCATCAGGAAAGTAAACGTGTCCATGGGAAACAGATGACAATAATACTTCCACAGCTTATTTTAATTTCTTGTCTGTTTCTTTTCAAAGGATAAGCCCAAAAAAACTTTGGCCACTTCTCTCTTTTTCTGTATCCTCTTGCCTGGTGCTGGCTTTATACTGTAAACCATTCAATAACATTTTGATCATTTAAAATTTCTTCTCAAAGTTCACATTTTAATTGTTAACATGTTATTGTTGATAACAATACTTTCTTTGCATAGTCCTGGAAGTACTATAGTGGAAAAATAATTAGTAATTCCCCATGTAGCTGAGATGTTGAGTGTCCATCTTCAGTTAATCTAAAGACCCAGCTGGTTTTAGACATGGTACCAACTGACTTTTTTTTCAGGTCTTTGAACCTCTTTCAGGTGTTTCACTTTCACTTAGGTGAGATGAATAAAAAGTGGTGGTGTAAATGGAAGGGTTTCTTGACTTTCCCCTTGAGTGGAACCTTCCCGTTCTTTTGCTGTTTATGAAGGCAGTATTACAACTTTTGAAGGCTGAGCTTCTATAACCTTCTGATCCAAGGGAATTAAACAGGAATCTGGAAAGTTTTCAAAGTTTCTAGACTTGCAACTCCTTAGACGGTTTTAAGTGTTACATGAAAATAAGGCTTCCCTACAGAGAGAAGCAGCCACTCACGGAGGGAAATGAGTCATTGCAGCAAGGAGAGGAATGACTGCCGTGCTTCTCAGTGCCAGTAATGCCAGGGTTTAGAATGTAAAACTAATAAATTGAACATTGCACATTGAAAGACTTTTGAGTTTTCCTATGTCCCTGCTAATGCAGAATTTATTTCCACATAATTTATATGGAAAATTGTGATTCTTATGGTACTGAAAAACTGGTAATGGAAGAAAATTAAAGACATTGAGTAGCAGGAAAATGTTTTTCCAAGAAGGTTGGGTGATGTCTATTCAAAACTATGCATGTAGGGCATAGTAATTTCTTAGCATTTCTGGACTTGTTGATAATTTTAAGTATCCACCAAAGTTTCCTAGTGGCATTTACACCTCATTTCTTATTGCCATGAAGGAAAGAAATTGGCTGTTTATGTTTTTTCTACCTTGTACTTGACAGTTTTGGTAATTGTAGTTCTTTGGTTCCTGGTCCCTCTAGAAATACAGCAAGCTCCTTTATGCAGGAAAGACAGATTGCTATATTTTTACTTGACTGCACCTATATTTTTGACTTGTGTGCCCTAAAGTAATGACGAGGATCCTAAGGACAGGAAAAACAAAGGAAATTGTGCACTGACCTAATTTGCACTGATAAAACAGATGTAATGGAAGACTTTGGTGATATATGCTCATGGAAAATTATGGTGATATATGTCATTTACATTTACATTTCTTATCACTGTCTTTGAATACATCACATTCATTAAAATGAGTGATTATCATGTTATTTATTAAAAAACATGCAACAACAAAGGACAAAACTGAGCAGCTTAAAGTTTTAGTTCCAAGGTCTCACTTCGTTAATTCATTTCTGACTCTACAACCTGTATAAAAAGATAAATCTTGTGCTTTTACACAGAGATTTAAAACTTCTGACCTCTCCTCTCACAAGAGAGAAACTGGTTATCAGAATATATGAATGTTATGAATTGACTCAATGCACAGAGGTAGTTCATCCTTTAAAAAAATCATCCTTCTTGTTAAGCAGAATCATTAAAATGCATTAGAAGTGCTAAGTGCCTCAGAAAAACTTGGCCCAGAGCTCAAGTTAGTTTCCTGCACCGCCAGACTGGGAGCCAGGCAGAATGTGCAGCCTTGTACAGTCACCAAAGTGTCAGAGAGGGATGCTCTGGGGAGGCCACCAGTTCATTTGTGTGACCTGTCTCTCACAACAACGAAATGCCACCAGTTGGCCTTTTCACCTATTGGGTAAAGATAAAAATTTGTAACCTCAAAATCTAAATAGAGTCTGGATATATTAACCATGACTAGTCAATATCTCTAATTTTCTTGACCATCAAAGTGCTTTTTATGATCCGAAGGTGTGTAAACATAGTGAAATATGTGGTCATTTGTTTATAGGCAGTGTTATGCAAAGCTATGGATAAGAAAAATTGATTTGGCCCTTAGGTGAAGTAAATGAACTTATTCATTTAATAAAAATAACAATTTAAAGTGACCTGCTGTGTAAAGGATTGTTTTGAGTGTTAGCATCCTACTGGGTTGCAAAGCCTTGTTGCAGGGGTGTGTGTAATGTCATTGTTTCTCTGCAGTCACTCTGAGATGATGAGCATTTTAAACATCTCTTAAAATGCCAACCCCTGTGGTATGTTCATTAGATTGAGACAAAAGTATCACCTGCATAGACAGAATCTGTCAAACAAGGTTGGTGGAGACACATCACGTCTGGTTGGAGGTATTTCTATCTTGGAGGAGGTGTGAGGTGGAAAGGCTGTTTTATTCACCGTGGAAGGATATTTCAGTAAGCTATCAGTGTGCAATACTAAATAGTGTCTTTCTGAGGAGATGAGGTTGGTTGCTTGCTTGCTTGCTTACATTGGCCATGTAAATTTGTTCCCATGACTCCAGAATTGAGAAATATAAAGTCTTTAACTGCTCTGGATGATTATTTATAATATTAACCTGACAAAGCAAATTCTTGTCTATATGCTAGTAAAAACAAGAGGTAATATGAAGTAATAGTAGCTATTCCTTTCCAGTATCTGCATTTTCTTGGTTTACCAGACTTATATGAATTTTTACCTCTTACTTCTTTCCTAACCAATCTATCTCCAGCAATGAAGCCAGCTATACTGTTAGGCTGCAAAAGTAGCCAAGTCAAATAATGTTCAGAGATGCTTTGGTAATAAATATTTTCGAGGGTTTTCACTCTTCACTGGACATTAGGCTATATTATAGATAAAATAACAAAAAAGAGGTCTTGTAGGGAGACAAAGAATCTATGGTTTTGTTTCCATTTTTGACCCCAATAGCAGGGGTGAACCAGATCACATCCAGAGCAGAATGATACTGTTGGCAGAAGAATAATGAAGTTGTAGCACATGTATGCCTCCTGTTTATGCCAAATGTTTCCATTTTAAAGAAGCAACAGAGTTATAAATGCACACAGTGCCACGTGTCTGGCCTAAAGTACACGTCCTCTCTTTGCAGCATTTCAGAGATTCCTTGGGAAAGATGACGTGTCTCATGAAATAGAAGAAGTTTTGGCAGAGTCTCGAGTGCAAAGGAACACCAAGCTGGTGTCCATTGTGCAGCTGCTGAGAACCCGCGCGGTGCGATGGCAGATCGTCACCGTGGTCGTCACCATGGGCTGCTACCAGCTCTGTGGGCTAAACGCTGTAAGTGTCCCTCCTCAGGCCATGGCATCCCCTGGGGACCTCCTTTTCTTTACAGCAAGGCTTGGGTTACACCGTTCACCAACCTCTATGGGCTCCTTCTTTTGGCTGTTTTGTATTACTAATGACTCTGTGAGACCAGTGTGTGGGAAGATCCGCAGGGATCTGCATTGTTTGGGGGGTTTTAAAACAAAAAAATGTTTGAGGAAAGTCATGTTGTGTTAACTTTGAGGGAATACATGAAAAGGTAGAAGAGATCAGCAAAGTAAGAACATGCAGTTTTTACTTCTGATACTCAGGTTCTCTGTTTCTGGATATGCCCCATACTTATTCAGTTTTTTCAGTAGACATTTTGGCTTGGATTCTTTCAGTTCAGTACTTACAAGAAATAAAAAGTGATATATATGTGATTTTAAAAGGTCGCACTGCACATTTGATTTTTTTGTTGCTTCAATATTCCTGTTTTGGAAAGTGAAGTGAAAGAGGGAAAAGACATAAAACTGTGGATCCTTCTGACAATTAATATGTGTGGGGTTAATGGATATGAGAAGTCTCCTTTACCATCTATCTGAGCCTATATGAGGTCACAGAACCACGTAGGTTGGAAGATCCCTTCATGTGGGCCAAGCCCTTGCTTAGAGCAGAAACAACTTCAGGGCTGTCTCAGGCTCCTGAGGCCCCTGTGCAGTTGAGTTTTAAATATATTCAAGGGTGAAGGGTCCATAACCCTCCTGATCAACCTCTGCCAGGTGTTGACACCACTTACATTGTGAAAAGCGTTTTCTTTATATCCAGCCAGAACTATCCATGCTGCAGCTTGTGCCATCTGGCTTAGATGCTTTATTCTGCAAAAAACAAATATTCTCTTGAAGCACCTCAAAGCAAAAGGGGTTTTGTCATAGGTCAAAGGCATTACTTGCTTATAGATAGGATAAGCAATATTCTTGCTGCTGCAAGGAACCCACCCCCCTTGTGCTCTGCAGCAGACTCCAGCTAGATTTTCCCCCCAGGGCTAATAAGTCCATGTGCTTTTGTATCTATGAACACTAGCTCAGGCTTATCTCAGATATCTCTATAGCTTTAAGACTCCAAATAAATGTAATTTGTTCAAGACCATTTAAAAGATTAATGCAATTGGAACTCTGATATCTAAAAGCTTTTTAAGAAATACTAGGAAGGAGTTAGAAGATTTTTTTCATCCTGTGGGATAAACTATAATACTGTTTATATAGGTGGTATTTTCCTCAAATGGTAGGATTTCAGTGCTAATGGCAGGTTATTTTATGCCTCATTGTGGATACGTTTTTGAGAAAAAAAACACCAGAATTATCTTGTCATCCAGTCTTTTTAAGATTTATCAACACATAAAGGAAGAAATGTCACTTATAGTAATAAACAGACTGTTCAAATAATGGAACACATTGCCTAAAAAAAAAAAAGGTCACAGCTAAATTTTCAGGGGAAATGGAAGTGTTTTGTGACTTTGAGGATACTTAATAGTTGATAGAAAAGCCAGCGCCATGGCTTAAGTGAGAGTGTGGTTGGACAGTCAGACATGTCCAGTCCAAAATGGATGCCAGAGTTACTTTAAAATGCCATTAGATAGCCACTTTCAGAAAATATGCCTTAGAGAAATAGTCTTTGTCAGGGAACCTGTGCATTGAGTTGGCTATTTCAAGGCTTCCTTTTCTATTATTACTTTGCTTCTCCTCTCAAGCAGTGTCGCCAAACATGAAAAAACTTATTCACACAAAAACTGTGTTTTGAAATGGATTATTTAAACAGTTGTTAGTTAACAGTAAAACAAAAAAAAATTAAAAGACAGGTCAAGAGAAATAGCTGGACACTTGATTAAGACACCAGGCTTTGGAAACTTGTCCCTTTTGCTTGGCTTTCCTGGCTGATGCTGCTCGAGTCACCCGAAGCTCCAAGATGAGAGGACAGGTCTGGGTGTGACAGATTCTGGTGAACCTGGGTCTTAGTTTGCCTGAATTCATCTGAACCAATGTTCTGGGTGTGAACCAGCATCAGCCAGGTTTTGCTGACAGGGAAGGCTCCTTCTAACTCATTTGCTTTGTCTGTGCTGCCCTGTTAGTCAGTCTGGTCTTTTCCACAACTACCATCTGGACAGGGCATATGGGAAAGTTTGGATTCCTTCAGGCGAGAATCTCAGGACGTTCTCCAGGGAAATTGCCAACTGGCAGATTGCTGTAATCATCCTGCTGGTACCTGAGAACACTTGCTTCTTTTTAAGGATTTTACTTAAAAAAATTTGTTTTGCTTTAAACAGTACATTTGTTTATTTCCACATGGAACAGGAATCATGGTGAAGCTCTGATCATGTTAATGTTTTCAATTATAACAAAATACCAGACAGCCTGACCTAAACTGACATAAATAATTTCCTATTAGTCTCTTTTACTCTGTTAACATTTATTTGATGTATATAAACCATAATAAATTTATTTATCCTCCACCATTTTATCTCAGTTGTAAAGAAGTCACAAAACTACGGTGAAGTTTTCACTGGTGAAGGTTATACTTTTTCATATCAAGGAATACACTGTATGACATATTGCTCTAAGGGAGTCATTCCCAAAGTATGATCCCTAGGCTTCTGTAAAGCCTGTTCTTCAGGCTGCATTTCGGTGCAAAGGAATTATTCTGGGATGGATCTGAGGATGTTCTCAATATGCAAATGATCTGTCATGGTGTGCGCTTCACAGCTGGGGTGGAGAGCACCAGGCAGTGTAGGAAGGGTGAGTGTGGTGTGCCTGTGTCTCTGCTGTTGCCCAATTAGTTTCTGAGCCTTCTGCACCATTTTCCACAGCTCCTTCATTCAAAAATGTTTAGCCTAATCATTAGCTAGCTTTCTTAGCTGATGAAATCATTAACAAAAACCATGTTAGAAAAATTACTTAAGTGAAATTAGAAAAGTGACCATTAGCCTAGTAAGTATGCCTAGCAAAATTGCCAAAGTTTTTTCTCTCCTTAATGGTACACAGGCTGAAAAACATTAAATATTTGTCTTTAAAACTGTACACTTTGTTAATTTTTATCCTAATTTCTTTTGTACTGCTACAGAGAGTAATAAGTCTGTGAATCTTATCCTGGTTTTGCTCTGCCAGTTTTTAATCTAATTACTTCTAATTACTATCAGTGGTCAGTCATGCTCTTCTGTGAAACCAGTTGCAAAACATCTTATGTTCTTGTTGCATTCTGGCAAATAATTCACAAGTTAACTGCTTTAGTGGCTCTTCGGTCTCCTCTTTTAAATTGTGCATACCTGCAGCATCTGTCAATTTTAGAAGATCTAGGTGCTATATAAAACTGATATCAAGGATGAAATGCCTAAATTACATGTTTTCTAGCTTTACTGCACTAAATCAATCTTGCAACTTGTAGTATGAAGAAAAAAATTATTACAGTTTTTGTGCTACTTTGTTCTGCTTATAAACTGTCTTAGGAAGTGAATACATTGTCAGAGTACTGGGTTCCCCCAAAATTTTGAGTGAGCATAAACATTTCAGAGAGAACTGGAAACTGATGCTTGGTTTTGATTGTCTGTGCTCTGTGTCAGCAGGGCTGGGCACACTTACCTGCAGCATGTGCTACACAAAGGCAGATTACTTCATGTAGAGAAGTTTGTTGCTATCATTTCTTGTCACTGCATCTGTCCTGGTGAAAGCTGATGTGCCAGCAGTAGGCATAAGTAAGGCGATAAGGTGACTTTTTACTCCTTGGTGTGTTACTTTGCTTGGGGTTTAGGTAATATGAGTTGGATTTTCTTCTTTGACCTAGGGCAAGCAGCTTTGCTGAAGGTCTAGCTGGGCATTTAGAAATTTAGAAAAACTTTTTTTTTTTTTTCTTTTTTCAAAACTGCTGAGTTAGTTTCTTGACAAACAGGTGTAGCAAGTGCATTGCATACTGGCAGGTAGCAGGGTTTTCCTCATGCAATCATAACACATCCATCCATCAGACAAGCCTTGTATTTACCTGTGTTTTCCCTGTTAGGGCTTGTACCAATGAGAGTGGATGGGAAAAGATATCACTGCTACTTTAATGTTTAGTGCCATCTTTATCTAGGGCTTTAAGTTTTGCTGTCACAAATGGTTGTGACAAATTGTTGTTGTCAAAATGTGTTGTCAGAGATAAATTATCTGTGGTTTAGAACTTTATTTTCTTTTGATAATCAGTTATTTCAACCATTTGTCATTTCATTCTACTAAATCATTTATCTATTTGTCTCCTCTTCTTGCATGCTTTTGGCAGCCAAAATCTTTGGCTAGTTCTTTCCTGTCACCTTGAGTCAAAAATAAATATATGGTTTTTGAACATAGTTATGACTCTGATGATTACCAAACTTGATATTTCAGAATGTTGCCACTATATATTCTCTGCCTGGATATTGTCACTGCTGGATATGGTTTTACTGATTAAACATGGTTGACTTCCTCTAAGTCATACAGCCTGTATTTCTGTCCATTAGTGACACCTACTTCAAGCCTATGATTAATTTCATCCCAAAAACAGCATTTTGCTTTCCTCAGGCAACTTTAATCTTAAAAGTATCTTTTCTTTTTGTGGATAATGATGAGAGATTGCGGGGATGGCTTGACTGTCCACACTCCAGTAAGGTTAAAGCAGAAATAACATCTCACACCTTCTGTCCAAAAGCAAGCAGCTTCTTCAGTGCCTCACAACATCTCTTTCCTGTTCTCTCTTCTGTTGTTACATGCTATTGAGGTATTCCATAAAGCTGCACAAACCTGCTTGGTAAGCCACACAAAACCTATTTGTACCCTGTTGCTCAAGCTTAAAGTGAATTTCTTTGATTTACTCCTGAAGTGAATTAAATTAAATTAAGTTGAAGCTGTTTGTAATTCTGCCTGGGTCTGCAGGTGGAACTACAGCAGCATTGTGCCTAATCCACCTGGAATTTGCACTTTCCCTACATCTGTTGTCCTGTTTGGCCCTCAGTGATTTGGGAGTGCTCAGAATTCTAACAAGTCTCACCTTGAGCAGATTAAATGGTTGAACTGAAGATCAATATATTGTAGTTCAACCTATAATGATTAATAACTCATTTTATTCTCTCTGATACAGATCTGGTACTACACAAACAACATCTTTAGTGAATCTGGGATCAATCACGAGACAATCCCTTATGTTACACTAAGTACTGGTGCTGTTGAGACTCTGGCTGCTGTATTTTCTGTAAGTATGGTTATAAAAATCCATTAGCATGCTTGATATTTAAATATTATTAGATTTCATTTTCTTATACAGCTTAAAATATAGAAAGAATAGTATGTTCATTAAGTGTAATGGTTGATAATGCAATTCAAAATATTATTTCTAATTTTAATCCTAAAATAAACTTTTTTCTTGGAATATTTTTAACGTGCTCTTTAATTTTAGACCCATAGAAGGAACAGAAAAAGTTAGTATGTCCTGCAGAGCTTTGTATGCATGAAGAGAAAGAGGGCAGAAAGAGCAAGGCCCAAAGTATACTAAGTGGTAACTCATAAATTATTTCACCAGGTTGAACCACCTTACCTGATAGCAGTTTATTCACATCTCACAGTCCTCTCGTGTGCCTGCTGGGCAGCAGCAGTGCAGCTGGGAGAAGGCTGAGGCACAGCTCAGCTGCAGGTGTTGTGTGCCTGGCAGAAACAGCCACCCAGCAAAGGCAAACCTGCCAGAACAAGGGACTCCCACAGGGTGTTCAACTCTGCTGCCTTACTCAGGACAAACAGGCATCCTTTCCTAATACATCAGCTCCAGAGCAGGTCCTTTGCTCTGAATGTAGAGGAAGATGTCAGTAGAAAAACTCATCCATGCACATTTTTCTCTTTCCTAATTCAAAATGGAAAACTTGACTGGAGAAAAAAATACACAAAATGAGCAAACTAAAACTCCAAGTTTTTGTAGGTGATAACACAACTAATTGCTAAAGGAAATACATTTATGATTGAACTGCAATACATAAGAAGCAATGAGACAAGTCTTTGGAATGGAAAGTTGCAAACAAGCAAGTAGCCTTTCTTTGTTTGAATATTTTGTTCGTATATTTTATACCAACACTATTTGAACAATACTGAGCACAGCAGCAAGCATTTTTAAATGTCACAAGAATGCTTTTGAAAAAAGAATCCTTTTCACTGGCAGAGTAACTGATTATGACCTACAAAATGTTAAACTAAATCCAGCTATCAGGTATGTTTTTTTAGCCTAGGACATATAGGGTCACAAATTTCTTCTGTTGCTTGTGAATTTCCACAAGTCTGGTTTTGGTTAAATTTATTTTTTAAAAAAAATTAAACAGACTGATTTTATGATTCATTTTAATAGGTAGAAATAGAGAAATATGAAAGTGTCTACCTCTTATAATTTCTTTTTTCTGATACTGCACACATGCTTCTTTGATTAAGATATATGGATAAAATAATAATGATACTTCTACCACTGTTTTAAGTGAAGAATACCCCTCTTTTATGTGAAAACAGATGATAATTACATGGAGATGATTCCATGATATTAAAGCCATTCTATAAATAGGGTCTGTTATCTTTTCAATTCTTTCTGTGCTGTCAGTTTGTGGGGCTTATTCAGAGCACACTCTTCATACATAATGAGGTGGATGGGTGAGATTTGGCTCCTGGTATGTGCAGTAACTTTTTGTACTCAAGAGGAGATTTTTTTAATATTTCTTCTGTTAATGCTACCTGCTGTGCCTCTGGAAATGCTGATGTACCAGTATCTCTGTTCTATTCCAATTTCTCAGTTCAAGACACACTGCTTTTAGTCTTAATTTTGTTTCCTTAATCTTCATAAATGTTTCATTGTTGTTGTTTAAAGGAACAACAACATGAATTTAGTTTTTCAGTTAAAGTTTTTGCAGCTTATTTATTCGAATAATTTCCTATCAAGTTTTCATGCCTAGCACAGAGGACAGGGGATTCCTTCCACTCCCAACCTCTCCCAGAGTTTCCTTTCAATATTTTTTTAAAAATCTTTCACAGCCTTAAATGTTAAGCCAGGTCCATGTCTTTTGTACAACTCAGGGAAAAAAACAGAAGAAAACAAGAAGAGAACTTAATTTTCCTGGTATTTTTTAGTATGTTGTGTTTGCTAGCAGGAATCAGGTTTTACTCACAATAAACTCCAGAATTTCAGTAGGAAATCAGTTATACAGATATAGTTTCTGTCTTCTTAAATAAAATGGCAATTGGAAATGTCCACTAGAAATCATGTACTATCTGTGATCATTATGAATAAATAAGGTTTCATGAGACTGAGCCTCAGGAGTATTGATGACCTCCATTGATGAGACCCTCATGAATGCCAAAGAAAAACAGTGAAATAGAGATGTTTCATGGAGAAGCAAAGTAATATCTAGGAGATAAAATACTGAAACTGTTAAAATTTTTGAAAGTCTCCCTTTAATGCATCTCTTGGGAGCAGCAGCACAATAGTAATAACGTTGATGTGGTCCATGAGGAAATACAATTAATATTCCATCATTTTCATTGCTCTGCATTGCCTCACATCATTTGTAGCATGCTTTGCCTACAGCTCCATAGCTCTTCCTCTCCAGCAAAAGCCATATCAACAAGACATTGAAAGATGAAACACACATCATAATTTTCCTTTCATTCACATAATTTGGCTGCAACTTCCTCTTACACCAACACTTCCTAATTTACTCTATGAAATATGTGTGTTGTAGCGTTGCACTCCTGATGCCCTGGCTTCTCTCTGGGGACACAATAAAAACTTTCTGTGCTTTTTTTTTTGGTTAATGGGAGAGAATTCCACCCATTGTACTTAACACAGATTTGATTTAGAGGACTGGATAGACAATTACTTTTTAATGGAGTTCCCATTAATTACAGTTTGTTTCTGAAGTTTTGTATCTTTTGGAATGAAATGCTGGAAAGATTTACTACTCATAGACATGTTGCAGAAGTAAGTTACCTAACCTGATGCAATTCTTTGAAGCTGGATAGAATATACCTAAATAATTCCTGTGTTTATTAGAAATCTGTTCTATAACTTCTAGGTAAGGGCATACCACAAACTTAGCTATTCTTCAGCAAGATTGATTACTGCTGCTATTTTCTAATTTTCAGTCATTCAGGTTAATTTTAGTTGTTGTCTTACTCTTAGTGGGCAAAGACAACGACTTTCCAGTGCCTTTCTTTAGCACAGCAGCAGGGTGCAGGGAAAGGGAGACAGAAGTAAATGTCTGAAAAGATTCCTTCCCTCCTCCATGAAGCCAGCATAGAATAAAAGGGAATGTTATTCAAATTAAGCATCCCACATCCAATTTTGCCATCTGTGGCACTACATTTGGTTTTCTTATAATGTTCACAGAAAGTCTAGATGTGGCTATATTGAGAAGACTGTGCCCTAAGTATTTCCCATAGGATGATGCATGAAGGTGTTACTAAAAGCCTGTGACAGAGACAAGCTGTGTGAAGCCTGGAATGAGTTAAAATACACTGCAGTACTAGACCATAAAAGAATGTAGGAAATCCTTTGCAGTAACACACAGAAGTCAGGGGAGCCAGCCTTCTTTAGCAAGATGATTTTAATCTGCTTTAGGATGTCACAAGAAAGAGTTCTTAGACTCATTCTTTGTTCCTTTTACTGTCAATAAATCTCAATACAGAAGGAAATATTCCCTCCTCAGGGCATGGCACACCTTAAATAAAGGGTATTCTAGACATTTCCATAGGTGTTCTTGTCTCCAACACATTTTCTTCATGGTTCCTACAGGAAGATGCAAGATGTCTCCACTGAAACTCTGGGTCCACTATGGTCGGAAGAGAAAGAAATATGTTCCAGTAACAGCCAGTCTTAGCAAGTGAAAAAAATGGTGTGACAAATACTAGAATCTCGAGGTTTCCTACAAAATTATGTTAGAATCTGATTTTTAGTAAAACTTTTAATGCAGTCCCGTGTGACATTGTTCACACCAAGTCAGAATAAGCATTCACATACCCATAATTCCCAGTAGGATGTAAACAGAGAGGGCAAGAATGGGGCAAACATGGCATTTCCTCCTCTTTCTCCCCTCACCCTGACAAGCTCCTTGTTGCTCAAGGATTACCAGAATTTGAAGGTAGTATCTTGGTCTGTAGCAGGCCAGAGAGACAACAGCAGAAAAGAGATTGGGCAAGCAGCATCTCAGATCATGGAGTTTGTCATGGCCAAAGGCATTTGGGTGTATTTTCTCTGCAGGGTAGACTGCAGAGAGAGTGTGTTAATGCACACTGCCGTAGCCCACAGATGATCAACAGGATTGCTTTTAGGTAAAGACATTATGCCTTTTTAATTGTTTTAGTACACATTGACTTTTGAATAGATGAGGACAGCACGTGTTGAAGTGACCATGTGGTGCCTTCCAGAAGAAAAGGTCTCATCATGAAGTTCTGCCTTACAACACCTCTCCTAGGACCCAAGGTGTACATGGTTAAAGGCTGCATTTATGTAGTACAAATTCTTTTGTAGGATATATTCAGAAATTGAAAGTTTTAAAGATGTATCTCCTGCTGCTGAGGATTAAAATCATTGGGTTTGAGTCAATCTTTTATTAGATCAGGACGATCTGCATTGGACCACTCAAATGCCATCATTAGAAAATAAAACATCAACCACAAAGTTGTCACAGATCAAGACTGAGATCTAGTCTGGCTTTTATAGCACAAACATGATAGCTTAATGCTTTTAACAACTAAATCATCACTAGAAGGAGCTTTGCCTCAGAAATATCTACAGTTTACTGAAGGGACAGAACAGGAATAAGGAAATGAATGTTCTTGTGCTGCCCTAAGGGCTGTTGCCAAGCACTGCTGAGGCAAGAGTGGCTGGCTAAGTCCTTGCATGGGCTAAGTCTTGGCTATGCTGGTCTTGGCAGGTATCAAATATGGAGAGCACCTTTAGTGAATAGAAAATTTCACTGCTAAGTGAAGCTGATTAAGGGTGCCTTACTGCAAAATACTTCAGAATGAGCTTAGAAATGTAGCAGTAAATTCCATGCTTTACTGAGAGTAATCTTTAGGTAGGTACCTGCAGAAGTTGTATATGATCTTATCCTGCCATGGCTTTAATACAGACACAGGCAAATGGATGTGAGAGCTTTGCAGACAGAGATTTATTTAAGGCTTGTGCTTTTGTGGTCAAAGTTGATGCTAGGCCTTTAAATTCCAATTTAGTTACTTAAATGCAATAGCCCCATTTTTTGTTTTAAAATGAATGATTCATACATTAGACTAATGGATATACATCAAAATATGAATCAAAACCCCCAATTTATAATTCTTATTGTGCTGTTCCTCACCTTTGCAAGATACTACATATTGTTTCATAACAATATATAAATGATATAAATTAGGTTATCCATTTTAATCCTGATATTTAAAATGGAAATAAAAAAGTCTTAACTTGCCATGTAAAGTCTGAATCTAGTCACAGAGTCTTACTCAGACCTTTATCCAAAATACATGAGAAAGAAAGTGTGGGTATTCTTGACATTAACTTATAGAGCAAACTTCTTCACAGGGCTGAGACATCAAGGAAAACTGATAGGGTTTGCTTAGTATAATTTAGGACCAGGATATAAGTAGGGAATAGTGTGCAGCGACATCCTGTTTGGACTGCAGGACTTGCTTGCACATTCATTTTATCCAAGGAAGCTTGTCTGATCTATTTCAATGCACTCTGCTTTCATTATGTCAGCCCTGGTATCTGCAGCTGACTCAAGTGAAAATGCTGACATTTGGTTCTTTAACTTTATTCACAAGTGTTTCCTGACAGACAGAAGTAAGTTGTGTGAACTGTTAATGTAGTTTGTATATCAGTTGCCTTTTTATCACAAAACGTTTGTGTTGAGAGAATTTTGGTTGCAATATTTTTTACACATTTTCAGTAATTTCAGCTGTGTTAACCATCATGACTGGGTATAGATTTCTACAAATGCATGTTTATGATCACACAGAAACAAGTATCAGCCTACACAGCCTGGCACATAACTCAGGTGTTATCACAAAAAATAATTGTTCTTCTGTTGTCTGTACTTGAGCATCTACTGGATTTCTTGTTATTTTGTTTATTCTACTGTACAGTATATTTTGACCTGCTATGGATCTTCAATAGGTAACAGTTACCAGTTACCAGTGTGTAGCAGTGCAGCATTCAGAACTATAAATACTTGGAAACTGGTGAATCATCTTCCCCTTCTTATGAGTCATAAGCATCTCAGTGGGTTTTGCAAGTGAACAAGTTATGGATTTGTATAATCATAACTAAAAATTTAAGTTGTTGTCTGTTTACGACTTCAAAACAAGCATTGATTTCACCAGGGAAACCTGCTGTTATGGAAGACTGAATCCAAACTCTCCTTCCTTACCGGAATTTGTTTTGCTCTGAGTTTCACAAGTGAAAACTATATATCATATTTTTTCCCATGTTTTGTATGGGAGGCATACGTGAACTTTTTCCCTCTAAGAGAAGCATCACCTCTGCCTGACCTTGTTTTAATACAAAGGCCCCCAGCTGTGTAACACCAAGATTGCTTGATCATGACCATCAATCCAGCACTGAAAAAATAAGATAAATTGCACAGTATGTCAAATTACATGTGCAGCATTTATTGCTGAACATATAACCCACTCCAAATTACATGTGAAACATCTGTTGCAGAAGTCTCTTGCAGAAGTTGCAGAAGATTGGTCTTACAGACCAATACAAACTTCTATTAGCCCTCAAAGCCATTGAAGTTGTCTCTTGGTCCAGTGTCTACGTGGTCATATGTCTTTGCAAGATGGATTCGTTTATCATAATGGGAAATAGCTGCCATCTTGTAGAGGTTTTGACAGTGAAACAGCTGCAGTTATGGAACATTTGGACCTCATAAGATCTCCCTAATATCAGTGCAAGTCTTTTTAAAATTCCATAATTCTATTATAGAAGGTATGGAAACTGTCCAAATTAGTATATTTCAACATTTAAAGAAATAAAGAACACAAAATCTTACCACAGCACTTCTTTCAGTGATCTGCAGCATCAC
The DNA here is from genome assembly GCF_001522545.3 of Parus major. Taxonomy (NCBI): domain Eukaryota; kingdom Metazoa; phylum Chordata; class Aves; order Passeriformes; family Paridae; genus Parus; species Parus major. The sequence continues at coordinate 55,978,422 of NC_031771.1, forward strand.
AGAGCATATCTCTGGTGGCAAAGTTCAGCTCAGGGTGCAACATCAACATGTGTTTATGACAGACAAGCCTGTCCTAAAATCTACTGGTGAAGCCCAGACTGAGGGAGAAGCATTTGCCTCTCAAGGCATTTCATCCATGGGTGTCTCTGTACTTTGATTTAACACATTTCATCTAGATACTCGCAGTGGAGTGATGTGTGTTGTTTCCCAGAATTAAGGGTATTAGTCCAGATTTCATTTTAGTTGCCCATTTTATTTTTTCCTCAAAGGATGTACAGAAGTCTCCACTAAATAATGATATGGCAAACAGTTGTGTGATTCTGACTTTAACTTATTTCAAGTGATACATTTTAATCTCCATAAAATTATTCTGTTTTTCTCATAAGAAAGCCAAGCGTAATTAGTAATTTTATTAGTTACCAATATAAAAAGTACATCAGCTGTTATGACAAAATACATATTAGCTTATTTTAATGAGTCAGACCAGCAGAGTTTCAAGTTACAGCTTTTTAAGAAATTCTTCATTGTGTTTTTCTCTAGCAGATAAGTATTCAGATTTTGTGATTTATATTCAGATGTTAAACACAAATTCAAAATGGGTGTAACTGCACAAGTATCAGTGTTAAAATCACTTGTCTGAGCAAAGTTTTCTGCTGCATGGATTTCTTTTGTTTGGATATTCTAATTACAGTAATTATCAAAAAAAAAAGACTAAATACTTAGTCTATATTTGAGAAAAAAAAGTTAAAATAAATTTTGGTTTAATTAAGATACATTTTATGCTAAAAATATTTAAATGTCAAATTTTAAGTATTTTAAGCTTAAATTCAGAGAGATGTTGAAATTAAGAAACAGTCAAAATGCTAAAGCAAGAGACTAATTCACTTCAACATACTGACAATTAAAAATTGCATATTGTAAGAACATTGCCATAGAAATTTAATGCATATTTATAAGCCATTCAAACAATGAACAATTTTTTCAGTGGTCTCAGATAACAATACTAGGCTGACTTGTTTTTTCAAACATGTTAAATTTTGTCAACATAATTGTGAGCACAATTATGAATGTTGTAGCTTATGAATAGTGTACAATCAACCCTCATGGTTGCAGTTTTGATCTTCCTATTTACTAGGAGAACATATTTCATGGTCCAAGTTATTCAGTGTTTTCTCAGGAAAGGCAAATACCACTTTTTGTTTTCCAGGGTTTAGTTATTGAGCGGCTTGGACGCAGGCCTCTGCTCATTGGAGGTTTTGGGTTGATGATCGTCTTCTTCGCAGTACTCACTGTCTCCCTGACTCTGCAGGTAACACTAGGGCCACTGCACATTTCTACTTTCTTTTACCTATTTCAAACATGCTTGATATTGGTTTGTTTCTACATACCTGCATAAGCCAGTCCTCTTAATCAGTTTGGCATAAGGAATGAAAGGTCTCTTTTACTAATTTATGAATCTGTTTGCTTAAAAACTTTTGCATTAAAAAGCAACAGAATCTTTCTCACATTCTCACATTCAGACTCTTTAATTCAAAGATTTATGCATATCATGAACTCTTATGAAGACAATTTTACCAACAGTTGAATAAACAGTATACCCATATTCTGTGGGTGTATCTTTGTTTGTAATTCACTCTCTCTGAGATTTCTCTCATGCTTTATATGTCATTCCTCTTTTAGGTTTGGAATTTTTTGTTAGTGAAAAATTTCCACATTTGATTTTTCTTTCAAGTAACTTTTCTGGTATTTCTATAAGCAATATAAAGACTTATCCTTTGGAGAATATTTGGCCTTAGAAAAAAGATGGGAAAAGACATTTTAGCAGGGCCTGCTGTGATAGGACAAGGGGTAATAATTTAGAAATAAAACAGGGTAAATTTAGGTTAGATATAAGGAAGAAGTGTTTTGCAATGAGGGAGGTGAAATGTTGGAATAGGTTGTCCAGAGATATGGTTGATGCCCCATCTCTGGAAACATCCAAGACTAGGTGGGACAGGGCCCTGAACAAACTGATTTAGTTGAAGATGTCTCTGCTCATTGCAGGTGGATTGGAACTAGATGAGCTTTAAAGGTCTCTTTCAATCAATATGTTTCTATAATTCTAAATTATCAGATGCTATTAGCACTCAATTCCCCAGGTGTTTCAAATTATCAGAGAATTTATTAAACCAGTTTTAACTCTGGCCCTGAGTAATTTTCCTTGTTTGGCTTCATCTATGTAATAATGTGGTTTGTTTATGTTCCTAAGGACTTTAGAGAAGCAAAACTGACTTTTGCAATGGCATGGGTTTGGGTGTGTTTCATCAAGGTGTTTTCCTGCTGGTTTTGATTCTTATGTGGTGCCATTAATCTGACTTCCAAATCTTGTTTCTCCTTTGAAGGGAGTCAGTAAGTCAGGCTGACTGGTAGGTCTGTGCCATGCCACTGCTCTTTTATTTGATTTACCTGTATGTACATCACAATAAATCTTTAGTTCACACACCTTCCAGGGCAGCTGTAAGACAGCTCTCCTCCTGAAGAGAGAAGTTATTACATATTTTGAATGCCAAGTGAAAAATTCCCTTCTGGATCTTTTAAAGCCAGGTTAGGGGTGTGAAGACCTTCAGCTGTTTTAAATCCCTGCAGTCTGAATGCCTTTCAGTTTTACCTCCTTTCAAAAGGGTCTCAATGTATTAAGTATTAGAGATTTGCTTTGAACAAAGGATCATGGTACAAATAGGCTTAATCTCAGAGGAAATTTATATCTATTCCATATTTGCACCTTCTCGTTCTCAGAGACTTTGGATTTGCTTCCAGACAAGAACCCTAGATTGTGTAATTTTGATAGATCCACAACCCTTTTGGTTAATGTTAATGTCCAGAAAACCATGGTTTCCATATAACTAAGGAAATAACTCAGACTAGAAGAGAAAAATCATCAGAAAATGGGGGCCTTTCCTTAACACTGAAAAAAAAATTGATCTACTTTCAATTAGAAGAACTACTTTCTTTAGCAAGAATATTTTTACAGTCCCACTCAAGGTGCTGATAGTACACTTACATGTATATTAACAAACTTTTCAAAAATTGAAAAATTCAAATAAAAATATTATTCACACTTTGCTGTGGTAAAACTCCACCTGTGGGACAGAGAAAGAAACAGGCATCCATGGATTTTTCTCGTCTATTAGTATTAGAATCAAGCATTCACAAAGATGATTAAGAAACAGAGTCCTGCAAACTCCACAGGAATTGCCCTCGTATTTCAAATTCCTGACATTTAGAGGTCTCAGTAGAGAAAAATCTACTTAGAAGTAGAGGAAAGATAATATATATGGCCTTCCTTGTCTGCAAAATCAGACTACAGCTGAAAAGTCCTAGACTGTAGCTTTCCCATGCTTTGCCAAGGCTCAGATACCTGGTTCTCCCACCAAATGTCAGCCTGCTGTGCATTCAGCCAAGCCTTTGACTGGTGAACGTTGAACCTCCAGAGCCATTCTAGATGCTCTTTTTAAACATGACTGAAATACCTGAGGTGGAGGGAGGTGCTGAATGTCTTCAGTCTTCCAGGCTGGCTTGAACTTTAACACAAGCTGTGATTTTTTAGAGTTCTGACTCTGTGGTACATAGCTTGTCTGGTGTTTTTCTACAGGGATTTCACAGTGACCAAGGCCTTTAAATACAAATCATCGAATAAGGTTCTACAGAAATGCTGTGATTTTCTAAAGTAACCCCAGACTAAATTCTGAAATATATCAAGAATCATGGAAAACACTGTCTGTGAGGTTTTAAAAATATTTCTGATGTGTACAATATGTTTGAAATCAATGTCTTTTATCTACCCAGAGCTCTGTGCATTGGCTTCCTTACCTCAGTATATTTTGTATCCTTGCAATCATTGCATCGTTCTGCATTGGACCAGGTATGTCAATATCTATTTTTTCATGTTTCTTTGTACATCTAAGGACAGGTATTTTTGCACTGGCATTATGTTAGCAAATCATTTGTACAGAACTTCACTTTGGCAGCAAGCCAGAAAGTAAGACTTTTGTTCCCGTGAGCTTTTGGAGCTTTTTTTTAATGCACTATTTATTGCCTCTTTTTCTTTGTAAGGAGCTTGACATTAAACATTAATCAGCTGTTTATACATCTTCACCACTGAAGTGGTCTAATTGATTGATTGTGGTTTATTTGGGAAAGAGTTGCTGATGTTTGATGTGACTCTAATGAAATGCTGCTCTGTGATTCTGTGGATCCTCTTTTGAAAAGCTGAGAAAAAAATATGCTGCTTTAGAGAAAAATGGGGAGAAGACCAAGGTATTTCTTTTACCCTTATTTCTGGGAAAAGGGTTTGTCACTAATTTCTGTCTAAAACACTGTGAAAATACTGAAAAAAAATAGCAGTGTCTTTGTCCTTCTGTAAGGACAAATCTCAGTTCAGCTAAGTCCACTGTACTGCTGACATATGTTTCTTAGATTGAGATGGGGGAGTGGGTGTTAAACAATTCTGTGGAATACAACTTTTCTTGAATTTTAAATACCTTAGGAATGTCAAATGTTGACTTGAAACTTCTTTAAAACTTCCCTTCTCGTGTTTTATGTGGCTCAGAGGTTTAAGTGCAGCTGCATGCTATGTCTATGCATGCTATGCATGCTATGTTGTTTTTTTTTTTAAATCTCTGTTGAAACAAACTGATTACAGATACATTCCACCAGTTTTTAGAACTTGCAGATCAAAATGTTCTTACATGTTATATTTCCAGCATATGAAGATTAACCCTCTGCTTTTCTTCTTCACCTCACCAGTCTTCAAAATGGATTCTAGTGCTCTTCATTTGGATTCTTTCTCTTTACTGATGTTATTCAGGATTTGTGTTGTACTTCACAATCTCTTTGAAACAAATTGTCTGCAGATACATCCAGAACAAGCAGCTAGTGTTAGAAATTACTTGCTTTTTTTCTACAGCAATTCATTAAAATTCAAGCTTTGGTTGTGTTTTTTACTGTGTTCAGTGTTGTTAAAGCCAAAGAATATTAATAGTGTACCAGTAGATACCTAGTTGGCCTCTCCACTTTTCCTCTATGTGTTCAGACATTTCTCATATCTGACAATAGTGGGAATATGCAGGTAGCACTTAACATTGAATTGCTTTTAATGAAAATCTCAGTATCTGACTCTTCAGCTGTTGAGAAGAATCATATTCTGATATCTCTGCAAATGAATAGCAATATTTTAGCTGACTTTGATGGGGGCTGACTTAGCTTCAATGAAACTTCTCTGTTCTGTTTAGAGGTGCTTAGGAAATCTGAACTACTTTTCTACCTTTTAGCTGGACACCTTCCATTATTAGCAAAGTTTTAAGATGATTGAATAAGAAGAGAGCATATATTTTTTTTTCTAAACACAGAAATTATCACCAAGAAGTCCATTGTATCCATTGTTTTTTGTATCACAAGGCATAACTCAATAATTGAGTGCAATTACTTTGTCGAGTTTTGTCCCCCTTTCCTTATCCAGGAAAGAAAGCCATCAATAGCCTGTGACAAGTCCATTGGAGAGTCACCATGTCAGTGTCAGGAGACCTGTGAGAAGGGACTGGGTGAACTGGACTTGTCCAGCCTGAGAAGAGACAGCTTTGGGGACCTAAGAGCCATGCCACTACCTGTGAGAAGGGTGTTGCAGAGCCAGTCTCCTGTTGCTGCATGATGAGTTGCTTGAGAGGCAGAATGCAGGTGTTAAAACAAGAAAGATGCAGAGAGACTGTAAGGAAAAGCTTTTTGCTTCCAGGCAGTCAAGCAGGCTACCAAGGATACTGAGTCCCTAATTACTACACAAAGATAAAAAACAAATAGATTGTACTACTGTTTTTCTCCATTGCAGTGATTGTAGGGAAGTGTCCAGAGCAAAATACAAACAGGGAAAGTAGGTGATACATTTTTAGAGAACCAGTCCATTTTTTTTTCAACTTAGGGTCTTTCTGCAGCATAGCTTCTAACACTTTCATACTCTCCCATGGATTTGTTAAACCTCTGTCTGAAACAGCAGAATTTTAGTATTCTTTGGCAAAGAAAACTACATATCTATTATCTTTAATGCACACATCCTTCGTTACTCTTTGTGTGGTACCCTCTAGGCCTTGCAGAAACAGAGCAATTGATCCTCTTCCTCCTTTTCAATTTCCTTGTGCACTTGTCAACTTTCACCTTATCAACACAGATTTTTCTGAAATGAAAAGCTATTTCTTATTGCCAACTTTTCAGTGATATTTTAAAACACCCCTTTAACAGAAAAAATTCACACTTTGGTGTTCTTTTCTAGCACTCTGGTAGATTAATGGGACGAGATTGAAGCTCAAGAATAACTTTCCCACCTTTCTGGTGGTAAAAATGGTTTTCCCCAAGAAAATTAAGATATATGCTTTATATTTTTTATACTTTTAGCCTTTTGTAGAAGTTTTGCCATTCATTTGTATTGGTTTAACGGGGCTATTGTCAAATAATCCTCAGTATCTCAGTTCCTTTTGTAGTTACACTACAAAAACAATTTGTAATGATTCCATTGGCACAAAATTTAGTCTAGGACAAATTAATTTATGTTCACTGAGCTATTGGTACTTGTTAAAGATAACAAATTACATGAAGAATTGAATTTATAAAAATACTGCTTTAACTCTCTAGAGCATGAAATTTACTTCAAAAGTACAGTATTTTCTCTCTTGTTAGAACATCTAATATCTTCTTCATAGCTTAGTTGTTGTGTAACCATTTTCTGACAGCATATACATGGGTCCCATCTGCTCCTTTTCACTGAGGATCAGCTGTTACTATAAACTGTGGAGGGTGTTTATTTGTTTCATTTTTCTAAACTCGGCTTTTCAGCTTGCAGATATCTTTGAGGACTGAAACAGTAATGCTAGCAACAGGTATGCTCAGGCATGTGTGTGTTGGGTGCATCATCATTTTTGTCAAAAGCCAAACAGCAGAAAGCTTTCACTTTCTAAAAATTAAAGGGGCCCTTTTACTTGATACAGTCAATCTGTGATCTGAAAGAAAATCATTTATTTTCTATAGACTAGGGAGCCCTGCTGGTCCAGACAGTTGTTTCATTGTGCCTATTTGTTAATAATATGCAAGTTAAGATATTTGCTGGACCTGAAATAAACATAGGATACATTTCAAATGAAGAATTGTGATCCTGCAAACAGTAAACTGAAAAAAAAAAAAGAGGGGATTGGTTCTGACTCCTAAGGAGACAAAAGGCAAAAAGCTGAAAATCAGCTGAGAAAACAAATCAAATAATCTCAAATCAAAGAATATCAAGATATGCAGAGAGTATTTGTGCTGTTCAGGTTATACATCATGAGAGAATGCATTGATTTAATGATTTAATGCCTTTCCAGAATGGGTAAATAATGTGCAGCTTCTTGGAAATTTGGATCATGATATACAGGTTTAGATGTGAAATGTCTTCCTTATTTGACTTAATATTAATAGTTAATATTTAAGAAAATAGGAAAACTAGGATTTATTCTCATTTTCTCAGTTAAACCTGTGTGGCTGCCTCTTCATGGACTGAACATTCATGTTCAACTGTGCCGGCAGAATCCATTTTTTTCAGGAAAGATGGTCTGAAATCTGACTTAAACAGAAAAAAGAGAAGCTTCTGCTTATTTTTAGCTATTTTCTTGAATTCCCCATTCACCTATTGTACCTTTACAACAGTTGCTGCGCCAGCAAGTGATTTTTGAGTTTTCTGGGATAATTGAAAAATGTGCATTGTAGTTTTAAAAAACCTGCTACAGATTTTCCGCTTTTACCCCCAAAGATTTTTAAAAAAACCAACAACTGAGCACCCAAAACCGACACAGAATGTGTTCCATCCGTTTTCCTGATTTGTCTGCAGGGATGTTGACCCCACTTGTCAGTGAGTCTGTCATGCATTTTCGGATGAGGGGCTTGCAGATTTTGGTTTTGAAGTTTTTCCAACTCACATCCTCTGAACCAGAGAATGGCTTTTCTGCCATCTGTCAAGATATGTCGGATAATGGAACATGTGGAGAAAAAAAACTGATCAACTGATCAATTGGGGGTTACAGAAACATTGGCATGAACTTCTGGATAACCTTCCTAAATGTAGCAAAAAGACAGTCAAGACCTTGAGAACTTGGAAATCTGGCATAAAGCATTTCCATGCATTATCTTTGTATGAAGTGATTTATTGGTATTTCTTCCTCAGAAGCATATTCTGTTTAAGTGTAACCCCTTTCTATCCAGCTTTGTTAAGTAGAGAAGGCACTGCTGCAGAGAAGGGACAGGAAACTGTGGTGGCCATGGTCAGGTATGATGCCTGTCTTTAACTAAATGGAAGGATGGGAGGAGGTGGCAGGAGGTGGACAGTTTTGATAAAATACCTTGCTTTGAAACAATCTTATTTTACCACCTTCTTTCAGAAATTGAGGAAGTATTGTTGCTTTGAAATCTCTGCAAATTTGCTGGCTCTGGAAACATGGTGCACTGGGGCACTGGACTTCTTTTACCACTGGAAATAAGTAAAAATAATCCCAGACCCTAATTGTGGCAGTAAGATCTGTAAAAAGTGTTTGTGTAGCACAAGTGTGTCACCCACCTTTTCACCACTGCATCTGGGAGGGAGATCAACCACAAATGGGCACAGGAAGGCATGTGGTAAAATTCCTTCTTCCTAAGAATTCCTTGGAGTCCTTTAGAAAGAAAAAAATCATGTTTTATTACAACAAACAGTAATAATCATGCAAGTTCCAAAAATCTGAGGACTTGATTTTATATCCATTACCTGATCATGATAACTCAAGCCATCCTTGTACTGGAAACTTGTGTTATTTTGATGGCACTTGAAGCTTGAGATTACTGATTTTGTTGAAATCTTTTGCATTTCCCCCATTTCTAAGAATGGGACATATAAGCCTGCATCACCAGGGGAGAAAACGAGGCTTAGAAACTCAGAACAGGGTGAGGATTTAAAGATGTCTGAAAAATGCCAGGTAGCTAAGGAAAAATATAAGAATAATATCTCTAAGTATCACATGGAAGACTTCCACATAGTTGATTACATATTATCTAAGTAAATTGAAAGATTGCTTTATATGAATACTCACTATGCACATTCTTTCACATGTTTTCTTAAAGACCTAATACATCATATTGTCATGCATTGTCTCACTGTATTGTAATGTGAAAAATGCTCATTGTGCTGTCAAGCATCGTGTCATCATTTATGAGATGACTTAGAGCTGAGTATCGGAGCACAGAACTGCTCAGGCAGCAGTTAGCAAAGAAGGGCTGCAAAGAAGGGCCACTGTGAAGGTGAAGAAAATAGATTTATATATAAAAAGATCCAGAATAACTTCACAGTGTCTCACAGAAAAGGCTTAGAATTGAATTCTGCCTGAAACAACTGAGGATTGCATTTGAACCAGACAATCTAATATGATCCTGGATTCTTTTATCTTCTAATCTTGTGTTCTTCATTTATCTATCTCTAATTGAGATGTTTGATCCTCTGTATAAAGTCTTACCTTGTTTCTACCTGTCTAAAAGCCCACAGTGTCTGCAAAGATGCACATGTGGCAATCCAGGGGGATTTTCTACCTGGTCATTGCAATAAAATGCAGTTCCTGACTTCATTTCTGTCAATAGCTGCTATTTTAAAATCAGTGGCACTAGAGAGAAGAAAGCAGGAGTCTCTGGCTGTCATACACAGTAGTTTCAGGCATTTTGGCTTTACAGTTGTATGCCACATAACATCTTAGAAGTAGTTATTCTGGTCTTGAATCCTGGAAGTATTTCTGTGGACGAGTAAAAGTTCCCCACAGAAGTCCTGCTGAGTTCAGTGTAGCACGAATAAGGCTGAATTTAGTGTGATCAAACATGAGTCTGTGTGATTTTACTTAAATTCCTGCTTCTAAAATAGGTTTCTATTTAGTATGCATAAGGATGAAAATCAGATCAGTGGTATGTTTCCAGTCACACTCTGATTACAGGAAAGAGAAATCAGTAAAATTCAAACTCAGATGAATTTGAAAAAAAATAGTAATTTTATGGTAGCAAGATCTTCATTTTTCAGTTGTTACTTTTTATAGCAATTGCATTTTCATGTGCAACTGAGAAATATATCAACAAACCAGTCCATTTGAGAAAAATGTGTCACTTATGCTTGTCTCTTTTTTGAAAGTTTTATAATATTTGTCATGGCTTACGGAACGTGAGTGAAGTTTTCCCTAACACAGGTGAATACAATGAATACAACTGAATACAATTTTAAAATGACATTATAAGATAAACAAAAGAAAACTCAGAGGAAATCATTGCCCTGAGGTGTATCAGAGATTCTTTGGTATTTAAAGTTTAAATCAGTCCCAGCTCTTACTCTGAATGCCAGTGTGCAGCTGCACTGACAGCAGAGCTGTTGTCATAAAAGGGTCATTTTGAAAGTCATGAGGTTTGCTCAACCTGAAATGTCATGAGTGAAGAAAATAAAAATCAGCTCTTGGATGTGAAACAGCCAAAGGTGTGATAGCACACATGTAGACATGAAAGTACTGCAGTGAAAGGCAGCATCAGTATTATTGCCTGATATAAGCATTTACAGAACCTTTGTGGGGTGTTTTACCTTCTCCACTTGGTGTGAGATGTAAAAACTTCTAACACTCATGGCCTCCCACAGAGACATTATGCCAGTCCACTCTGCAAAAGAGTTTCAGCCTGCTTGAGTGCAAAAAAGCCTCACTCTGTACCAGAAAACTATATGAGGTTAAAAGAAACATATTACCCCGTGTTATTCTATATTTAGTTAAAAAGTAGTATATATGAAAACTTAGGTTAATTTTCAATTTATTTTTTTTTAATTCTATAAACTAGAAATCTTTACAGTCTTTCCATCAGATAGGCATTCTATGATAATGGCCAAGTAGTTCCTGCACTGGCTCTGGAGAGTATTGGTGCAGAAATAACCTTTAGTTTTCCCAGGTATTTAGGAAAAGGCTGGATTTGTTGATAGTTGCAAGGCTTTTGTGGGCATAACAGCAGAATAAAAATATGCTGCCTAAATATCAGTTAAATACTCCAAATGTGAGTTATAGCTCAATTCAGAAACTTGTCATAACCTGGAGAGAGGCTCAGCTGAACATTCCTGAGGCCTCTGGCCCCATCCCCTGTTGTGACACTCCCTTGCTGTGGGCTGCCATCCATCATCCCAAGAAGTACCCTTAGGATTGGTGCCTTGTCCTCCTGTGTCAGTGCCATGTCAAAGATGTGTCAGTGCCATGTCAATGCTGTGTCAATGACGTGTCAGTGCTGTGTCAATGCTGTGTCAGTGCCATGTCAGTGATGTATCTGTGCCATGTCAGTGCCGTGTCAGTGCTGTGTCAGTGCCGTGTCAATGATGTGTCAATGACGTGTCAGTGCCATGTCAATGATGTGTCAGTGCCGTGTCAATGATGTGTCAATGACGTGTCAGTGCCATGTCAATGATGTCAGTGTCATGTCAATGCCTTGTCAATGATGTGTCAGTGCCATGTCAATGATGTGTCAATGATGTGTCAGTGCCATGGTGCAGGCTGTGCAGCAGCCCTTTTCTGGCTTCTTCACTTCCCTTTTCTGGCTTTCTCTAGAGAAGAAAAAATCTCCTGCCTATCCCTAGAGGAAGGAGTATTTTCAACTACTTTTACCAAGTACTTGAGAATTTATCTTTTGATTACCTTTGTGTGAACAAACTGATTTTTTTAGGCTATTAAGAAATAAGACTAGAATTCCTTTCAATATTCATTGAAATTTATTTTTGGGGGTTGGAGGATAACATGGTCTTTGAATATATTAAATACAATGTCATTCAACATATATTTTGGGATTAATACCTATTTTACGTTTTGTTTTATTTCTTCTATCTTAAAGAGGAGCATAGAGAAAATGCGTAGCTTTTAACAGTTCTGTAGAGAAAGTGATTTCAATTCTTTATAATTAGTGGCAGTTCTAAAGAAAAATGAACCCCTAGTATTAGAAAGGTAATTGTATCTGTTGAATAAAGGAGTTGCTGGAGGTGACACCTGGAGTTCGCAGCAGCAGGAAAACTTATGAACTTTATTCTGCTAACAATAGATTTTTACAAATTATCTTAATTGAAGCTTTCAAAATGTGAATGCTTTGACACTTGACAGCACTCCTCCTACCTGAACTAGCAGCTTTTCCTGAATGATCATTAATTACTTGCTGATAGCTCACAACTCCTAGACCGAAGAAATTTATTGCTGCAAAAATGCACCCATGTGTTTTAGAGGTTCATGTAACCATGAAAAAAAAACATTTATTCAAATGCTGTGTAAGTGACCTAGGTACATTATTCAGATTAATAGGGATTGGATATGGAAAGCCTAGTAAAAAAAACCAAAAACCAAAACTGGTTTTTTATGTGAATTTGTATAAAACAGTTATATTTGCAAAAGTGCAAACTAATAAATACATAGAACAGTAGATGTAGAATTAATGAATGTAAGGCAATACAAATATTTTATTTCCCTTATGCCCAGGCACAATGCACAGCAAAGAAAAGTTTTTCTGTTCATCTCATCTATTTCTGACTAATCTCCATAGCTAAGATCTAAATGCAGATGTTTATTAGTTTGATGTTTCAATGAACACAGCTCTAGAGTCCAGAGAGTGTTTCTTGGTAGCCAAGGTGCTGTGTAGAAAGATGAATAAACATCAGTGACAGACTTTCAGAGGAAAAACATAGGTCAGGAGAACTGCATGGACAAGGGTAATCAGTGTCAGTTTGACCAAGCAAACAGTCAAAGCAGTCAAAGTTTTTTCCTTTAAATCTCCAAGTGTTATCTGTCCTACTCCAGAAACTTCACTTTTTTGGAAACACAGAGTTATGGTTTTGGTGACCTCATTCTGAGTTTCATCAGAAAGAAACCTTATATAGTTCATCACAGTGAGCCTGTTACTGTCTTCAGCTGGTACATCTAGTCAAAGTGCATCTTCTGAGTCTCTCTTCCTTTTCCTTTCTGTTTATTAGCAAGCAGACACTACTATTTTATTTGTTTTGGTTATTGACCACAGTAAGGAAAATATTTCTTTGTTACTGTCTTACATTCATTAGTTCTACAATTATTGCTCCTCATACCCTGTCCACCATCCTGTAGCAACAAACAATTTCTTCAATTCCTAAAAACTTCAACAGTTTCCAGAAATCATAAGCAGTGAAGACATGGTCTGTTACCCACCTTAAACAGGAGAAGGACAGGGAGAACTCTTTGGTTCCAGCTTCTCTCAAAATTTTCCCCACTATTTTTACTGTTGCCATCCTTCAGGATGAATGCAGATATACAATGACATAACTGTGCACTGATAGCATGAATATTTTTTTGTTAAAATATAATGACTTTTCAAGATTGCTTTAGCCTGCAGGTTCACAACCAGCAGCATTTTGTGCTAGTGGTCTGTCAACTTGAATTCCTGATGGGAAATCATGTCTGATATATTTCTTTCAGAAGATTACCACAGAAGTAATAAGCCTAGAATAGATAAGGGTTGGGTTTTTTCTTCTGTTCAATCCTTATACAGTACTGTGACTCTATGAATATTTCTCTTACCTAGGACTGAACACAGTTGAGTCTTTAATTTGGCTATTTCCACACTGCTTCCGTCTGTTTAGTGGATGAATACATAAGGGATACTTCTGTGCTTTTATTAAAGTAAAAACTCTCTCATCATTGTTCTCATCATCGAGATAATTGGTTTTAACAATTTCATATGAGGAGAGTGCCTAATCATCATTGTTACTGAGAATAATTATAAATGTAATTATATTATATAGACTCATACCTCAATTAAAAAAAATTCTTCACATTTAAATAGAACAGCAAGTTGGGCTGTAATTAGGGTTGTAATATTATTAAGTGGATATGAACACATGTCAGAAATTATTAAAAGACTATTAACTATTTATGTAATTATAAGTTGAGTGTATTTTTTTAATTGCATTTTATTCCTTGGTAGCTATGTAGTGTTGTAATTGTGAAGCAAAAAATGTTGCCAAGAACCACAGGAGAAATTCAATGTTGATGTTCAGTTTCTACCAAAAAAAGCCAATACTAAAAAAAAAGTCAAACAACAATAATAACAACAACAAAAAACCCCCACCAAATATCCCAGTAGACCAAAATTGTTACAAAAAACCAAAAAAAAAATGTACTTGTTTTGTTCAAAATTTGCCAAAATGGCCTGCATTACTGCTGGTTTGTCCTACAATAAAAGATGAAAAAAAATAAATAATGAATTAAATTCATAAATTAAAATAAATTCAAAATTAAATATTTTCCTCACATGTACAGCCAACAGTTGTATCTCAAAGGGAATTCTTATAACTTATCTAAGGAAAAGTACCTTAAAAGTACTGAACTTATTTGGATTCATTAGTTATATGATAAATATTTTGCTGAACAAATTTTCAGAGAAAAGTGATTCCGTCGGTAAAGGATTGCTCATAAAATTCTGCTTGAGTTCACTGACTTACAGAAGTAAATATTATAGAAAAATACTCTCATTAATATTCAAGAGGGGGAGAATTTCACTGAAGAGGAAATTACCAGATGGTTCAAGTAAGGGTATTGTGTCTTTTTTGCATGGAATATCTGCTGTGGAACTAGTTACCTAAATGGACCTAAAAAGAATTTTATGTGATTTTTTTTAATTTATTTTATGCAATAACCTTGTTGTTTGTCAACCATTTTAGTGTAAATTACCTGAGAACCAAGAAATAATATTTTAACTACTGAGGTTAGAACAGAGTGAATCAATATTTTTGGTCTGCACCGTGGCTTTGTTTATTTATTTTATTTACCTTGAATGATAGTGTTTGCCTTGCACCAACAAAGTTCAGAATACCTCCAGACCTGTCCTTCTAAATGCTGTTGGAATAGTAGGTTTTATATAGATGTTAAACCAAGAGTCAATTATTCACTGCAAAAAGTCTTTCACACAATACTATATTAAAAACTAGTCCTTTAATAATTATAAATACTATTTATTACAATATCAGAGTTTGCAAGGTTTTGTATTATTTGGGTGTTTTAGTTTGGTCTTATAGTTTGCACCTTTTGTTTGCCATAGACTGACTTCTTTAAATGTTTTTTACTCAAGTGGCCTTTAATCTGAGGCAGAAAATATTCAAATGGTACAAATTAATGTGGTTAATGAGCTATACCATTTTCCACAAACAAAGTGCTTGTTTTACTTAATCATCCTGTGGAGAAGAGCTGCAGACAGCTAGAAAAGTCTGTAGCATGAGGCTGTGACTCAGTACACCCCTGTCACTCCTTCTGTTCCCAGTTCTCTCAGCAGGATTAGCTGGGAGTACAGCTGTCATATCTGACTGTAATGTCATATTTGGTGGGGTATTATTCAATCAAATACAAAGTGCAAGTTAAAATAATCTAACAGGTGACAGAACATCTCTATAAAGATTGAGCTATCTATTTTGCAAAATTCTTATTCTATCTGTAGACCTACAGAAATGGAAGAAACTCAGTAGCTGCATTGCATCACTCCCTCGCAGTATCCCTGAAATACATTTTGGGTTTTGTTGCACATTTTTTGGGGTTTTGTTCATTGGTTAGGTTGGGGGTTGGTTGTTTGTTTGTTTGTTTGTGCTTTTTTAATAATTGAAGTCTTGATAGTAGCTAACAGCATTTTGCTCTCTCACTGAAGAGCATTGGATTGTTTTTCCAGCAGTTACCTTCCAGGAGTTTAGTCTCACTTCCACTGCCTCTCTCCCAGAGTTGCTCCCTAGAGGGCCCTTGAATTGCAAATAGCAACACCTTTCATTGAGACAGTACTTTGTCCCCCAGCCCTATTAGGATATATCAGTCTTCCCTACATTCCTGGCCTTGCAGACAAAGCCATTTTGCTTGACCATGTCTGGAGCTCCACAGACTTTCCCCTCAAAACAGAACATTGTTGCAAGGTAGTTGTCTGTTTTCTCAAAACACCTCCCTTTGAAGACTTTGAAGACTCCTTGTCTCAAAGCATGGAGCTGGAAAGTCTGGGAGCTCTTGCCCAGTCAGCCTTGCAGGATTCCCAGACTTCCCCCTGTATGGGCAGAACTTGGAGAGCTGAGACCTGCAGGAGGTCACGGGTGGCCACTGGTGGTCCTGGTGGGGCTGGACACGCTCCGGCTGCTGCCTGAACCCACAAGGGTTTGGCTTGGGTGGGTACTGAAAGGTGAGCTGCTAGCTCTGGGAGGGGTACATTCTCTTTAGTGGTTCTTAGGGCACAAAATTTCTGTCACCTTTAGAAGTGATTTACAACTGTAATAAATCTCCCTGATTTGTATTAGGCATTGATTCTTGTAACAGTCTCATTTCACAAATCACATAGCTATAGCTATAACATAAATTCCCAGTTAGGTACTGGATAAAAACAGAATTAGGAATTCAGCATTTTCCTTCCTTCTTCATGTTTTCTGTATTCAGGTTTTAACACTTACTCATGTAACTTCTGCTATTTATTCTGTTAATATTTATTTGTAACTGCTTACTGAACCAAACAGTATACATGTGCACCTAATTTTTCCTAAGAAAACACATTGATACCTCTGTAAATTTAAATGTATACTTGAAAACCTATAGCAAGGATACCAAGAATATTTTTTCTGTTCTAACATTCCAATTTCATGCATAAAAGAGTACTAGATTGAGAGTCTGGATTTTTACCAGCACATGACATTGATTCTATGTGCAACTGGACTAATTACAGAGATAAATTAATAAAGAACATAGAAACAGAGGTATCTGTGCATGTCAAATTGTGTCAAGTGGGTTTAATCTAGTTTTACTAAACAGCTTATTGATATACAAGTCCTGCAGTAAGACATTTGTAGTTCCCAATGGATATAGAATCCTAACAGGTATAATAATCTTTCCTTACTAGCACTGCAGTATGTAAAGAGTTTTTCTATTATGTTCTCTGTAATGCTGGAAAGAACAAAGTATTAGAAATTAATCATTGTAATTATATGGTCAATGCATTACCTATTTAAATTCATATTTGGAAGCTACCTTGTTGAAAAACTCCTATGGGAAATCCTAATACACATTTTTTTGTTTTATGATCAGAGCTAAAATAAAGCTGGTTCACTGAAAATTGTATGGAAAGCCTTCCATGAGAAAGACAATACCAGGTTCATCCTCCACGAGAAAGATCATGAGGTAGCTTTTTGGTGAATTATTTCACCTACATTCAAATACATGTTACATTTGCAAAACTCATGACAAAGCATTTAAAGATTGTTCCAAAAAATATAGTCTAAAAATACAGTGGTTTGGTTGGATTGCTTTTGACAGTGGTTTCCAAGCTTCCATGTTTGAACACAGGAAGGTGCAGACCCATCTGGCCTAGTGATTATGTAGGGTACCTTGCAGAGACTGACTGAGACGTACTGTTGGTAAAAGTATTGTGATCTCTGCTCAGATCCAACTGAGGTAGTCAAAGCATAACAGAGCTTCCTTCAGCCCCAGGCACTCAGATTTGTATCTCAAAGAACAGTGAGTTCCAGGAGAAAGGGAGTCCTTGAGCAATCTCTGACACCTTGAAATGGCTGAGGATGGAATCCTGAGGCTATATCTCAGGTGCATTCATTGGCTGTGACTTTAAGGCTTTACAGTTTTCCTTCAGCTTTCCCGAATTTCTTTTTCAGTTCTCTCAGCTGCAGAGTTGTTTTTCATGTTGGTGTGGCCCTTGGAAGGCATTCACATGTCCTCCTCTTCATCCTCATAAAGTCAAGTCTGTGCTCTTCCAGGCATAGACAGCAGTGACCTGGCTTCATTCCATTTCTTGTGTTCTCAGACTTGACCTGACTTTCACATAAATCATGTACCACTTCTCAGGCTCCTTGGTTCCTCCTTATGACTCTTTTAAGTTATCCCTCTACAGAAGCTGACTCTCTGTTTTGTGATGCTGTGGATATACTCCTCTAGACCATGAGAAACCTGGGAGGTCTGTCTGTGCCACCCTTCCCATTCCTCCACAGAATTTTTGAAAGTTAGTGATAGTTGATATGTTCTTAGAAATCAAATTGGAATTTCAAGGAACCTGTACCAAGATAGTGCCCATGTATTTTTATTTCCATTACACTTATGCTTTCTGATAGGTTTCTGTCCTTTTGTACTTTTTTTTTTTTGCCTCTGGCTTTTTTCTCTCTTGTATAATATGTATTTTTCCAAGTGCTGTTTCCAACAGCATATTTTATTATACTGACAAGAACAGCAACACCTCTGTAGATTGTCCTACAGCAAAGGCATGACAGAATAAATGATCATAAATAAGTCATCTTGCATGATTTCTGTGTTTCCAGTCCTTCAGTTCCTCTCTCCAAGGGGCTAGTGTCCTGGCAAACTGCTGCCTCGTATGACATTAAAGACCTAAGCCACAGAAGAGATGTGTTTGCTGCCATTTGAACCCAAATCACAAGGGTATGATAGAATGGCCACTGGAAGCCATCAAGCATTGATAGACCCCATGTTTCTTGAATTTTATTAAGTTATGGGGGTTCAGATACTCATTCTACATGTTCAAACTGCAGGTAGGAGAGGTTACTTTGTTTTAGTCACAGAATTCTGATACTATATATATCTTGTAGAAAGATACAAAACTGCACTTTGGATGGCTTAAACTCTCCATTATCTCATTTTCCTATGTATAAAGGAGGAGTAAATAAATTAATTTATTCTCTACGTTTTTTAGTTTAATTTATAATGGCACTCTTTGGCACAGAAAGTTCAGCTGAAGGCTTTGCTACCACTTTAGATACATTCTCACAAAGTCCCTCTGGCTCATGATGGAGAGTAGCTGTTTGCTGCATCACTTTGCCTTTCCTTTATGCACATATTCATGGTTTCTGCCTCTGGAAGAATGCCTGACAATACGTGTCATCTGCATGCCATGTTACGTGTTTGCAAGTCCCTATCTCACTGCTCACAGGACCTTCTGGTGCATGTGTTCATGCTCAGGGCCATTGAGCACAAGGGGCTACATAACAGTGCATCCCTATAATGCACTTAGAGATGTATTCACAAATGCCCAAGGGTAAAGGTGGTGCAAAAGATTAGCCCAGAGACCAAGGAAAGATATACAGGGAGAAGACCCAGCGGATGGATAAGTCTATAATGGTGTTTTCTTATTAATTTATAAATCTTTTGGAGGTCAGTATTGCTATATATTTTGAAAGTAAATGTATCTATGAATATGGTTTTGGCTGTTTACACTATCTTGTTAAAATGCTTTAAACAGAGGAAGGACTTAGACAGCCTTACACAGTGTATATGGGTCTTGCCTACAGAGCTGAACGGTGAGACAGGCAATACCAGCACACTGAAGGACCTAGAAGCAGAAAGTGGTAGGAGCAGAAGACTGATGTTACTGGTTGTACAGTTCTTCAAACTGTAATGAAATAATTCTGCACGTAGATGTGTGTAACTTTAACTGAATTATGTATACAGTCAGCAAATAAAATAGAGGTTTTATTCTCTAAAAATAGAAATATTTCTATTGAAATATCCAATGGGAATGAAGGAAGTTAAAGATCATAAACTGAGACTTTCAGCTATTAGACAGCTACTCCCTGGGGGTTACTGTCAGGCCAGCAATATGCCAGTGCTGTACAAAACAGTCTTCTGCCTAAGTGGAAGGAAATCAAAGTCACAAATGTGGTATTCAACTGCAACTGTTATTGTGGAGGTCAGAGTCCTTGGCTGACGGGAGAAATAGACCTCGCCAGAAATGCCGGCAGTATCTGGTAAGGGAATGCATGAAATAAGCATCATTGACAAGTATACTCATAAGGAGGCAAAAGTTTTCTCTTTTTTATGGCTGAAATAAAAAAAACAGGAGTTAGTCTCTTTGGAGCCATCTTTCCAACTGCTAAGACTGAAAAGTATTTTGGACTATCCCTGTATTTTCAGAATTTCAAGCATTTTAGTAGAAACAATCATTTTAATAACAGCTCATCACATAATGCTCTGGAAACTGGTTTGTGGATTTGCTGCTCTGTTTTCCGCATGTAACTCCTGAAAAGAATGCAAAACAGGAGATGTGAAAAGAAATGAAAGAAAGAAGTGTCACTTCTCTAAAATATGGTTTTAACAAATCTGTTTCAGAAGGCCTGCAGAGAGCTGCAGAGCAGTGCTAGTCATGGAGATGTGTGTCATGAGGCTTGTTCATCTCTGCTGATGGGTGGGGGACTTTACTAAAACCACTGTTTTGTTGGACTCTGTTTCAGGTGGGATTCCCTTTGTCCTCACTGGAGAGTTTTTCCAGCAGTCACAGAGGCCAGCTGCATTCATGATAGCTGGGACAGTGAACTGGCTCTCCAACTTCGCTGTGGGACTGCTCTTCCCCTTCATCCAGGTACTCAACATCCTTCATAACTGATATGCTGTGATATTGCTGGTAGAGTGGGACAGATGGTGTTTGAAAAGAAATTTCAGGTAGTAATAAATGTCCTGTTACTGAAGTGGATGACACTCCCACCCTGTGTGCAATACAGATCAGTTGTGATACCCACATGTCTCCTTGCTGGAGCATGTTGGAAAAAAGCTGCCCTTCAGTGGAAAAAATATTATAACCATGGACAACCCTCCGTGGCAAGTTCCCCACAGGAGTGTTTAAGCTATGCAATCTGATGATCTTGTCTGGGTTCACAGTCACTGACTGTGATTGTCACTGCCTCTTTCTTCAGCCTTTAGAATACCCATCATCATGGTTTGAGACCACCCTATCACCCTGTGCTTTGAGAATCCATATAAGACTCATGGGGAAATAGATGCTCTCTGCACCTCCCTCCACAAGCTTGGCTTCATGGCTCTTTTTTTCAACTTCTATCAGGCTTTTATCTTCTTTAGCTGGTTCCTTCTTGCTGCAGCTTAATTGCTGCATGGATTAATCTGTTCCTGCCCCAGCTTCCCCAGGCTCCCATAAGCTTTGTTTTTAGTGGATTGCTTGGCTGCACTAGTCACATGGAGCTGTCTGAGATCTGGGGCTGTGCTTTAACAAGGAAAGTTTATTTAAAAAAAAAAAAATGTAAAAAGAAAATTAAAAGTTCGACACAGAACAACATTCTCCTGCTCTGGTTCCTAATACTTCAACACTATTGATATGTCAGGGTTTTTTTGCTTGAAACAAAAAGGCTTCAAACAGCTTCTAATTAGAAAACAAGCTGAGGTTCTTTTTTTGCTCATGAACCTCTTCCAAGGATTGTACTCTCTGCAGCTCACACTGAAGCTGGTGTTTTATCTCAGGAGCTGAAATACAGCTGATGATGGCCTGAATGGACAAAACTCTTTCAAACAATGGAATGGACAAAACATCCAAACTCTAAAAAGAGGCATTCTGATCCATGAATAACAGTTTAAGAGTGAAGCTCTCTACTACAGGCCAAAAAAAAGAAGTTCTAGGTTTTGAGTTTTTTAAACACACAGAGGAAAATATCAGGGGCAGAGGAGAGGTGCAGGGAGAGCAAACCCTCATGGATACCTGCACCTCAAACCCAGGAGAGATTCTGGAATGGTCTTCAAATCATTGCCAAGGAAGAGATTTGATGAGAGCTGCTGCTCTGCATGCTTTCTTCCAACTGAAAAGAATTTGATTCCGCAATACCACATGCCTAACTATTTGCAGATACAGTAAAAAAATCATACTCTAAAAACTTATATATTTCTTTTTCATTTGACAAGTAGAACTGCTTTTACTATGTAATACTATGTACTGTTTTAAATTATCTGTATAAGGTACTTTATGGTAGACCTTGAAAGCCTTATAACATCCCACCCATGATCTAAGTTTGACACTAAATTTAAAATTTGTTCTAACAGGCACAAGTCTCTTGTAGTTTTGATTACTCGGATCGCCTTCAAAATTTAACATGGATATAAAGTCTGTGATCTTCCCAAACTCTATACATTTACTAATGTTAACTGCAATTACACTGCTATATCCTGAGAGCTTCTTTTCATGCTTACTGAAATTGATGAGTGCTATCCACCAGTTTCATGGTGAACACCTTTCCAGCTTAGACACTCTCAGGTGAGATTTCCAAAAGGAGGTAGAGAAATAATTCCTTTTCCTGAGGTTGTTAGGACATCTACAAAATTATAGAAAGAATTAGACAATTTCCTTGAGGTTTTGAAAACCTGACACAGTCCATGGGGCAGCCCCAGCTCATCCAGCAAATGGATGCTCCTGTGTAGTTTAATAGCTTTTTCTTCCAGAAGATGAGTGACTTTTAGTAGCATTAGACCCTCCCTTCCAGCCCAACTGGCCAGCTAGTTCTGCTTCCACCACCTACCTCCTTGGCAGCTGGGCAGGGACAGAGAACAAGATCTCAAATCTAGGAGCATTTAATCAGAATGCTTTTTTTTGGGGTTGTTTTGTTTTTTTTGGTGGGGAGGGAGGTATTATTTTTTGTTTGGTTGGTTTTTTGTCCAGAGACATTTAGAGAATGCCACATTTCTCCAAAACTGCAATTTCTGCCTCCTTCTGCACAAAACTGGGGATTAACCTGAGCTCTGCTTAGCTGTCAGATTTGAATTCATGCACCTCAGGACACTCCCTACTTGTTGTGCTATTGCTACCCGAGAGATCACCTAGTAAAAACTGTTTAAAAAGACCCTCAGTAAATTCAAATTAAAAGGCAAACTACATTCTCTAATTTTCCACATGCATATTAAAGCTTTTTGAGTGATTTAGTATGCATCCATATGAAGTTTGCTGTAGCCTTGGGGAATTTGTCATTATGTGTCATAAAAATATCCAGTTGTGTGATTACAAAATTATCCAGTTTAGTTTTAATGAAGATAAATTGTATTTCGAGCTTGAAGATTTTGTGGGATTTTTTTCTTCTTTTAAAGAAAAGAGAAATAAAAAAGAGAAAAAGCTTAGAATTTGCACCTAAAGATGAAAGCAGTGTTACTCAGACTTTGATTTTTAAAGCGTTTTCCAAGATCAAACTAGAACATCTCTTTTTTCCCAAGCTTTAACTTTTTTCCTATTTCAGTCAACCTTATTCTCAAAATTCAGTTTATGAGTCACCACTTTCTTCACATAAAGGCAGTATCTTCTTCCTAGTTCATTTTATAAACCTAAACCAGGAAAAAAAAATCTTTAAGTTGCCTTCACAGGATGAATGCATAATCCTGTCTGTGTATTTAAATACTAACCTGATTGCTTGAGAAACAGCAGCCACATTTTTTTGCTCCTTGGTGTACTTCTACAAAATTATCCCAAACATTTGGGAAGTAAATCTGGTAAGTTTAGAGTTACTAAAAAATCAAATAGTAGTTAGTTTTCCAAATGTCACCAATTAACTAATTTGAATGACTAGATTTTTGCCCTTCAACCATCTGTAGATAAATATAATCAAAGAGTATCTTGAGTCATAAATTAAAATATATATATGAGATTGAAAAGCTACTATAAAAATCAATTTTTGACAAATTAAAAAAAAATAAATTGAATGCAGCTTCTTTTCCAGGCTCCATAACTACCTATTTGAGGTGCTGAAATGTGAACAGGGACACAGGAAAACAGAAATTAGAATGTAAAAATACATGAGAATGGATGCAATGAGCTGAAGCAGGCACAGGGAAAAACAAACCAGCAGAAGAGTATAATCTAAAAGGTTGGAAAACTTTTGGTGCCATAGAATAGGCTTCTTGCATTAAAGTAATAATCTTCATTAGCAATAAGTTTGCAGGGATAGACTTCAGTAATCCAGTGGTGTCTTTAAACTTTAAACTACATGTTTAAGAACTTTAATTTACATGTTATCTAGAAAAAGTTTCGGTTTGCTTTTTGTAATGTGCTGCATAAATACAAATAATTACTAAACATCAATAATTACCAAATAATTTCCCAACATGTTATTTTCACTATATGTTGGTGCATTTTTATTTCATATTTCATTATTTCATATTTCATTATTTCATATTTCAAGATTTCTATGAGGCACTTAAAGACTACATGGTAAATTAGTAATTAGTAATAATGTAGGAAAACAGCAGATTCCTCCAGAAGTTTTCTGTCATAATAATTTCTCTTTTTAGAAGACTGCTCAGAGTCTTTTTTAGATGTCAGTCACATTGTATATAGAGTATGTATTCAAGAAATATTTAAATTGCTTTGTATTTTATATTTTTAATTTTCAAGAACAGCTCATCTTCAGACCTTCCTCCTAATACAAAAGGTTCCAATAACTGGGGAATGCAGTGGAATATCCTGTTATGTTTAGAGAACTGCTATATAGAAAGTATATATGATTTTACTGTTAACTAGGGTTTGACCAAAATAATCTGCTTAGATCTGTGATCCAGAAGGAGCTCAGTATTATATGGAATAAAGATGCTACAAGCCTTGAAGCTTTAGTTCAGATTGCTTACTAGTACAATGCCAAGACTTGTATGTGTGTTCATTTTCCTCCTTTTAGAAACTAATTTATTTGGGCCTGTGAAGAAGTACTTCTGAGTCATTATACTGGTTCCTGGAGGTTCTCTTTTATTTCTACTTTATTTCTTCCTCAGTTTTACACTAGAGATTTTCATTCTCATGCCTCAAGATTCATTTACTTGCAAGATTGTCTTTTGGTTGTCCTTATTATTTCCTTACTGTGTAATAGTATTCCTTCACTTTTTCTATTACTCAGCACAGGGATTTCGTTAACCGGTGTGCACAGAAAGTTATGCATAGTTTCCCTCAGCCAAGCTATTTTAAGCTTCTTCAAATGCATTGGATGTTCCATGCAATGACAGTGTCCCTGTATTAAGGGAAATGGTTAAAGTTCCCCTCAAAGATGAGAAAATGAAATGTGGGCTATCAGAGGGTTAGATGTGCTTATCTTAATTAGAATCAACCCACCTGAGTGATACACTCTAAGGATCTGTTACATTTTTATGAGGAGGTAGTGAGTCTGTGAGGGTCATGGTTGAAATTGCAGTTCATGTCTAAAACTGTCTCTATTTTTTACTTAGGAATTATGTTTCATACATTACACTTTAATGCTCTGTCCTTCCTCATTGTCCTGCACTTTCAGCAGCACCTTAAATTATGTCTGGAACAGAAGAAGGACAAAGGGTAAAGGACACAAGCCCTTATCCATTTGTTTCACTGCATTTTATCAATTTGAAGCAAAGTGAAGTCAAATGTCTGCACGAATAACAGTTTTTCTGCTGATCAATTTTATAAGAACCATTATCACTTGACCTCACCACTTCAAATGCCAGTTTGACCCACATCTCATGACACAGATGTTCATGGCAACTTCCAAATGCAAGGACCCATTGCTAGTGTCAAGGGATGTGACTTTGCAAGTGGAGAATTTAGAGTCAAGTTTAGCATTTGCTGGAAAGAGCCAAAAGTTTTGATTAAAAAATATTAATGTGTTACATTTGTTAAATTGATTCAGAATTTGTACAGCATTAATTTTGCTGTATCTGCCCTAGAATATGTTTTCCTGTTTCCAGTATCACAGTCCTGCTTAGAATTTAACCTTTTCTACAGAGTGTGTTAAGTCAGCAAGCAACTATTGTTAAATAGCATGTAATGATCCTCTCAACTACTTTTAGATTCCTCCAGAGTATGGTGTTCACAGCATGCAATCTATTAGCAGGAAGACTGTTCTCAGCTAGATTACTTCTAAAAGTAGCAAATTGTGCAGGTTTTGTAATTAAAACCAGAATTCTGATCATTTCAATGTTAGGTGATTTATTTGTTTCAGTTTACTTTTAAGCTTTAAAAAAAATGAGTTCTTTTGCTCATTCATGTTGGGCACATAAAGTCAGTTCATAATGCTAAAAATTAAGTATTCTTTACTATTGTATTTAAAGGGAGGTGGGGGAAATGCCTGTGCATTCTCTCTGATGTGTATAGCAGCCCCTCACAAGCTGGGGGTATGTTTGTTCACCTCTTTGCTAAAGAAAAAGTGGCAAAGCTGCACCTATTCATACTGCACTTATTCATACACCTCACATATGCAGCTCTATCTTATCCAAAGTCAGGACTGATTGCTTGCCATGCCTGGGATCTGATCTGGGGGAAATGTCTGAGTACTTCAACTTTGATTATTTTTTGTGGTAATTGCATGTGTGTTGTAGGTAAATCACTTCTTAGTTTTCTTTTTTATTTTTCCACAAATAGAAAGCCTTGATCATCTGCAGAAAAAAGACAAAAATGAGTAATTCAGGATTCAGCTGGCCAGAATTTCCAGAAATGTTGTTTTTCAAATGGCCTCCTTACAAAGCTGGTATTAAAATAGAAGGTGATGCATTTAAAAGTTAAAGCTTAACTATTAAATATCCTGTATAGCAATAGCCCTCACCAGCCTTGAAAAATCCAATATAAATCCTACTTTGAAGAGGTTTTATTAGTCTGCTGACTTAGTAGGTGCTTCCCTCAGGAGATTGCATCAATAAGTGTGTCTGCTGTCCTTTTGCCCTCCCCTGTAGACCTGATAGGGCAGGTGACCCCCAGTAACCCCAGCCAGCCTGGCCCCTCCAGGACCCTCACCCGGGGGTGTGCCCTTGGCTCTGGATGGATATCAGTCAGGAGACAGCACTGCTGCTGTTTGGGAAACCACCTAAACCCTGCTCACCTTTGAGCCTTGGCTGATCCTGCAGGAGGTTATGCTTAGGGAAGTGCCAAGGGAACACAGCTGCAGAACAGGGGCTCTTGTAGAGCTTTGTTCTGAATCCCTTCTGGCCTTTGGGTGTCCAACCCTGCACACTAAAGCCTGGATTCGGGTATTGCTAAGGAGACATTCCTAGCTCTGGCAAGGCTGCCTGGTGCTGGGGGAGGAAAAGCACCTTTGTGAAGGTGGCAGCGTGTTCTGAACCTGAGCAGTCTGTGCAGCCAGTGTGAAGAGATCAGCGTGAGTGGATGTGTCAGTGGGATATGGACAGAGCTGCCTTGGTGCTTCCTGCACCACCAGGGCTGCTGCTGCTGCTGCTGCTGCTGCTGCTGCTGCTGCTGCTGCTGCTGCTGCTGCTGCTGCTTGGAGCAGGCTGTGAGGCAGTAACCTGTCCGTATGAGAGGAAATGCAGAACTACAGAAATCATACACTTTCCTCATTTTTTTTCTCTATTGTTTTCTCTATTTGCTTAGAGCTTCCATTCAGAATTAATCAGCTTTTACTTCTTCCTCTGACGTTCCCTTCCTCCTTGAACTACCCCTTCTAGCTCTTCAGAGGTGCTATGTTTTGATGAGGAGTTAAGCTACTCTTTTGGTGGATATGAGTATTCAATTTTTTGAACACTGAGGCTTCTACTCCATGTACTAGGTGAAATACTGTCACAAAGCATAGAAAAAGGATAAACCTTTTCAATTTTATCATATATGTTGTCATTATTCTTGTATCATTGACAATGCACGTGTCAGTGAAGAATCTTGAGGCCATCTATGTCCGTAAGCCCAAATACCCACAGCTGCAGAGAATCTGTGCTTTGCCACCAAGGACTTTAAATTTAGTTTTTCCTCAGCTTTTTACTCTCGGCCCAGCCCAGGATAAGCAATATTCTGTGGTTTTACCTCTACAGTAGCATCAGCAGGCTCATACCTAGCACACTGGAAGGCATAAAACGACAGAGTTAGATTAGGAGAGTTAGCTGGGAGACTATGGTAACTACAGATAGTAAGTGAGGTATACAGGTTTCATGGACAGAATATAAATAATATGCAATATAAATAAAAGAAAGTACAATAACCTCATGGAATAGAGACTCTGTTTCCTGTCAGATCTATCAGTACCTTCTCTGTAGTAGCCGTTGTTCAACAGCTCAGCATTTACTGTTTTTTTTACCACATTATCTCACCTTCTAGATTCCCTGATGGGCACATCAGGTATTTTTGGGCCAATCTATTGCTTGTTCCACCTCTCAGATCTTTCTTCCAGCACCAGGCAATTCAAAATACTTCAGAAACAGATAAAAATGAATTAAACATCTATCTGAGCTCTGTCCCACCTATGTCCCACTAAAGGTTTTACTGAGTTGAGATCTGTGATTTAAAATTTTCCTCCCCCTTTATCCTGTATTTCTGTCCTACAAGCTTTATCAGTGTGCAGTGTGTATAGAAGGTTCCATGCTTATAATGAGTAATTTAATTAGTATGTGATGTTCTGTGCCAAATGTAGGTTTGGGTGATATAAATTGAACTCTGGATGAGTTATAAAAGGTTTATGAATGAGTAGTTTTCTTTGCTGTGAGTGTAAAATAATAACCAGATTCAAGGAAATATTATAACTGAAGAATGGCTGGAGACAAAGGGGCTTTTTGTGGTCACCCTGCAGTGTTTCCTGTCTGGGAATTATGGGCTTGTTGGACAAATCCTGCAGGACACCAGTGCAGCCTTGTATAAACCCAACAAAATCCACTTGTAGGATTTAGAGCAAAATTTAATTTTTAGCTTATTCTCTGTGAAACTTCAGTTGGAGGTCCTTGAGGGCTACTTCTTAAGGGATTGCAGAAATTAGGAAGAATATGATTATTACAAATAAATATAAATACATTAGGTAAAATAGTTGCAAATAAAACACACTCATGAGTGTTTAGTTCAATTAGAAGAGGTTTACAGAGATATGAATCAAAGATAATAAGAACTAATTTATTTAGCTCATGGGCAGCAAAGAAATAAAGAGTTAGAAAGGTGAGACAAAGTTGTTGCTGCACCACCAAGAGACACAGGTAATTTACTGCCTTTGGTTGCCGTGTTTATTCATACGAGGGATTAATGGTTCATTTTTATCATGGAGAATATTTAATTCACTGATTTTTTACAAAGTGAAAAACATGATTCTGGTTTGAAACTCTGTCATTCAGATGAACAACAATTACAAATGCAGAAGATCCAGATGTAAAATTTAAATTCTTAGCATGACAGGATGATTTATGAGGCACTGCAAAATTATTTTCTCCTGTCTACTATATCCTTTTGCTTCTGCCTCCGTATAAGCCTCAAAGTTCTATTTGCCAGAATATTTCTCCCCCATGTTACCCATGCTGTTTGGCTTGTGATTGTCAGCTTGCTCAGGACTTCATGCTTCTAGGATTTAATGAAAAAACACTGATGATCTCTAGAGTCCATAGACAATATCAGAGGATGCACTTGCTAGCTTTTCCTATTACAGGCAGGATTTGAACTAGGTAATGGATTATCCACGGAAACAGAGAACATTGTGGCTCGGCAGGCTGGAAATCAGCCACGGTATTAAAAAGCAGCTGCAAGAAAGGGTTTTTTCCATTTCTTCTTGCTTGTTCCACCCAGGAATTAATGTTCTTCTCGTATACCACGCATAATGAGCAAGTGAAACAAAAATAGTGCTATGAATTGCATACACCTGGAGCACCCAAAACAGGGAGTTAGACCAGCCTGCAGCGTAGGACTGGCGTGACTAACGATGATGAGAGTCTGTTGCAAAAATGTGCAAAATGAAGGTTTCCTGGCTCTGTCTTACTTGTTTCAGCTACATACCTTTAATGGTATCTGTAAATGTGTATATTTAGGAAGGCAGGTCTGCTTCCTCTGCCCTGAGTGGTTTTCTCTGGGGTAACCTCAGCCTTGCAGCACCTGAGGTGATGTGTGAGGAGTCCAGCTCTCCTTGGGTTTATTGTTCATGACCTCAGGGAAGGCACCACAGAAAGGCCACCTTATTTTTGGAATTGGAGTCACTCTTCCTGGTTAATTCAGCCTTGTTAATAAAAGCAATTAGAAAAATATGGGTACATTGGATGTTAGAGAGTGTAAATCAATAGAGGAGGAAGGGAGGTTTCCTCAAATGTTATGTTGGGAAGGTAGAATTAGAAAGGAATTATAAATATGACTCTTTAGCTAGAAAGTCTAAGGAAAAAATACAAATGAAAGCATGGTTTGAATAATTCAAAGAAACCGGTCTGGTATGTCAGAACACATTCTTCCCCCCAATAAAACTTAGCTGAGACCCCTCTCCCCAGCCTTATAAAGAAAGGTCTGAAGGACCCTGAGATAACTAAAAATATACAAAAGCAGTGATTTCTATAGGTCACACAAATGTTACTGTATTAGTATACTTAGAAAGATTGGTGAGTGAAAGAATAGAATATTCAAATGTATAGATTATATAAGCAATTGTAAAAGAGAGCTCGGCCTCTCTCTTTTCCTGGCTCTCTCACTTCTGTCCTGTTACTCTCTTTCTTAGCCATCTTAAGTCTTGAA
Organism: Parus major; assembly: GCF_001522545.3. Lineage (NCBI taxonomy): Eukaryota > Metazoa > Chordata > Aves > Passeriformes > Paridae > Parus > Parus major. Next base: position 56,008,665 of record NC_031771.1, read on the forward strand.
CTCATGTATTCATATTTTACCCCCTTTTGTATTGTTCTCTCCGAGCCTGCTTTGAGCTCTATCTGCTGGCTCATAGCAGGCTCTCTCTCTCCCCCACGCCCTGAAATTAACTACTAACATCTAACTTGATTATAGAGGTCTCTGCTGTGTCCCAGACCGTCCAGCACCCCGAAAGCGTCCCTTACATGTTGCAAGTGGCTTCCCTGGAGCCATAATATCAAACCTCTTCCAAGTTCAACAAAGCTCAATTGGCAATATGGTATTTATCAAATTATTTTTCACAACTGTACTGTTGAAAGGTAACTGGTAGCTGCTAAATGATCTAATAATCACCAGGAAAGAAATACTTAGGTTTCAGTGAAGTACAACTTCTACTGGCTGGTTGGAGCCTTTATAATCAATTTATAAATTAACTTCTTTACATCTGTTCTCTTCATTTTTTCAGTGAAGTAAAATCTATAACATTCAAATATGGTCTGTACTTTGCATTCCCTTAACTAACTCTTACACTTTCTAGCATGAAAAGAAATCCATTTTATGGATTATTTTTATTGCTGTGACCTCCCATAACCATAAGGGTGATAACAAATGTGCACTATTTGGGGTTTTTCCTCATTTATTTTGTAAATCTCAGCACCTGTAACTGCTATGATGAACATAGCAGTTTTTCCATGGGTTTTGTAGAGGTGCACAGCACTTTTAAAGCATGGCTCAGTTTCTGTACCTAGGAGCTGGGAGGCAGTGTGCAGAAGAACAACCCAGGGGAACATCTGCCTCATTTCTAGAAGGCCCTGGGTGGTGCCAGGCTCAGCTGAGCACAGTGCAGGATTCCTGTTGCCACCTGCTCTCCCCTGCTCTCCCCGTGCTGCCTCAGCTCGGTCTGTGTCTCCCAGCACCACCCAGATTGCAGCTCTCCTGTGCCAGGAACCTGCTTTGCTGTCGACAGGCCACAGGCAGTGTTGGAAGAACCAAAATTTCATGCATTTTTATGAACTTCTCAGTACTCAACTAGCAATGAGTGCCAGCATGTACTGTACGTGGCTAAAAATTGCTCCGTGCACCCCACTTCTTTTAAACCATCCTGCCTTACTTCTGAATTTTTTCTGTTTTGTAATGACCATCTCCTCTGTCTTCTATTCACAGGCTGGTTTACAGACCTACTGCTTCCTAGTGTTTGCTGGCATCTGCTTTGCAGGAGCGACCTACCTGTTTTTTGTCCTGCCTGAAACAAAAAATAAGACATTTCATCAGATCAGCCAAGCATTTGCCAAAAGGAATAAAGTAACTTTAGAAATGCAAGAGATGAACCACTACCCAGGGGAGAGGAAACCAAGTGAAGAACACGAATCAAACTTCACATCTTCAGTGGACAATGGGGAAACCAAAAAAGGGATCGTGTAAACCCAAGATGCTCTTTCAGGGGATGGGGGAAAGCATGCTCTTTGCATTTATAGTGGTACACAACTTGTATATTTTATGATCTCATGAACTGCTTCCCCCCGAAAATGTTCTAAGTGAGTAAGGGTGAACTCATTAGCAGCTGGGGTAATGGCTGAGACAGTGAGGGGTGGGAGGAACAGCGACTGATAAAATAAATGAGATGGGGTTTCCTTGGCACCTGTGAAGCAAGTGCTGTGGCAAGTGGGATGGGGAATACAGACTTGGAGCTGTGAAGTGGCAGTGGGAGCCAGGGTTTTGAGCAGCAGCTGGCTGAGCACCCCTATGTGCTCACAGGAAGGTGTGTGTGCTCTCTCCAAGAGGAGGAGGAGGCAGGGACAAGAGAAGAGATCCCAGTGGGGGTCTGCTGAGAAGCAAACCTGAAATGGCACCAGAATGTATTTCCCCACATTTTCCAAGATGTCATTCAAGCTGCCTATGTGAACTGACATGACATTCCCTGCCCTCCCATTCCTTTTCTAGCTATTTTGACTTTCAGTTGCATTGCTTGAACATCTCCCACCTTCCCACAAATGGGTAGCTCTGGGTCCTGATGAGTTTCCTTGTATCACTTGCAAATCCTGATTCATTAGCAATAAGCTGTCTCTAGTTTCTGGGTTTGCTGCCACTGCATTTCTCCGAAGATAAGTATTTACATAATTATATTTTTTAAGAACAAACTTAGAGGCTTTAATATGAAAAGAAAACTAAACCTCATGGTGAAGTGAGAAAACTGATGATATGTGTAGGGTATAGTATTGAAACAAAAACTCAAACGTGAAGTGTTCCAAGAGTTGGGGTTTTTAATTGTTTTGTTTGCTTATTCCTTTTCTTTTCAAATTCCTTTTAAAACAAGTCTTAGGAGCCCAGATTCCCCTGAGACCTGATAACTTCTTAACACTCAGGCACCCAAATTCATACGCAGGGATCTATTTCTTACTTAAACACTAATTTTTATTTGGGCATTAGATTCTGAAGCACCAGGCCTAGCTCACATTAAGCTGTCTAAAGCTTTGTAAAATTGCTTGATTTCATAAGAGAAAGACTCAGCAGTCTCTCAGTGGTTCAGTGAACAATTAATGGGACTTTTTTTCTTAATGAATGTCATCTTTACAGTTTGTAATTTTGATAACAGTTTCTCTTGATCCCTCAAGGTACCTGGATGTTGAGTAATAACAAGAATTTTAAAATTAAATAGCTGTTTTATTTGAAAAGTCAGTAAGTCTTTGAGCTGCTCTCAGGCGTAAGACAGAAGAAGAAAGTGCAATATATAGGTAGAGTCAATTAGTTATATTTACTAATCTAGAAATTCATGCATTCATGCATTTGGAGCATTTGCACATATATGTGTTCATACATGAATATATACATTCCAAGTATAGATATATATTAATATTCAGTGGCTTAATATTAGTGGCTTCAAGGTAAAAGAGGATAGATAGAGATTGGATATTAGGAAGAAATTCTTTACTGTGAGGGTGATGAGACACTGGAAGAGGTTGCCCAGAGAAGCTGTGGCTGCCCCATCCCTGGAACTGTTCAAGTCCAGATTGGATGGGGCTTTGAGCAACCTGGTCTAGTGGAAGGTGTCCTTGACTATGGTGGGGTATTGGAACAAGATGATCTTTAAGGTGCCTGCCAACCTCGGCTATTCTATGATTCTGTGATTTATAGTCATATATATACACATACAATGGATAATTATCTTCCAGTATCTGCAGGGATGGGGGCAAGTGTTAGTTTGTATTTCTACAAGATAAGCTGTCGTTTGTTTTTTTTTTGTTCTACACTAAATTATTCTGTAAATTAAAATCAGAGATCCTAATATTCAGCTGTTACTACTAATTTGTGTATATAGTTTTATACTGTGATTTATTTGTATGTGGCATATTTACCACAGACATTGTAAAGTGACCTAATAAGGCAATTTCATTACTAGGTAATTGACAAAAAATTGATGGCTGCTTTTATGCCAGATTTTATGGTTGGTGTTTTTTTTTACTGGGATAAAGGTACAACAGTAAGAAAATGAAATATATATGAGAAGGAGAATTAAGAACGAAAAATTAAAAATGTATGAGTTTGGTGCTACTATTAAGAAAGACAGCCAAGCAGGATTATACCAACTGACAGTCATAAATGGAAGCTAATCAAATACTGTGGAGAAAACTGAAAAAAAATATTATTTTCATAACCACTTGTAAAATTACATATACAGCAAATGAAAATATTACAAAATATTACCTTTCAGTGCCTTTAGTTCCCTGTTCCAAGGGTTATATGAGGCTTGCTAAGTGAATGGTTTTGTAAACATTGAGTGCGAAAGTCTGCCCAGAAAATTTTATGAAAAATTTCTTCCTTTTTTGCCTTCAGGGTGAGACTGGTAAATTTTGACCCTCTCCTTCAGACTGGGAATTACTTAAGAATTACTTAACTACTTTGTAGTTAGGACTACTAACATGGTATGATGAGATCTGATTTGAGCCAAGGTGACAAGACTGGAAACCAATACCATTAGAATGAGAAGAATTTAGCACTTAGTGTTGTTAATTAATGTACATTATAGACACTGTTGAAAATGTTACCATTGGATAACTTCAATTAAATATCCTGCTGACCTGATACAGCAGTTGTATCAGAAATCAGGACTTCTGCAACAAAATAAAATCATCTTATATTTGCCTACAGTTGTATTTGGAGACTGGCTCAGAATGCATAGGTAGAGATGTCTTGATAGAATTTCCTATCACAGCTCAGGGGCCTTGTACAGCATTAGCAGCAAGGGGTGATGTTTTCATTTCTGTAATCCCTTTTCCCCTCCTCTTGTCCTACCTGAGATGGGCACACACTCTCTGTGTGGCTGCACAGAGCTGCTACGGACTGGGTACGGTGTGGGCTGGAGTTCCACATCTCACCAGATTTTTGTTGCCATCCATGGTCGAAGCAATACCAGGCCAGGCTAGTGCTTTTTTTCACTGGCCAGGAAAGTGTCCTCTGCTTGGGCTGTGGAAGTTTCAGATGTGCCAGTAGTTCATTAACTTTCTGATTTCTAACTCTAATGAGAGGTTTGTGTTCTTGGAGTTCTGTAAAGTGTTTTTCCATTTTTACGCTGTTATAATTTCTCCAGCAATGAGAGGACAACCTGGAGAATATCAGCAATTTATCATCTATTTTTTCTTGTTTAATGTATTAAATTGTCTAGAGCCTGTGTGCTTGTCAGCCAGTGTTTTGTGGTGCCACATTCCCTTTTCCTGTCTGCCATTGTGGTGAGGTACTGTGAGGTGGTTGTATGGGTATCACAAGTCTGTGTGATCAACTATGTCCATGCACAGTGACTGAAAAATAAACCTTTGGAATAAAATTTAAAATGATGTGGGTTTTGTTCTGGGTAAATCTGAATCTCTACACATGCATGTGTTTCAATTCCCTGGGGTTTTGTATGTCCCAGTAGAGTTCAGTCCCGTGTCTGGATGACTCAAGTCATTGTGAACTCTGCAGTTGGGTGGTTGGGAATTATGGAAAGAAAACTGACCCTGAAACTGTATAATTTTTTTTAAGCATTATTTATATTTTGATCCTCAAAACAGATTCCACACTTCATTCTTTCATATGTTTATACGGGGCTTTAGAAATAAAAATGTAGACAACAGTACGAAGAAAATTATTAAAACTGGTTAGTGGCAGTAATAACAGTTTATAAGAATTGTTGAAACTGGTGAGGCTTTTTACAGAAAGTTGTCATTTGCAATGGAAGAGTTTTAGTTGCTACAGCTCTACTTTTTGAGGAGACATTCAGTCAAGTGACTATTTCTGCTACAAGGATATGCAAAAACTGAATCTGAAATATGTATAAAAAGTTGAATTTCATACTTCAGGTTTTGAAGCCAATTTTCTCTCCACAAGGATCTGCTTTCTAGTGGGGGAAGATGTGAGTAATAATCCATATGGGATAATTTTCATCTTCAGAGTAAAAAAAAAAAAGTAATAAAAGAAAAAAAACCACTCCAAAACCAACTCTTTGAAATTTGCTTCCTTTCATTTGATTATTTTTATGTGCTTTTCTTTATAGACATCACCATATAAACTATTGGAGCTCACATCACCTCACACAGCAGGAATAACAAATCCAAGTAAATCATTCTTAGGAAACGCCTGCAGACTTTTCCTTTCAGTTTAACTCTAGCAAACAGAGTTCAGATAAAATCTAAAAACCTGAAATACATAGGCCCAAACTGAAGCAGGTTTAAGGTAAACACTTGTGCAGTTAAAACATTCAGGTTTGAGTCCATACTTAATTCTGTCTACAAGTGATTTTATTTGAAAGTGAGCTCTGTGGAAAGGTGAATTTCATGGCAAGTGCTTGGTGCTTGGACTCCTAATCAAGTTATCCCAGCTCAGTAAGCAATCATGCATAACCTGAATCACTAGAGCCCTCTTCCTTGCAGGCTAAGCTGCATTAACCTTGCTTTTGTCATGACCTAAGAGAAACATGGGCAGTGGATAATGGAGCTGTTTTTTGAGATGTTCCTGCTAAAGCTTCACTACAGTTAAACTCTTTTAAACCTGGATTTTGAGGGGTTTTTTAAAAGTACATAAGAAAAACTTTTGGGAGACATTTACACAGAAGTGAAGTCAAGAGGAATCTTCTCCAGTGGTTTCAACTACACAAGTGTACCCCAGAAAGACAGGGTATACATATGGAAATTCTAAGCTTGGGAAACCCAGCATATTTTTATCTTCTTTAGATAGTAAACCAGTGGCTTATTTTCTCAGTCTGGGAAAATAATGGTATCATTCAGAGGCTGCAAAAGCACTGATCTGAGGCATTTCTTCTGAATTTGGGAACAGGGGGTTGGGTTGGGTTGGTTGAATATTTGTTGCAGTTTTTCTTTTAAGAGAACACTTTTCATCTGGCTCATACACCAAAGCAGGATACCAAGAATGAGATTGCTGGAGTTGTTGGTTATCTTAAGATTATTCCCAAAAGGTATAAAGCCAAATATAACTCTGTCAGACCCTTGAAACACAATCCATTAAGAGCATGATCTTGCAAATGTAGGAGGTAATTTGTCTGCTGCTGTGTAAGGTGTCATGCAGAGATATTGATTTTTGTTTCATTTTCTCTTGGTCCTCTCAGTTAAAAAAGTCAGTCAAGCTAAATGCAATGCTCACCTCTACATTTGTTCCACCTTTTGTTTCTGACTTGTTCCACACAATTATATAAAAATTTTTACAGTTCACACTTGAAAATCAGAAAGCAATAGTTACTTAGGAAAAGCAAACATGCCAAAGATTGCAAAAGTCATAAACACAGTTTTCTCCACTGGCTGACATTTTCCAAGTTGAATTCAAGAGTTAATCCCTTAAATCCAAATTTCATATAATTTCATCTCTTTGAATTAAACTACTGTCTATGATTATGCATATATGTATATATAGAGACACATTTATGTTATCCCATGGAAAAAGTTTAGCAGCTTTAATTCTTATACATAAAATAAATTCCACCATTTGGATACTAAATCAAGTTGTAAACTGGACAGCTCAGACACACCTGGACTCAGACACTTGCATTAACAAACTTTGCTGAAGTTTGCATGATCTTATATTTGGAAAAGTTGTCTAACCAAAAAAAAATTTGTCTCATTTTGGCCAGCCTTAGATTTTTCATTTTCCACTTTTCTAAACTGCTAGGGAGAGGCTATGATGCCAATTTGCTTAAATTTATTTTGAGGCATCAAGGGAAAACATCAAAACTCTTTTCATCCAACTAGAGAGCAATTTGTATTGGATACCCTCAAGAAGCAGCATGTATTAGAATAGTACTCAGGCTGGGCCAAGCTAAATATACTCTTCCAGAATCTAATGATGTATTTTGTACACCAGAATCTCGCAGCCTTTCAGTGGGGAGGCCTCATTGCCTCCCCTCCCTTGGTTTCCCTCCTCTGTCTCCACATTTCCCTGACATGGGCTGTGCTTTGCCTCTAGGTGTGATAGCACAGCTTTAGAAACAGCATTTTCATCGACTGAGAAGTGAGAGAGTCTGAGGAGGCAGAAGGGAGGGGGTCACCTCTCAGTGGGATGGAAGGGTGGCACTATGCAACCATGGCTCTCTTGCAGACAGCTACAGCTGCACTTTTAAACTTCTTTTATGGACTTTAGAGAGGTCATAGGCAATGCAGCCACAAGGAAGGTGGAATAAACTTGGGAGTTTGTGACTAGGCAGCTGCTGATGAAAACTGTGTCTGAGAAATCATCAAGTGGCTTAGACAGTGCTGCTGTTCATTTAATTAGTATAAAACATGTAGGTAAGCATCTGAGGTATCACTCAGAGATAACAGTAAAAACACTGCTCACTTTGCAATAGTAATAGTAATCAAAGAAAACAAAAGGCCAAAGGGATAACAGTGGACATCACAAGAAAAATCTAATATTACAAATTAAGTTTCCTAATGTAATATAAATTAACAATAAACATGGCCAAGAAAGACAGATGGCTCATTTTTCAGTACATGACACCTATTCAATGAGCAATTAAATATTAATTTAAAGGTAATAGAAAAGTTCAGAAATGCATAACCAAAGCTGTAGAGTTCATTAGCACAAGTTAGAATTAATCAATTTTTATAGTAGTTATTTAAATTTAAAATTTAAATTTATATAACTTTTGTATTTCATTTAGGCACTAGAAATAAAGAAAGGCTATAGCTAATAAGAGCTAAGAAATTTCTCTAAGGAGCTGAATTACCTATAATTGGACATTAGATCACATTTACATCTTCTTTTGAGATTTACAGATAAATTATGGGCACAAGCTGATGTTTTTCTGGATCATTCCTCAGACATGCTGTCACAATTCTTACAGGTTACAGTGAGCACTACTTCCTGACCCAGAATACAATAGAAGTGGGAAAACCCCAGCACTACCTGGAAAATAAGTAAATAAATAAGACTTGAGGAAGGTGGAGACAGAGGAGGGAAAAGAAGGGAGGGGTTGCAATGAGGCCTCCCCACTGAAAGGCTGAGAGATTCTGGTGTACAAAATGCAAAACTAGATTCTGGAAGAGTATAATCAACTTATCCCAGACTAAGCACTATTCTAATACATGCTGCTTCTTGAAGGTCCTCAATACAAATTATTCTCTAGTTGGATGGAAAGAGTTTTGATGTTTTCCTTTGATGCCTCAAAATAAATTTAAGCAAATTAGCATGTAAGTCTCACATTGTTTCAAAAAAACCCAAAACCCAAGCCCCAAGTTGTTTCCACACAAAGGAGCTTTCATATTAAATTTGAAACATTATGCCTAGTGATAACCATTGGGAGATTGTGTTCTGAACATTTTTAGCTCTATTAAAAGCTTTGATACATTTTATTAACTCAGATTTTGCATAGCTGTTACTTGGTAGAAGTTTCAACCTCTTCTCATTGTTCACAGCCTTGGCTAATAAGCATGAGAAATGAATGTTAGTAAGACAGAAAAAAAATTCTAACAATTCAGCAATAGTAGGAGGAGAATCAGCATGTCTGGCAAGCTTGTGTGTTCACTATGAACCAGTACAGCTGGCTCTGTTTATTTAAAATTGTAAAAACTTAATAAGCAAGTAGGTTTTCTAAATATTCTCAAACTATTTACTAAATGGGGTCAGCTTTGTACTCCAAAGTACTGACTTGAAGAGCTGGAGTCCAAATGGAGTAGGTGACGTTGGCACTCGGGATGTGGGTGGTGCTGAAGAGATGATCACTCTGGAATTCAAAATTGTTCTGAGCTCTAAGACAATTTTTGGTTTAAATTTAGAAGTGACAGAAAATTGTAACACATCATACATGCTTTCACTGTCATTAAGTTACTCAATACTACTTAAAAATCAGATTTTGAAGACAAAGACATTTTCTTTTATCTTTCAAATGAAAGACACTGACAATGCTTTCTTTGGTGCAATATTTGATGGCCACTTTTGATCATTTACACCATGAACACCTTCACTAGGGGAACAGTAGAAAGCTCTTTCCAGCTCCACTTGACAATGCGAAGACTTTTAGGTTGCTCATATTTCAGAATCAAAAGAAAAATGCCAAAATAGTCAAATATTAAAGCCATTCACTCTGGAGCTTCACAGCATAGTTCTTGGAGAGGTTTTACCTTTAAATATTGCAGGTGGGATCTGAGATAGGCAATGCTTGGCATTTTACTCTTCCCTGTCACCAAAGGCCAGGATTTCACTCAAAAACCTTTACACAGCACTGAATATTCTCATAAACGTTTTTAGTGGTGAGAAAACAATTGATAAGCAACACAAATGAGAACCAATCATAAGGTTAAAAATCAGCAGGACTGGGTCCTTGTTCAGTAAACAGCAGATATTACCAATCTCCCCAGTCTGTGGTCCTACAGATTTATTGTGGAGCTAAGCAGGATACTACTGCTGCCACTTAGGAGGAGTGAAATTCAAACCACCTCTACAAGTTGCTTTCTGCTTTGAGAATATGCTCAGCAGGAATTAGTATAATGGCCAGATTTGCCCTGGGCATTTATCTGTAATATTTTATCTGACCTACATGCACAACTCAACCAGCCTGTGGTCTGCCCTCCTTAGAGCTGACTGGGTTTGACAAAGCTCCTGCACAGTGTCATTGCTGGCAGCAGGTCACAGATCCACTCTCTCTCCCTCAGCCTGGCAGAAGTGTTTGGTTTAGTCATTTCACAGTTAAAGGACAAAAATCTTACAATTTATTGAGATGATACATCATAAATGCTTAATCTACTCTATGACATTTTGTGATTCATATTTATGAAACTCAATAGTTGCTTTATTGTGTAATTTTTGGTGTTCTCTTTATTTGTATATGTGTTTTTCATAGAGAAAAATCCCACCCTTGCCTCTTCCCTTTAGAAACCTGAGAGATGAGATTCTCTTGCATTAGAAAACAAAACAAAACAAAAATCACACAAAAAAAATCTTGTGCAGTATTTATTTAATAAATCATCAAATAACATTTTCACAACGCCCTTCAAAGTCTATGCTTTTGTCAGCTGGACAGTAGCTGGGGGCTGTCAGAGGAAAAGGAAGAAGCAGCACAAGAGCAAATGTCACAGAACTTCACAAAGGTGTTGAAGCTGGAAGAGTTCTTCTTCCTGCAGCAGAAGGAGCCAGCTCACCTGCAGGACAGCTCTGGGGCTGTGAGGCTCCTTCCACATCACCAGGAGGAGCAGCACCACCCTCCCTCACTGCATTCTGCTTATGTTCCCAACAGCTTCCCAGACAAAAAGCAAACTGTGAAAGGCTTGAAATAGCAGCTAAATGCCAGGCTCTGCCAGCTGACCCTTCAACCTAAGGTGCATCCTTAGCACATTAGATTTAACACACAGCATAAGTGCCTGCAAACATTTCTAGCCCAAGGAAAAACCACTTAAATGAAAAAAATTATGTGTAACACTCAGACATTGGGTTTTCCTCAGGTATGCTAGCCCAGTGCCAATGACACTGCTATCACATGCCAGTTTGGTTAGACCTCACTGTTACTTGGCAGAGCAAATAGAGTTCTGTCACTGTGGTGACTAATGACTGCATCAGATGTATCCCAGTGCAAAACAGAAGGAAAACATACAGTAGACAGCTAGATATTAGTCAGTTATTCCTTCTATAGATTCAGCAGAGTATGAAGAATGATTAAATATCTTCTGCAGTTATGATAGTAGTTGATCTTTTAAAATAATGATTTTCAGATAATTATTCTTTCCAAATGTTTCTCCTGCAATAAATTCAAATTATAGTTATGCACAGAAAGAAACAAGCGCCTCAGACCCAAGGATAGTCTTGCTTAAGGGTCAATAGTGCAGCTATGTGATTCATACCCAAAATTTCGTGTGCAGAGATCTTTTTATTCAAAACAGGGAATATATACAGAAATATCCTTTCATTTGAATAATTGTATTACAGTTTCTAAATCCTTTCCCAGAATAATGGAAATCATATGCAGCATAGGGGAATAATTATACAAGTATTTTCATGCAGAGTTTTTTGTATTTAGATGATTACATGCATACATATACACACACAAATGCATATAAAATACAACTGTATGCACTGTAAAACATTAAATATTTTTTTTCTGTTTCTAATAGCAGTAATTCAGTAAGCTGTATCTCCTTGCACATGTGGATCACATATGATATTGATATTGAATATTGAATTGCAGAAACTAAAGCACTTCTCCAGACCAGTTCAAAGATTTATAAATTATTTATGTATCTGTCAAGAGTTTAGCGATTTGCTTTCTTTAGTTAGAAAGGAGAAGTTCTAGAAATCATCACTGGAATAGTTCTAGTCCTTCAAATAGGAATGCAACTGTATAGAATTAGTGAAGAGGGATTCCAGGTCTCTGCTGCTTTGGCTTTTTCTACATTCACTCCCAGTTATTGATGCAAAATTTGTAATATCTGTGTACTTCTGTGAGAGCTGTCCATGCAATTCCAGGGCTAAATAACAATAACAAATACCAACAGGCAAATCATAGTTCTTGCAGAACCTAGAGCATCTTAAAAAGCCACTGAAACTAAGTTTTTGTGAGTTATTTTCAGTCAAGTCCTACACAGAGCATATTCAGAAATTCTCACACAGCTTAACTAGCAGCTTTGAATGCCTCATGAATTTTTATGATCTTGTTAATACTGAAATAGTGGAGTCCTTTCTATATTGCTTAGTTTATATTGGCAGTAGAATGGAGAGTTATATTAATCTATTGATGCCTGCCATCTTTTTCTGTACTCCAGCAAAATGTGCATAGAAAATAACATGTGATAACACAGATTCAGAGATTTTGGGGCTTGACAGCTAAAGCCTGGGTTTATACATGACAAGATGGCTCAGGTACAGTAAAACATTTTTTAATTCAGTCTCCCAAGCAAAATCCACTGTTTTTGTACAAACTGGAACTGTTCTCCTTGTTTGAATTTGCCAAACAACTTTAGAGCTGCTCAGTGGGTGCTCTCAGCCTGCCTGGCCAGGTCAAAATCCTGGCTTTCAGGGCTTTCAGGGTGTTTTCAGGGCACTGCAAAGGATACAGAGGGGAAAAATCACGTTCTTCAGCCTACACGTTGACTCCAAAATGACACCAAGGTATTGAGAACATCTTTTTTCTTAGTCTCAGCTGCTTCTTTTAAGCACAATTCTCACAGCACTTTCACTCCCCACATAGTTCCAGCCCACTCTTCATACTATCCATCAATTCCATTTGTTTTCTGCTTTCTATCAGCCTATACACCACTGGTGCAAAAAGCATTTTTCAGGTCTGTGATGCTGCAGGCTTTTGATGAGAATTGTGATTTACACATTCCCACTGCCACTTCAAGCCCACCACATGTGTGTTTGAGCCACTGCTCAGGGCTCATAGGGAGGTGCAGTTCAGTCCTGCAGGTCACAAACCATACTGCACTACTGAGAAATGAAACCAATCCACAGAATCCACCAGTTATGGAATCATTTAGGTCAGAAAACACCTCTAAGGCCACCAAGTCCCATTCTTCACCCAGCAGGTTCAACACTAAACCTGGTATATCTATATACATGCCTTTTAAATATCTCAAGGGGTGATGACTCCACTGCTTCCCTAACAACCCTTTGGAACAGGCTGTCCAGGGAAGTGGCTGCATCTCATTTCAGAGATTCTGAGGAAGAAGGCTTTGTGGCGCTGACAGACATCAGCCTCTGAAGAAAGATTGAAAGAACCAGGGCTCAGTATAAAGAAATGCACTACACAGAGAAAAGCCACATATATAAGAGGTTGCTGCAGAAATGGAAGACATAAACTGCGCTCTTGCTGGATTCAACAAGAACTATTGGGGTTCAATTGAAATTTCTTTTTTTTTTACCAGCAAGGTCAGCATGGCAGTAGAGTAAATGTCTGTGGGAGATGGGGAAAGTTTTTGTCTTCTTGTACTAAGGAATAAATTGTAGACAGGTGACTTAGTTGCAATTAATCCCTCTCTAATGAGGCACTAGGCTGCTTCCATCGTTCTCCCTTGGCCATTTGCAACAGTTTTCTGGTGCTCACAGGTTTAAACTTTCTTTAGTTTAAATTAAATCATTGGCAACCTGATACAAGGCAGGATAAAACCTTTATCACAACAAGAATATGAGCAGCCAGAAATCACACAGTGAGCAGTAGTGTAATGACAATTTCTCTTACTCTTTAAGTGCCCTGAATCCCCCAGCCCTGGCTGGGAGTGAGAAATATGCAGACACAGGTGTTTCTAACTCCACACAGAATAATCTGTGCTTCAGCTCCCCTCATCCTTTTCTCTTTTTCCACACTATAATCAAAGCCTTTCAGTGCAATTTTCTTAAATGACAGAATACAAGAGATAATTGTTGAATCTTTGATTGACTTCACCCAGAAAAGCCTCTCTCCTGTTAATCCATGCATTTCTGTCTCCAGCAGAAGCATGCTGTACAGATGAGAGGGGTTTTATTTGCTCAGAATTTATTTTATCCTGATTTTTTTTTTTTTGTAGAGAAGCAGAGAAAAAGCCATAGCCATACTGAGTGTATCACTCTGCAAAATGGCTACCTTCTCTCATCTATACATTATCCACAGAGCCAGGGTTTAACTGTGCTCCCCCTGGCTGATGGAAAAGTCAAAAAAAAGGAAATCAATAGGAATGGGGAAAAATTTTAATTACTATCTAAAATTTAAAATGCTACACATATCAGTCTGGAAAGTATCTAGTGATTACACCTGAGCATCACAATATAAAATGTCACAACACTCTGTTTTAAAGCTGTGTGGCAGAAAAATAAAGTTGCTGCTAAATAATTTTATTCTCTTGGCTCAGCTTTAGTGGAATCAGTGATTTGTGTTGATATTCTAGAGCCAGAGATTCCAGTTTGTGTCATCTGGATAGAACCAGTGGGTGGTGTAAGTGCACTCCTCATTAAGGCAACACCGTTAAATGAAGGAACGAGCTCTACCAAAACCCATTGAGAGCTTTCCAGGTGCCTTGCTAGGCATTGGAACTTGGGAGGCACAAGTTAATCTTCCCAAATGAGTCACAAGAATATAGGCTCACACAATACCATGTTGAAAATAAACAGAAAATGTAGTCTCTTCAATGAGTACTCCAATTCCCAACATCTGCTCCACAATAAACAGACACTGCACAGTTGCTCAATATCAGTGCTTTCATCAGCAGAGGTAATCAGCGTTGAATAACTATCTACTTCCAGTAGTTACATAATGCTCTACCTTAAATAGCTCTCTTGGAAGAGACACCCTAAGAGGTACATTTTAAAGATCACCTTTCAACAGCATCAGCCGACACTGATGTGACCATGGCTCGATGTGTGCCTTGGGGTCAGCTATCCCCATGACCTCTCAGCACCTCAGGTGCCACCGTGGCAGTGGCCAACACCACACTACAAGCAGTGGAGTTGTACTGCTGCAAGAGCCAGTGCAACAGGAAAGGGTGAAATGTGTCTGCAGGGAGGCTGGGGAAACTCAGGAACCCATCTGCAGATGCTGCTCATCCTCCTCTGAGGGCAGAGCTGCCAGACTCCCAAGGAGCTGCTTCACTCCACTCCTGTCTGCTCAAGGTCATTTTGTCCCCTCAGAGAGGGCATTTGGAGGCATGGGGAGATCTGATGGGTCTTCCCCTTATCAAGACTGTCAGACGAGGCTGAAAGCAGACAGGGAAGCTGGCCAAGCCTATCACAGCCAGAGTGCTTCTGAGCAGCAGAAAAAAACCAAATGCAGCCCAGACTGCAGTGGCAGCAGTGGCTTGAGGCAGAAAGGATTCTGCATGGCTCTGTCCACAGCATCCCACCAGGACACACAGGCAGGGGGAGAGGAGACCACTAACATCCCCAGCTTACTTTTTGGCACTTAAATTTCACCATAATCATCTCTCAGGCTCCAGAAGCCAGCAATGCAGGTATATTATTACATGCTCAATTGTAAATGACTTTCAAAGCCAGAACCCCCCTCAGTGCCAGTGACCCTTGGGGTGGAAGGGGCCTTCTCTCTCTGTCATGTCTTCCCACTAGTACTGCTGAAACAGGCATTTTGTGGTGCAACAGCAGCAAATCCACTTTATGGCCCATGTCTCATCCTGGGCAATTACACTTATCTAAAACATCTGAAAGACTGAAGAACTACAGGGGAAAAAAAGCCCAACCAAAACAACTTTGACTGTACAAAGAAAACAGAAGATACTTAAAATCATGGCAGTGGCCTAAGTTTCACTGCTTATAAAGTCTAAAAACGTTCTTCTAACAGTATAAGAAAAATAAGGGCTAGTTTTAAAATTTCTCCCTCCCACCCAGAGCCCAAATCCCACTGCTGGATTCACACTTCTTGTGCTCAGTTCATCCACTGCTCACAGAAAGACACTAGAAACCTGCAATATTTAACTAGCTGGACTTTTTCTTTCAGAAAATACTAGTGATAAAGGACAGGCTTTTCAAGAGACCTTGAAAAGCATATGAGCAACAACAGAGGTGGCTAGATTTTGACATAAAATTAGTATGGCAAACTGGGACATGAGCATCTTTAAAAAGGGCTACTCTGTCAGCACCTGAGCAATGGGAAAAGGTCTGCAAGCAGAATGGGTTTGAAATCTGTCTCTTCTAAATTATTCAAAATAGTTTTTAAATGTTATGGTTCGAGTTGGTCTTTAAGGAAGTAATCTCATGTGCCAGATTTTTGTAGCAAAGTTCCTGCAGTTATCAAATCTGCCTCATTCAAATTTCTGCCCAACTGCTCAGTAATCTAATAATCACCTTCCAATTTTTCAGGTTACACAAATTACTTTTAAATAGAAAGATATGACAGACAGGGAGAGAAATGAACCTGAGAATTATCTAAATTATCCTTTCCCTGTCTATCTTGACATTGCCTCACTTTTCAGAGATACCAGGGTTGTTGAAGTCACACCTTTAATCACTTTGTGCCAGGAATATCAGGCTGGAGAGCTGATAAATGTGTGCAGCTTGAAGATTAAGAAAAATAAGTACTATCAGAATGCTGTGGTGATAAGTTTATGATAGCATTACATTGCTTGCCACCAAAAGCATTGCCACAGCTGTACCAGGGCTGGATGCAGGGCATTGTTCCCACAGTCACATTATTAAATTTTAGATCAATGATTTAAAGAAAAACAAAAAAAATTTAAAATAGTATTTTCCTGAAGTAAAAATGATCCTCTAAATTCTGGTGAGATTCCAACTGCTATTGTGCCTATGTAAGTTTGCATATATTTGCTCTGGATGTCTATCACTGTAATGGTGATAAAGTCCTGGTCTTTTACACCCCCAAAAAGAAATGAAAATTTTATGCTAAGGTGAGATGTGAAAAACTGAAGCTTTTCTGATGGCAAAGAATTTTCATAGGGGGAAAAGACTTGCAGGCTTTCCAAGGCACTGAGAGACATCCACGAATGCTGTCCTTCGTCCTGGGGCTGCCTGTCTCCTGCCTGCTACTCAAATTGGGTCCTAGGGAGTCCTTCCCTCCCTTGGCTAAAGGGCAGCCAAGAGAATGAGCCCCACCAGGAGAAGGTGAGCCTTTTATTCTGAAACTGCCTCACCGAGGAATGTTATGTGGTAAGTGTAGGCCACCACAAGCCAAAGAAGTGCAACCCCTCTTCAGTGATCTGTATGAAACTGGTGTCAAAAGACCAAACCTACACAGACCAGCTGATTAATAAGCATCTGCTCTTGCATGGGTTACAGCCATGCCCATGCTTGAACAGACCTGCAGGAACCCCCATCCCATCCCATCCCATCCCATCCCATCCCATCCCATCCCATCCCGACTGGAGCAGGAGCTTTATCCATGGCCTGACAGCTCAGCCCAGCACCTGTGAGATGAGCTGGGAGAGAGAACCCCAACTCCAGCCTCTCCTCACATGCTCCTGTCTCTGGGTCTCTGGTCCTATGTGCTGCTCCTGGAAAGCCAACATTCAAATCTTTGAGAGCTACAGACTTTTTAAAAATTAAGGTGTACAATGGATTAATGTACACACAGGCTTTGAACCACCTGGAATAAATTGACATCCTGGCATTTCCAAGCTTCTTCAGATGTAACAGCCAGGTATCTGGAACTGATTTCATTGTAACATTACAGCTGTCAGGAAAAAAACAGGTCTAGTGGAAGGTACCCCTGCCCACAGGAGTGGGGCTGGAACTAGGTGGCTTTTAAGATTCCTTCCAATCAAGGCCATTCTATGATTCTATGTTTTTTTTCCATGTACTGTTTTCTTCAAATAAGTATAGATTTATCCAGATGCCATTTTTTTCTTCCTGGATCTTTTTGTTGATTCTTAATCTTAATCAAGCTCTGTTGATTCTGTCGAAAGCAGACACTAAAATGTAATGGTAATTACTGCCACTGCAAGCACAGATGATCAAACTATTCAGTGCACAAGATTTCTGGTTTTCAGGAAAAACCATCCCCATCTACTTACGGCATTTATCTAAATGTGCTTTTAAAACAATTTGGCAATGGAATAATTAGTATTGTTTTCACAACTATCAAAATCCTTTTTCTATTATCATGTGATTTTCAGTGAGCACCTATAAATAAGCAAGAATGAAATAAGTAAATATTTGAGTGATGTAGGTTTGAATATGGAGACATCTTTATTAATAGAGTTGAAATTTTTGAAATCAGGCCTCATGAACCTGTGTTTATTTGGTCCCTTTTCCTTCCCTCTTCTAATACCACAGAATATGCCTTTTAAGTTTTTAACTAATCATCTCCCCAAAGCTGAAACAAATCAGAGAAACATAAAATGGTGTGAGTTGGAAAGTACCTTCAAGATCATCTAATTCCAGCCCCCTGCCATGTGCAGGGACACCTTTCACTAGTCCAGAACACGTCCAGAGATGGGCCATCCACAACTTTTCTGGGCAACCTCTTCCAGTGCCTCACCACCCTCATGTAAATTTCATCCTAATATCTAATATAAACATGATCTCCTTCAGCTTAAAATCATTCCACTTTGTCCTATCACTGTATCTATAATCTATTTTAAGGTGTGCCTGGGAGTTAGTGAATTGAAATACTGACATCCACACAGCACTGCGCCAAATTCTGGGTCTCTGGTCTTATGTGCTGCTCCTGGAAAGCCAACATTCAAATCTTTGAGAGCTACAGACTTTTTAAAAATTAAGGTGTACAATGAATTAATGTACACATAGGCTTTGAACCACCTGGAATAAACTGACATCCTGGCATTTCCAAGCTACTTCAGATGTAACAGCCAGGTATCTGGAACTGATTTCATTGTAACATTACAGCTGACAGGAAAAAAAAATATGTTTTTCTATCATTTCATATAGTATCTTATAGAATGTAATCAATGTGCACTATGGTCCACAATTTATTACCTACAAAGGCTTGAATTTAACTCCCAAAGCACACACTGTTACTATACAATATAACACAAGTAATTTCTGGAATCATTCTCCTGTCCTTTAGGATTAAATTCAATGTTAGTAGATTCCCCACATGCCTCAAAGCAAAAATTGTGTAAAAGATGGTAAATGTTGCAGTTTGGCCCAAGACCATTACTAAAATAATAAACAAAGGCAAAATTTATTGTGTATTGGAAACTAGTTTTCAGATCACTTCAGAGAGGACATGAATCTGTTGTGCCAGAAAAGGAGATAAATGTCTCCCTTAATGTATATCTCTCTTTTCACTCCAGCAGATTAGCAGGTTATATTTAAACTCTAGAGGACACCATCACCTTGCCCCTCTTGCTGGCAAAGATATTAACCATTAAATTTGGTCCTAAACAAGTCACTGTTTATTAGGATCTTGTCCAAAGCCTGACATTCATGAAGGTCTGCATACAAGTCCCATATAACTCTCTAACTTGCACCTTTCTTGCAGAGTAGGATTTGTGTTTCAATCAAAATTCTAATAGGTGATGTTCATACCAGGTGCCTCATCCCTAGTGGAGACCTCCTGCCATACCTCACTGCACACTGGCTGCTCCTCTACACAGTCTTACAGAAAAGCTGCTGGAGGGACCCTCTGCCACTGCTGCCTCTGCTCCTGGTCCATAGCAGGGGCTCCTCCTGGCTGCACAGCCTCCAGGCACACATCCTTCTGCAAATCCCTCGTGGGTCAGGTGGCAACAGAGGTGCACAGAGGAATGGCATTCATCTCAGTGAGATGGTCCAAAAAATAAAAATATTCCTTATGTTCTCTGACAGTTGAGCCTAGGCCTGTAAATCAAAAGGGAACGTGCCCAGACACACTCTAAATTTACAGCTGTCTAGCTGAATCACTAGAGACGTGCCTGGCTCAGTTTTGGCCCATGCAGACCAGCAGCCTCCCAAAAACTTCCCAGGCAGAGGCTGGGAGATAGGATAAGCCAAAGACCACTCCTGATAAACAGCTCCTCATTTCTCTGTCATTCCTTACAGCAGATCAATGTGATGAGTTCATGCATCTAGATAATAGGTCAAATTTCCCCACTTTTTGGAGAACATGTTTGTGAGTAACATCATCATATCTCTCAGAAAAATATTATGCAAAATCTTCTGGGTTTTTTTATTGGGTTTCTTCTCAATATGGAGCAGGAAAACAGAAAACAAATTCCAGGTTCACACTCATCAATGTTTTCCTATTTGCTGGTTCCTAAAAATATTCCACTGGCTACAGATTCCTGTAGGACACAAAGCCTGCTGATGGGAAAATTGCTTTTCTTAGACACTTCCACATACCTTCTGAAATAACAGCTGATGTGCCAGTGAGCAGACACAGAGTAAAGCCTGGTGTCCAAGCACAGGACTGCAGTTTGAGGGTGAGGAGAGCTGCCCTTCTGTTCTCTGCATTTTTCATACTGTACTCAAACTCCCTAAAAGACAGCTGCCTTAATTCTTTGTGATCATTAAACGGCAGGAGATGACTCATTTTGAGCTAGCAAAAAAAAAAAAAAAAAAAGAGAAAGAAAATGCCAAAGTTCCCAAGTTCAGCATTTCCAAAAATGACTTTCAATTTGACAAGCATGAGTGGAAAGAGCTCTTCACCAGACTTTGAACTGCATCTCTGCTTAGCTCAGGAGCAGCAAAGTACAGGTCAGGCCAGTGAAATACACAACAGAGAGCAAAACAGAGAACTGACAAGGCATTTGCATTCACAGAAGAAAAAGAGAGGAATCATTCTGACATAAACTCAAAAAACCAGATGAGCATTTTGTTTTTAACAGGAATAAAAGAGGGGTGGTACACAATTCCGTCTGTTCCCTAGGAGTAAAGCTTTTGCCATTCTCCAGAATATCTCCAATGGTGCATAAATCAAAATCCGGAAAACAAAATTAGATGATTCATCCCTCAGATGGGCATCTGTCTTGCTGAGAGCAATGCAGAGCAACCAGTTGTATTCCTGGAGAAGGTATTCTGAGGAAACAGACTTACAGGCAAACTATGACCAGTTGAAGGTGCTGTCTGGTGACAGTGAAGTTTTCTACATGTTGTAAGTTGTGGTATCTTATTAATCAAATTATTACACTCATATATTTCTGAAAGCCATGATGTGGAATGATAACCTTTCCAAGAACATTTCCTGGTTTGATTTCAGCACCCTGGTAAAGAAAAATCAGCTTTTCTAGAAAGGTAAGTTTGCACTCCTGGGGGAGGTGACACTAGTGCTCAGGTGTGGCAAAATAAAACACCCACATTTTGGGCAGAAACAAACCCAGCTTTAAAACAGCAATGCAAAACAATCTGTTTGGCTGCATTCAGTGGGCATGCACCTTCTGTGCACAAGAAGCCAAACAGAACAAGATGTGGAAGAATATAGGAAGATATCTCTAATATCCTAAGACAAGCTAACAGGTTAAAAGTTGTAACTAGAACTATGCAATAAATATAGTTTACTGACTCTCTGGGCATTTTTGTCTTCACTTACTAATCTATCTTCCATTGTGACCATAGTTAACATTTCAAAATGCCAGCAGTTTTCAAAGAACCACTGTGTCTTTCAAAGTGAGTAGCTTAAAAAAATACAAATCTTCCCCGAAGTTCATTAGTAATGCACTGCTGCTGCAGTAGCTGATGCTAGTGCATGATAAGGTAGAAGCATTTTGAACTAGCATCTTTTTATTTTATCTTAAATTAGAGGAACCATCCCATGAAGGCTCACTGCAGGTTAAGGATGGCTGCCTGAGCTAGAGAAGTCAAGCTGAGGGACAGCCCTTCCTGTTGCAGACATAGCAGTGAACAAGAGACCAAGGACAAAGAATTTGCAGACAGCTTCACTACAGAAAGTTTTGCATGGATGAGAGCAGCTCCAGAGCAAATGAGTGAATGACATGATGACAACTAGATACACAGATGTATTTTTTCCCAAATACCATAAAAAGCCTGTGATATAGGGAAGGGCAGCAAAATGTGCACAGGAACTAAAAAACAGGAATCTAGTGAACTCTTAGCCTCTCCACAAGCCCAAGCTGAAAATTCATGCAGTTGCACACAACCAAGTAGTATTTTGTAAAACAGAGTGGAGAAAGAAAACCTTTCTATTTTGTCAATTGCCTGTTATGGAGCAGGCCTACCTGGTAAGCTAAGTCATGAATTTATGTTTTCTCCATCTTTGGCAGAGCAGCATGTACTGCAATGGCATTTTAATGGCTTTAAACTAAATGAGAGTAGGTTTAGACTAGATGCTGAGATAGAATAAAATCAGTTCCATACCTCTTAGCCATGGCTTGCTTCATTCCAAAGATCTGAAATCCCAAACCCAGCTGCAAAAATTGCATCATATAAAGATTTCATAATGGCCAGCACCTGAGTATAAAATATCCAGGCAGGAAAGCCACTCCTGAGCTGCTGTGGTCTAAGGCCACTGAAGGACTTTGTGTCCCCAGGGGAGGGAACACAGCCTGGCCTCCAGGCTGAAGTGCAAAGGAACAGGTGTCTGGCTTCCAGCCTGTGGGAGAACTCCACAAAAGGGAAACACAAAAACCCCATGGCATGTGGAAGAGTACTGTCCAGAGGGGGTGCCAAATACAAGTTCTTGGACTGAAGCTTGGACCTCTATTCTGAACTGTAAGATGGGCGATGAGCTTTCAATCTTTGGGGTCCAGAGACTGAGATCTGCTGGGAACATGTCAAAGAGCTCCTCTGAGCTCATTCCTTTCTGTGTCTCTCACCTGGCATACCAAAACCTGGTTAAAGCACAGCAAGAACACCTGGATTTACTGCTTCACATTTGTGTGAGACATTTCAACTTCGCAGGAGAAATTTAGACAAAGCTGCTAAACATCTCTTCAGCATTTCTTAGGCTTCTGGGGACATGCCCCAGGTGTCTTCCTCATCTTTATCTCTTCAAAGTAAAGGAAAAAATGTGTTTTTCTAGCCCTAACTAGGAATTGCTCTGTTGCCAGCTCCTCAGTTCAGATCATGACTCAAGCCTGACAATCATGAGACAGAAAAATCACCTTGTAGTCTAGGGGAAGCTAGGATGGTGAAAAAAATTATCAAATTTCATCACTAGTCTCTCTACCTTTCTTTTTCACCTCCTTTTCCCACATAGCTGTGATAACTGTTAACATGTTTCCTTGCTAATCACACAGAGAGTGAGTTTACTTTTATTCTCTTCAAAAGAAAATTACAGTAATTTTCAATTACTCACTTGATTAGTTTCCTTCTTAGTTTCTTACCTCCAATGTGTGAACATCCTCTCCAATATCCCCCTGTCTTCCTCCACACTCTTCCTTGCCTGCAAGGGAGCCTCCTGGCAATGCCAATCCAACAGCAGCAAGTCCTTCAGCTGAGGGCTCTGCTCTCTCCTATTCCTCCCTCCTTCCCCTCCTCACTGGCCATGGCTATATCCCTAATTTACACTGAAGGAGAAAAGATCCCCCAAGCCACAGCCAGTCCTTTGTTGTCCCAAACAGTAGCTGTACCTGCAGCCACAGGACCGAGGTCAGAGTGATGGCACTCAGGTAAAATGACCAATGCTTGGGATCATTCTCAAGCCTCAAATTCAGGGCGGCATCCCGCAATTGCTTCCATTGTTCAGAATTTCCTGCCATGGAACATGACCTTTTTTTGTCTGTACAAACCTGAAAAAATAGACATAAATGAAAAATTGATGAGTTTTTCTATCCTGGCTGCTGGTTTTTTTGGTTTTTTTTCTTGGAATCAGTGTGGGATTTACCATGTATATATATATATATATGTGAGGTGTGTAGTCCCCTCTTTGTTTGCACTTCACTGTGAAGCTGCGTGATTGTACAAGACATCTGACCCTGCTCTCACCCAGTCCCCTCTGCCCCTGGTACTGCACTAAAACAAGTGTTTTACCTTCCCCATTTTTCAGTAAACTCATCCACAATGATGGCTACAGAGTGACCAAGGTAAGGGGAAAACAATGGTGCCATCAGGGGATCAGTAAAAATAGAAATGTGTCTACTTTTGTCAGCCTATGTCATTTTTATCTGAATTAGAAAGAAAATTTTGAAAATAATTTTTTACTTAGATTTGAAATGGGTATCTGAAAAATAGCTTCTAAATAAGAACAAATGTAGCTTAATAGAGTGGTGAGTCAAATTGGCAAAAGAAATAGAGAAGATTTCTTTTTGTAACATAATAATCATTCCACTGGCATTAAGTATCTTTCAGTGCATGATGGAAGGTAATACTCAGACAAATGTCTGCATCACTGAAGACATAATAATGACCCATAAATTTGGGGCATATTCAAAAACTTGAAATTCATCAGATCATCCTTGCAAACAGCAAATTTTTCAAATCAGCCTTCCTTCATCTTGCTCTTCCCACCTACAAAAGACATCATTCATCAGCTCTTCCCTTTCTCAGTTTCTTTTTCCTCTTTTTAAGGCAAGTTTCCAGTTCTGGCAGGCTGCTGGGCTAAGATTAGATACACTGTAGTACAAGCAGGAAAGTGACAGGGGCCATTCCTGCCCACAAAGAACCAGAAGAGAACGGCTCCCAGAAGCTCATGGTAAGGGGCACTGTGCCCTGCCCACCCCAGTCACAGCTGTCTGAGCCTCACGATGGGGGCATGGGGGGTTCTGCAAGCCCCACGGATTTCACAGAGCTCCCTGAGCCTGGGCCCGTCCCACCCAGCTGCAACTGCCCCTAGAAGTCTTGTCTTTAACAAATTTTTTTGTGGGGGAGGGAAAGAGCTAGGGGAAACATAATACTGCTGTTAGGAATTTCCTAACAATTTGGCAATCAATTGGAAAAATACAAATTACTTTAGATGCACCTGAGTGAAATATTTTTACTTGAATTCTTACATATCAATGTCTTGTTTGCAGTCCGAGTTATTGTGATTTGGGTTGGGAAGGGGGAAGTGAGCTTCTAGATTCATCAGATCTCAGCTGTCAGCTGCACCTCGAAATCTGTGGATACGTGACAAGTTCACTTCTGTCATACGTCACCAGCTTTAGAACCAGCTTTGTCCTAAGAAGGATATGGAAATTAAAAACCCACTCAGTTACAAAACTAGTTACTCCTACTAGAGCAGGATGCTGCAGATACTCTTTTGTTGTTTTAGTTACCTCCAAATTTTAACACTGAAAGAAACAGTCTTCTGCATTTCAGCTGTGGGAAACAGCAGCTGGCCTTTGCAAGGAGCCTCACACATGTGGCTCCTGCCGCTGCTGCCACTTGCACACCCACCAGTGCCAGGCAGGGGTCCTGTGCTGCACCATCCACAGCCTGTTTTGTCATTAAAAAACATTGATTTCCTTCCTCAGCCTAATATCTCTTTTTGCCTCCACTAAATCCTTCAGGCAAGGAGGGAACAGTGGCTGAAGAAGGTTTTTTAATGGCATGTTATCTGCTCAGCACTGACTCAAACAGTTAATGATGCATGGGGACGTTAAATAAAACTTGCCATTTTCTTTTATCCAGCCTTTTACCCCCTAGATGTATAATTTTAAAAATAACTTTAATGTTTTCCCAGATCTGCACAGGGCAAAGTAGTTACTCTCAAAACTTCCATAAGATTGAAAATACTTAGGAAAAGAAGATAATTCTCTGTTCAATGTTTCTGAGTTGCATCAGTGCATCAAACTCTGTCTGAACCACA
Organism: Parus major; assembly: GCF_001522545.3. Classification (NCBI taxonomy): domain Eukaryota; kingdom Metazoa; phylum Chordata; class Aves; order Passeriformes; family Paridae; genus Parus; species Parus major. The sequence continues at coordinate 56,034,172 of NC_031771.1, forward strand.
TTCCCTGCTTCTCCTTTTTTTGTTTTGTTTTGTTTCTCTTCCCACAGCTTTGTTATCAACTAATCATCCTTTGTTATCAATTAATGAGTCCTAATAATTGATTTCAAATTTAAACCTGTGCTTTTACTGAGCTTACACATTAAGATGGCATAAAAGTGCCATAATTCACCTCCAAATCAGACCTGCAGTGTGCATAAGATACTAACATAACTAGGGAGGCAGAACTGTAGTAGGGCACAGATTCTGCACAAGAACTATGAGAATCATAAACAACTCCATGGTAAAGTGTAACTGAAAAGTTTGGAACCATTTATTTTAAAAGCACAGAAACTCATGAATATACCAGACTGGGAGGGTTTGGTCTCTTTGCCATGTGATGTAAAAAATAGGGAAGCATAAGATGAAACAGAAAGGCAGTGAATCAAAAGCTGATAACAGGAACTAATTCTTCCATTTGACATCCTCAGATTTGAAAGGGAAACTGTACTAAGTGAACTTTTAAGACCAAGCTGTGTATTTACAAAATCTTCAGCAATAGTTAAAACTGAAGAGGAATCACTGTTTATCAAGGCTTCAAGCACAGCACTATCTACAGCAGGTGGTGATATCTTTTATGACAAACTGAGACTTTCAAGCACACACACATTGCTTCACTAGATACAGAGGCAAAATACTTCAGACCTGAAGTGGGGGTTTTGTTCCCAGAAATTTGACTGTTATTGTATTGGTTAGACAGAACATAAACTAGCTTTTGGGGATTTATAATACTCGATGGCAACAGAAATCAGGGATGGAGTATAAAACATCATGCCTCACGCACCAGTATTTTAAGAAGAATTTAACAAGGAACAGCTATAGAAAAGGAAATGTCTTCATTTTGAGTTACAGTATTTGAAAGGGTTTGACAAACAATGCACACAACTTACCAAGGGTGACAGCTCCTTTTGTCTGGGATTTCAGTGCAAGATCTTCAGGAAGACATCAGCAACCTCCCTCCCCAGAGGGGGAAAATAATTATTGGCTCTTTTTCAAATGCCTTCAGTACCAGACTGGCAGACAGGACATAGACTTACTTAACTCTGGAAGAAGTTGAAACTAACACTTCACCACACCCACGTTAGGGCTTATTAAAAGTTTGACAAGTGACATTTAAGTCACTTTTTGGTGCTTTTCCTCCACCTCTCCCTAGAGGAAGAACTTCATGCTGTGGGAGTACAATGATTTATCTTTTATAGGTCACTCAATGGACTTCATTGATCTTGTAATCAGCAACCATGTCTGGATTTCAACCAGAGGCCAAATACAGAGATATTTTGTATAATCCACCTTCTTAGGTATTATGTGTTTCTGTATGAAATATTGGCTAAGAGGTGGGAGTGGGAGGAAACAGCTGAGGCTGAAATGAAGCCAGAAAGCAATCCAATTACTGCTTGCTAAGCCTACAATATTTTTTGTTGAGCTTTTTTTTTTTTTTTTCCTTTAACTTTTAAAGCGTAGGTTTACACTTAAAAAGCCTGGACATCTCATCTTTCCTTCTAATCAAATTCAGAGGTTTACCAGTAGGGAGGAAATTAAGCCAGTGGTGTGGACAACATGGACTGCACAGCACTGTAGTCAAGAGGGTAAAAAAGAATTACAATTTCCATTGAACTCTCAGTTTTGGAAAATCAAAAATGAGTGGAAGTTATGGGATGGGAATACCACACAACTATATATATGGAGGACTTTAGATCTGGACTGGGCCTTTGGTGGGAACCATATACTTAGCCATAGGGCTAAGCTTGCAAAGGACATTATTTACACCAGGACCCACTGAGCTCTGCCCACTGTAAGAGGAGAGCTGGACAGAGAATTGCTGCTAAAACTAGTTTGGGTATGAGCTGCCCCCAAGCCTGTCCTTGAAGGAAGGAGATACCCAGGTATAGCCAGTTCATGAAAAGCCAGTCTTGCATGTGGTGCTGAGACCACAAATTGTTAAGTCTCTGTGTAGTTATTCACTTTGTGTTATATTTCATCCTTCTTTCCCATATTATCTTTTCATGTATGTATGTTCTAACTTAGAAAGATGGTGGCTGGCCATACTATGTTGGTCATCCTGTAGAGAAGGCAAAAAGGGGGCACATGAGAAGAACCACTGTTCAGAGCCTTGATGGATACAGTCTGTGTCCATAGTGCAGGCAGGTGGTGCAGGTCCCACCACCTCCAAGAGAGTCAGAGTCACTTCACTGAAAAGATGAGAGCAGCAGGAACTTCATAACCTGATACAAGCAACACATGAGACCTCCAAGGGCTCAGGAAAGTGTGTTCCTCTTTTATCAAAAGAGAACTGATTCTTAAAGTCTGACTCCAGTACTGGACAGAACAACCCTGATGGACCTTGAATGTTCCATCCTTGCTTCAGGCACAGGTCAGTTACAGGTAAGCCAGAAACCCAATTCCAGTCTGGCCTGAGATTACTGCTTGCCAACTAAAGAGAATGCACAAAGAGGTGTTTTCATATGACCTGGAAGCTACTGACTTGAACACAGAATGAGATGTGCAGAATTAAGTGTCCTCAGTTTGGAGCTCCTTTACAAAGAAAAAGAATTTGTGAAGGATAATTCCTAGCAGAGAATCCTATGTAGCTGTTGAACATGAAAGAAGAAACTTCAATTTGAACATTAACAGGCTACCAGAAAACTGGTATGGAGAAACAGTATCTGAATCCAAACTTTTGACTCTCAAGCAGAAGCCTTCTACTTGAAGTAGAAGACTTGACTGCAACCAATACAGACAGATAAATTTTGATAAAATCTGGACTGAACTAAGGTGCCACTTCCCAAATAACCCAGTAACAAAGAAGTGTAAACGAGTCATCAATTGGCTGATCATGCAATGTGCTTCTGTGGTGCTTGGGGTTTTGGAAAGCAGAGGTGGTGCAGAAAAGTAGAGTTCCCAAAAATAAGTCATCTTGGAAAGAAGGGAGCACAGAGAGAAGGAAGATGAGATCTTAGCTAGAGGAAAGATCTGGAAAGTATGCTTCTTCCAGCTACTGATTAGTAGCCCCTAAGGAGATTATCTGACACTTTCAGGACAGTTTATCATATCTGATGAAGTAGAAAAAAAAGCATTTCCTCCTGTAACTAAACAACTGTCTCTAGTGCTTCAGCTAATATGCTTGGAAAGAGAGTAGAGGGAGAAGGAGAGGAAGAGGAGAGACAAATTTAGAATGGCAGTCACCCCTTTTAAATCAGCTTCACCACTGAATGATCTGTCCTAGTAGATTAAAGTTATAAAGTTTGTATTGCTGCCATCACTGTGTTCATTCCATTTGCTTTTATACACAAAGCATTGAAGCATACTATCTCTTAAAAAAGCAACTGAAAGTCAGCTGTGCCTCTTTGAGTCACAAAATAAACCTCTTGGCCCAGAAATGTGAAGTTAAGGGCATCTCTCAGGTTCCCCAAGGCTGCCTGAATGCTGTGCAAAGAGGTACTGATGTAACACAAGCTGTTCTTTGGCCAGGTCAGGCTGGGGAACACATCATATAGAATGGTCCTCATTTTATATCCATTGGTCCCAGTACTGCAAAATTCTGCTCCAGGGTGTTTTAATAACCCCTGTACATGAATCAGTGCAGCAGTATGTGGGAGGCAGTGGTTTGCTTCAGCTTACTGTGAGAGAATTTAAAGCAGATGCTGAACCAGGTGATGCTCACAAGTGAGAAAGAATGATCCCACCCAATCTAAATTTACAAAGTTGTCCACTTTGTACATACACACTTAAGCTGCATTTAAAATCTTGTCCAACTGGGATCCAGATTCAGCTGCAACATCTACAGGTGTACTTGGGAAAATACATCTGTAACCTAGAAGGTATTAAAGTTCTTATATCTTCATTTATATGGAATTTAGGTGCCTAAGGCACAGTCTTTTTTTCAACAGTCTTGAAAAAAACCTCGCTTCCACACCCAGATGATTTTTAAGGCAAGGTTGTCTCCATATGCCTAAAGCTGTGCCATCATGTACACCCCACTGATCTTCACTTTCACTGAGACATCTTCCCACCAGCTCTGGCACCTGCAGACCAGGTGTTCCTGCGCTGCTCCCACTTGATTTACCGAGCACACTCAGAACCTGACATTTAGCTTGACTCAAAAACAACTAGTAAGGAGAGTTATTTGCAATGTGTATCACACTCTAGTGGTTAAGAGATCCTGCAGAAAACAGATTAAGCTTCTGTAACCTCCAAGGAGAGCTGCTGAGCAGCAGGGTGAGCAGGGGCACTGCCTCCTCTTCTCAAACCTGGGGCACTGCTGGGGTGTGCACAGATCCAGGAATGCAGATTTGAGGTACTGAACTTTACCTGGTGCAGGTCTTTGTGCTAACACCATATAAATTCTTTCACTTTGCTTGAACATGTTCCCATGTTTCATGGGAACATGTTCAAGCAGAGGTATCATAACCTCTCTTTCAAGCCGTACATCAGCAAAACACTGAAATTTTGGAGATTGCTCTGAAAACCTCTGCAGACTGTTATCATCACCTGTATATCCTGAAAGATACTAAAACATTTAACAAAAAAAGGACACATTCTGCAAAGATGTAAGACAGCATGAGCATTTCTACTTTATACACTAAAATTTTCCTATTAGATACTACCTGACATATAAATATTTATGTATGAAGTTAAGATTTCTGTCTCTTAGGCCCATTTCCAGCTGTCCCATCACTGTACAAAACTATCTTTATTCAACAGACATAAATAGTAGAACTTGGTACCTCTGTATTTGAAAAAAATATTGCTAATACTTTCATTTATCAGAAAGCAGAGCCCCCACATCTCTTGTACTTACACATTGGCAGATTTAGGCTTGAGTCACTAAGAGTCACCTCCGTCTCGTCATGTTGTAAGTCACCACAAGGAATATATGCCTTTAATACATAGCACCAGATTTTGACTATGTTCTTTATGCACCTTAATTGCATAGATTAAAAAAATCATAGCACTGACACACTGAGGGCCATTCTACCTCAGATTTCAAATAGGCACCTTCAGAAAGTTTCTGAAAGACAGACTTGCTTCCAGCAACCCAGCAGAAGAAGCCTCTAAAATGCCCTACCACTGTAGAGTGAAAACAGCACCATACAGCACAGCAAAGCCCTCTCTGCTCTTCCCTTCTTGAGAGAGCATTCCTTGCAGGATAATGTAGGGTGCTGCTGTGGAAGTCATTTTCCAAGCTCTACCACAATGGAATAAGTGTGACAGCTCTTCCTCTGCTGCACACAGCAGACAGACACTTGAGTTGCATGTGTTTAATGATAAAACACAATGGCACTACTGAAGCTTTTCAGAGGTGGCAGGAGGGGATTGCACAGAGCAGTCTGTGGATCCTGGCAGGTGGACAGGACTCCCAGCCCTTTTCTGATGCCTTCCCCATGTGAGTCTCACCCATCTCTGTATGGCCTCCCAGAGTCCCACGAGCCCTTAGGGACAGTCCCTGCCCTGGCCCCATCCTGACCCCTTCCCTTTCACCTCCTCACTCTAAAACCTGCTGACCTCTATTATCATCCCTGCCTCAGTCACCAGGCACCATTGCACTTTTTCCTGGTCCCTTGCCTTCTTCAACCACCACCAAATTTATGGATTGATGGACTCTCGTCTGGTTTTTCTAATTCTTCCTTAAATTCTCTCCCTCCCTTCTACCCCACTATTTTCTTTCCCATGCTCAGACAAGAGCTCTGCTATTGCCCAGAATTTCAATCCTGACACTTTTTCCAGTGCTGCTGAGCTGATCCTGGAACTTTTATATCCCATTTTACCTATGAAACCCTATCTGCAAATACTATTTTTTAAGAGAATAGAATTATTTGAATTATCAAAGGAATTGTTTAATACAGATAACTCTTCTACCTAAGAAGTCATTTAACATTCAGACACTGTCTTACCTCAGTTGAATGTTTGGAGATTATGCAAAACATTTTATCTTCTGATGAAGCAGAAATTCTTTGCACACTATGAAGAAGTTTGCATCTTTGTTCAACTGATCCAGAAAGACAAAAGAGTTGTATAATATCCATTGTTGAGAGACCTCCAGAGGTACTTCTAAATCATCTTCTTTTCGTGCTGTCTCAGAATGCTTATAGATAAAGATTGATTAGCAAATCTTTTATAAAACTGTTTTGATTATAAAATAGTTGAAAGAAATTTGCAGTGGGATGTTTTATCTAGGAAGACTATGTACTAGTATTTTATTCTTGTAATGAAAGATAATAAAATGTTAATATCTGACTTGCTTCTTCTGGATGAATATGTACATTTTGCATTTGTAGAGAAAAAATATATTTAATTACCCTAGAAATATGATTGAATAGGTTTTTTCTAATATATATAAAAGAACCTATGCATGCAAATATATAAAAATCAAATGCATATATTCTTCACAATGAAAATATTCAACCTTTATTTCTAGAAAAGCCAAAAAATTAAATATTTTTTAGATAAAACTCCATTACCTCTATGTTTCATACTGATCCATTCTCACCTTGTATTCACAAGCAAAATCCCCAAGAGCTTTTAAAAAAATCCATTTACTCTTGTCCTCTAAATTATAGTTTTGGCAAATAATCTTGTGTTGAGAAAGGAAACGCTGCTTGGGAAAAAAACACAACTAGCAACAACAACAAAAACAGCAAGACCTCTAAGATTCCCTTTGGGCAGAGAAACAACGTAATTTAAGTGTAGCTTGAGGTAGTTCCAGATCTGGTGACAATAAGGTACCCAAGCAGCAAGCCCCATGCCAGGAGCTTCTGCTCACCAAAGGAGACTAATTATATCAAGTCAACAGAGAAAGCAAAAGGTCAAGGCCAAAGGCTAGAAACTTTGATTTTGAATCTTACTGAAAACCTTCCAGATTGGAAAAATGAGGTCACAGGGTAAAGGCAAGCTGAACTTCCTGGTTAATATTGATTCATGGGACATTTTCAAAACTGCATCAGGTGAGCTGCAGACCAGGCTTCTCCAGTTCCTCAGAGCAACCAAGCTCAGGCTGTGGTCAAGGCTCATCTCTGCTATGTGACTACCAGGGGCTCTGGAAGAACGATAAGAAATCTAGAATTAGATTTCTTCAGCTCCATATTGGGCCCCTAAACTATGACCTACATGCAGCTCAGACAGAAAGCCCCGAGCAGCTCTTGTAGCCACATCCGTTCAAGCCACAGCCAGGCACCAGCTATGCTGGAGAGGCCACGTCAAGCAGGTCTCAGTTGAAACCACTTTATTCAGAGCATAACCTCAGAAAAGAAAATGTGGTTTCTCTTTCATCTAGCAACCTAAAACATCTGTTGTTTAAAAAGTTCAGATTTCCTGTGCATCACATGGAGATTTTGAGCACCCATCCTGGGAGCAAGGGGTCTACCAAGGAGCAGAGATTGTGGAGGAGGGTGAGGTTCCTGGGTGTCAGGAATGGCTCCCTGCCCTGCAGTCCCCTGCACTGGCTGCCTGGCACCAGACTGATTTCATGCACACTGAACTCATCTGCACATCATGCTTTTGCCTTTTCTTTCCTTGTTTTCAGACCTCCCTTCTACCATGAATCAGTAGATTAATAGTAGAAGATTCAGAGTTTTCCAGCTGTTTCTGGTAGCAATGAGGGCACAGTTCTCAATATAAACAAGTATTTGCTGTTAAGTGCAGGGAATAATTCACAGGAAGAAATTTTTTTCACAGACTGGAATTTTTAATTTGTTACGATTACTTCATAGTATTTTATAAATCTCATAAATGTGACTGTAATGGCTATGATATAAAGATTAAGTCCATAAAAGTATTTATCCTCCTTAAATAACTGCCTACTATAAATATTATTGAATGTTATCTCCATTTACAACTAAGAATGGATTTCAACATATAACAATATAAAATCATCTTGTAAATTTTCCATTAAACTAAACCATCCCAGGAGAGACAGCAGGTTCTCAGAAAAAAAACAATCCATTATCTGCTTCCAATGATATTATTTATATTTCCACTCTTGACACACCTAATACTATTACTCTTCACTACCATCAACTGCAACAATACCACTGCAAAAATAAACAAAAGGCTAAAAAAAGAGACAAATCTTCAATGCCCCATTAACAGGAATATCCTCATTTATAGGGTTTTTTTTGTGCACGTCATTATTTTTAGACCATAAGTATACCCTTATCTTTAAAAGAATTTAAACTTGGATAGTAGAATTCTGTCAATAAATACATACTGCATTATATAACTGACAAGGCACTCAAAATGCAATAGTTGCTGCTGATTTATGATCAGAGTGGAGATTGTCTGTGTGGACTCCATGAAGTTTCTGAGAAGTTTGAAAAGTCTTCCAAAGTTTGAAAAGAAACAGATATCTGAATAAAAAAATTAAAATATTTCTGCATTGCAGCAGGTGTTTTGTCCAGCATGCCATGGCTTCATCCACTATCAGAAAATACTAGTGGCAATATTCATAAGAAACAAGGAGAAATAATTTCATTGCTCTGTGACCTAAGCACACATTCATCCCTGAGGTCTTCTGCTGAATTAAATAGACACTGGATATTTTTAAAGATCTTATGAATTCAATTAAACAGTAGTAAAGATGGCCTCAGAGGAAAGAAAAATATCTGTGTAATTATTAACACAGACATTGGTGTCTACCCTGCTTTCTGTGTGACAGTGACAAAAATGGCCTCCTTATTAAGAGTGGCAATTTTGGTACATAGGAACAGCTGAGGAACTTGTGACCTCTCAAACCTCTGGTCTGATGCATGTTCTGAACACTGCCTCCAGTCCTGTCAGTCTTGAATGCTGAGTTGACACATGATTGACTCCTAAATGGTGTAAGATTGCGCTTAGTGACATTGCTACATCAAGGCTTCCTAATTTTAAAGCCTTTTTGTTACACGTTACCAAAATGCAGGAATTCTCTGTAGGGAGCCTCCCTGCAGACACACATCTGATGTGGCTGGCAAAAGTAAAAAAACACAATGAAAGCAAAGCTATAAAGCACCGGACTTACCAAAAATTGCTGCAGTAATTTTCTCCCTTTGGAAAGTGTTTTGTGTTCACCTCTCAGAAAGACACCTACATTTCTTTAGCTTGTGGGGAAAAGAAACAAACACTACACAAGCCGACATCCATTGTTAAAATCACAGCTTTTAAAAGCTCTTTGAGGGTTTGAAGAGTGAAAGAGTTTATATGGTGTTTGCAGATTTTACATAAAACACAGTACTTTCATGTTCTCCATGTCCCAGCTTCTTAAAAATTAAGATACATTCCCATGTTCTGTTCTTCCAACGAAGACTTAAAATGACTCGTCTGTAATTACACACAAAGATACACATAAAGCCTACAAATACTCTGACCCTCCTTAGGTATGGTGCTATCCAGGACTAACAGATTCAGCTGGCTATGAGGTAATTTAAAAGTGAAACAAATTGTAAGGTAAGATTTCAAAAAATAATACAAACCACAAACAGAAAACAATCTGAGACCTTGAAGATCAGCCACCACTCAGGACTAGATTAAGTTGAAGTCAAATTGTTATCAGAAATTCAAATCATTTAGGTAGGAAAAAAAAAATTCAGATGAAAGGCACAGAACCATAGGCATAGACAAACTCTAGAGAAACACCACAAGGATATGAGGATTATAAAAACCCACTTGCACTTCCAGTGAACTCCACTCTATATATAAGCAGATGCATTAGTCCTTAAGAGGGAAACCATTAAAAAAGTAGGGCAGCAGTTTCATCTGAGAGAAACAAGTTGGAACAATCCTTTTGGGGATGTTTTCATTAAAACAGGCTGCCCCTTTTTATAGTTCAAGGCAAGACATACATTTCTTTTAAAAGTTTATCTTACTAATTCTGAATACTCTAGCTTTGTCAGTGGCAAGTAATTAAGACATTAAAATGCAGCAAATTGTCCCTATGAGTTAAGAAAATATTTTCTTTCAGATCCATAAGGTCAAGCTCTGCTTCCAGCAAAAAAAGTACCTTCTGTCTCTTTTGAAGCAGAAATGTTCCCTTTCTGATGCTCCTAGGCTTTGAAAAATGAAGCCCCCTGACAGACACATATTTTAAGACAAGAGATTACATCATAGAGCCACCATTTACCAAATGAAGTCATAAAATGAAAATTACTAATGGAAAGTGGCAATTTGGCCAGTTTTCCGAATGGCCCTAATCATGCTCACAAAAGCTAGGGGCTGGCTAAAAAACACCTGTCGCTAGTGGACACAAAATAGAAGTGAGGATTCAAATCACAGCAGCAGAGGTTTCATCCCAAGAAGGCAGAAGCCTTTATTTTGGGGTTTTCAGCCCCTTTTATAAGGTGTTCTGATACAGGCTTAACATGATTGGTAAAGGGAACAACACCTCTCTGGTCCTATTGGTGGAACAAGAGAAAACACTCAGGACATCTGTACAATGTTTTTTTGAGAACCAAAAACCTATTTACAAAAAGCAGTCCTTGAGAGAAACATGTTCTCAGGAAACTTTCCTTTGGGAACAGATCAGCCACTGACAGGCTGAAAACTCTCTCAGGCTCAGAAAATCATACCCACAAATGCCTTCCTTCAGATCTAAGATAAAGACTGTTTCTAATATTCTGCACAAAGCTGTTACATAAACCCACCAATGGAGAGGTCTTCTTGCATCCCAGAGCCAGCTCACCCGCTCATTCCAGAAATCCAGGCAGGTAAAGCCTCCACAAGGAGGACACTGGTCAAGGTGATCATCTTGCATACACCATTCCCTGTGGCACACCTGCAGGGAGCTGCATCCGAGGCAGCTGTCACACCCCTGCACAGGGTCACTGTGAAGCTGAAAGGACACATGGGCAGGTGGGGGACACCCTCTGCTCTGCTGCTCTGTCCCTGGAGCAGGGGAACCACGCAGCACCAGGCTGCACAGCCTGCTGGCACCCAGGTGCTCAGGGAGAGATCATGATTTCCCTTCCCCATTTCCTCAGGCTGCTTCTGATTTAACATGGAAAAAACTGGATAAAATACAGGCATTGCCCTGGGAGCTGGAATCAGCACCAGGTTCCTGCACCTCTTGCATCTGGATATCGCTGGTTTTTTGTGCAAATCCAGCTGAAAATGATGTACTAGCTTTAACATTTGAGTAGTAGCTGGAAAACACAAAAAAATCTAAATTCAGGTTGGGATAATTCATTTCTGCACCATCAGAAGCAGTTTCCTTCATTTTGATTTGGGAAAATTATTTTATTCTGCACAAGTTTATCTAACCAGCAGGGCTAGAATTGTGGTTAACTGTAACATATAATTGTTTTAGCATAGCAACAGTAACATATGTTACTTGATGTCAAGCCAGTAGTCGATTTAACCTGGTAATGGGCATGAGATTTGTTTTTCAAGCTTCCCTAAGTCACAGTCACAATACCCTTCCCTAAGGACAGCTGTAAAGGGATATTACACTGTGATTTCATATCAACAGCAAAGAAAATGTTCAGGTAGATGTCAATCTTCAGTGACAAGCAATTGAAAAGGTAATCTAAGTGATATAACTAATTAATATCAAAGAGTAAATACATAAAACATTGCTTGTAGACCAGATTGCAGCAGAGGCCACCACAAACAGATTTCAATCACATGCCTCCTGTGCTTCTCCCACCCCAGGTAGTAGAAGATAACCCCCAAACCAGTATTGAGGGTTTGATTTCCAAGCAGGCTCAATACTAAGCCCATAACATTCATAAATTCCAGCATCTGGTTAAATTTCCCCTGAACCATGCAGATCCCACTTTTCCTCCATATATCTTACAGGGGCCTTCAGCTCCCAGTTAAGCAGGATGGGGAGGCCCCAGTGGGTCAGGGCCATTAGGAGGGAGGGCTGCAGAATCCACACCTTTAATTCAAGGTAAATCTGCTCAGCTCATGGCACAGGTATTTCTAAAGGGTAAATTAATTCAAGTGTTGTGAGCCAAAACTTGAAATAAATATTGATATTGCTTTTACAGTCTTGTATCATTTGTTTTGGAAATAGCATCACTTTTGATTTCTGAGATGAAAGCTTTTCTAATATTCTAAACTGTTTCTAATATTCCATTTGATGCAAACAATTCAAGAGAAACAGAAGCAAAAATACTCTTCAGTTTTAAAGATTGCTTTGAAATGTTTAGTATAGTCAAAGTACCTACAGCACCTTTAAATTCCAGTTAATAAGTAACTAAAAAAATACATTAACAGAATTCTTTTCTTCTCTCAGTGTGAATGAGTTCTCTAGTATCTACACTGGGAAATGATGATTATTAATACTACTCTGAAACATAGTTATTGTTTTTAGACACACCCAGCTCCTAATTCTATCACCAAACTCTTTACATTAATAGCATTTTTAAAAAGTTCAAGTGCAGAATTAAATTAAATGGAAAGTTTTAATAGCTTATACATATGTATACTTGATATTCTTGGCTGCAGAAAGGGATAGCATTACAATATTAAATAAAAACAGGTATAAATCTAGCTCTAAGAGCCATATAAACAAATTCATCTAAGGCAAGAATTCCTTTGAGCCTCACTTTTATTCAAAAACTGTATTTTCTATACAGACTATTTGTTTTTGAATAAGAGGGTTAAGCTGTTAGTCATTCTAACTATTCATATAGAAATGTTAGTTGGAATACTTGTTGTAAACCTTTCAAGGTGACAAATGAAAGATAATAAATCCTTGATCAGTATAAGTTTTATTTATTCATCCAGGAACAGAGGATATCATAGGCAACAACGCCGCCTAGGAGAACAAGGATTTCACATAAACTGTTTTGGCAGAAACACGCATTTAAATAATCATCCAAATCACCACCTCACTATCTCTATCTTAAAAAATAAATAAATAAAATCAGAACTAAACAAACAAGAAAATTGAGAAAAAGAAACATAAAATCTGAACAAACAAACAGCCCAGAATTCTTTTTTTTTTATTTAATGTCTATGCCAGCCACATCTCTCCCTGATTTTAGAAGTCATAATACTTAGCAGTGACAATGGCACCTTTCATTCGCAAACACCTTATAAACATAAACTGACTGCAATTAGACCACAAAATACCTCACCACAGCTAATCAACACGACTGCCTGGTCTGCCCTCAGCCTGGGGGAGTGCTGATTTCAGTTTTTGCTGCCAGCCCCCTGTATGACAGTGTCTACATCCTGCAAAGTACTACCCACAGAAGTGAATTTAGCATAAACTGACTGATCAAACTACAGCACATCATCAAGCAGGTTTCTCCACTCAGTGCTAATATTTGCTTTTATAATCCAAGAGGAACTGACCAGACCAGGGCGCAATTTAATGTAAACCATTTGGAGTGAAAGGTGTTATCTTGCCTAGCGAAATCTCCCCCTCACAGTCCAGCTCACAGGCAGAGTCAGTGGCAACCTCGTGGTCAGGGGAGATCTGGGACATCCTATCAAAAGGGTCCTCGCGATTTTCCTCACAGTCAACCACATTTGGGATCATGTTAACATAAGCAGTCACTATCTCCTTATGGTAAAGGGTGTCCTGGTTGTAAGAGATAAGCTCATTGCTTATATTAACAGTCTCCACTGCAGTACCAGAGCAAAACTGACCGCATCCCAGGAGGTTGGAGAAAACCTTTCTAAAGTCAGCATTGAAGGCATAGATGATGGGGTTAAGAGAAGAGTTAGCCCAACCAAACCAGACAAAGATATTAAAGGTGGTCTCACTGACGCAAGGGAGGCCAGCGTGAGGGTCACTGGGTGGGCTCTCGCAGAAGGGAACCATGCAGTTCAGGATGAAGAATGGCAACCAGCAACAGACAAAGACACCCATGATAACAGACAGCGTCTTTAACACCTTGGTTTCTTTCCTGATGGAGGACTTGAGGCTGGTGTGATGGTGGCAGTCAATGTGGCTGCTCCGGCAGCTCTGTGCATGCTCGGCTGCCCTCTCCAAGGAAGAGATACGACGAATCTGCACCTGGGCAATGCGGTAGATTCGAGTGTAGGTAACTATCATGATAGCCACCGGGATATAAAAACTGATCAAGGAGGAGGAAATAGCATAAGTCCTGTTGAGGCTGGAGTCACAGCTCTCTGATGGTCCAGTGAGTGTATCGTTGTTGCCAGAGGTCCCATCAGAGGGTCTCACTGCTGTTAATGCCACCCAAGTGGTACTCATATCTTCTGCCCAGGTGGTGACTGCACCTGCTGCTGCCCAGGCAGTGCCAAATCCATCTCCAATATCATCAGCAGCAACAACATCTCCACCTTTGTGCCAGTTGAGCTGGACAGGGATGAAGGAGATGAGCACAGACAGTGCCCAAGCCACGCTGATCATCACCAGAGCCAGCCGCTGGGTCATCTTCCTCTCGTAGCGGAAAGGGCTGGAGATCGCCCAGTACCTGTCCACACTGATCACGCACAGGTTGAGGATGGAGGCCGTGGAACACATGATATCAAAGGCCACCCATACGTTGCAGAAAGCCCCAAAGGGCCAGTACCCAGCTACCTCTGCCACCGCCTTCCAGGGCATGACCAGCAGGGCCACCAGTAGGTCCGAGACAGCCAGGGACACGATGAAGATGTTGGTAACCTTGCTCCGCAGGTGCCGGTAGCGGACGATGGCCGCGCACACGAGCACGTTCCCAAAGAGCGTCCAGAGGATAAGCAGAGCCAGCAGGCTGCCCGCCGCCACCTGCGCCGCGCCGGGAGCGCCCGCCGGTCCCCGCGCCTCGCTGGGGTGCTCCGTCGCCGGGGGCAGTGGGCTCCGGCCGCCCCGCAGCATCGCTGGCGGCTCCCGCCGGCGGCGGGGCGGCTCCGGCCGGGATGCGCCGAGCAGCCAGCGCCGCCCCGCCGCCCGGCCCCATGGGGCCGCTGCCCCCCGCCCCGCCGCCACCCCCGCCGGATGGCCCCGCTCGGCCGCTCAGCGCGCCCCCGGCTCCGGGCTCCGCGCCTCGCCGCTACCGTCGCGCCAGCCCTGCCGGGGTCCCTCTCCCGCGCTCCGGGGGCCCCGCCTGGGGTCCCCGCCCCGCGGCTCCGTGCAAGTACCTCTGCTCGGGATCCCCGCCCCGCGGCTCAGTGTGGATACCCCCGCTCTCGGTCTCCGCCCCGCGGCTCCTTCCAGGGGTTCCCGCTCCGCGGTTCCGTGCGTCCCCCTGCTCGGGGCTCTGTCCCGCACCCCGCCTCGAGTCTTTTCGCTTGCGCTCCGCAGCTCAGCGCTCTCCTCTCTTCCTCAGGCTCCCTCTCCGCGGCTCAGCGCGGACCCTGCCCGTGGCACTCGCTCCGCGCCCGCTTCTTCTGGGCTCGCCCTGCGGTCCCGCACTCCCGGTGGCTCCCGCCCGGGCTGGCAGCTCCGCTCGTCCCGTGCCCGCCCGGGCTCCCAGCGTGGCAGAGCCGCGCTCCTGCCCGTGCTGCCCGCCCGCTCCCCGCTGCCCGGGCCGCCCCCGCCGCCCTGTGAGCATGCTCCGCCGCCAGGGACACCCCGTCCGGGCCGCTGGGCACCGCGGCTGGCGAGGGACGGGACGGGACGGGACGGGAAGGAAAGGAAAGGTGCAGCGGGGGAAGCCGCCCTGCCCGCTCCTTCCCTCCCTCCGAAACCGAGTCACCCTCGCAATTCCTCGGTGCCGTCCCCGGCTCAGTGAGGCCGCGCGGCGCAGCACGAGAGAAGAGCGCGGTCCCACGGCAGGGAGCGGGGAAATGACCCCCAGCGTCCCCGGGGGAAGAGGGGCTGTCCAGGACGGGTACGGACACAGCTCGGCCGGCCTCTCGCTGGGAGCGAACGGGGCTGAAAGGTGCGGTGCGGGGAGCGGGACGGGCTGCGTGTCTTCCACTGGGGTTGGAAATAGGTGCCTCCGTACTTGTTCCAATGGCTTCTACCGGATGGCTGAGATATATTACAGACAGAAAGCCCGACAACTGAAAATCCGATTCTCTCTCCAGCTGTATGGGATGAATCATCCCTCTCGGTAGGGCTCCAGTACTACGAGAAACAGACTATGACTGTGAGCATTACAGGTGTTAATACTCGTGGACTCACCGTGTGCCAATGTCATGCTTGAATTTCTTCAGAGAACCTATCTTAGTTATTTCTATTCAAAATATAATTAATTTAGTTCCTCTAAAACTTAACTTCTTTTTAAAACCGTTGCCAGAGATCAAACCCAGTTTTGACTCAGCAGCCTGTTTTGGCACTGAAAGGGGCTGAAGAACTGATGCTCTCCAGGGGCCTTCCAGCTGCTTCTCCAGGCAGGATGGGAAGGACAAGAATCACTATACCTTGCTGGATCCGCAGTGACATGAAGGAAGATTAAGTGCTAGAGCTACTAAATACAGAGGGAAAAGAAAAAAAGTAAATTCTGAAACCTTTTAGGTAATTTTATAAAATTGTCACAAGAAAACTGAAGCTTCACTTTAGCTATCACTTAAGAAATTGGCACTACTTTTCCACATTTAAGCAGAGTTATATTTAATATTGGAGGAAGAATTTAGCTTTTGTCACCACTGAATTCTAAACAGTGTGACTAAAGCTCTGATGCTGAGGCAACGTGTCTCTTGCACAAACTCTGCTTTCCTAAGCAATGCCTCCTACAATTTCTCTAAACGAAGAAGCAGATTGCACAAGTATTTATTTGTGCACGTGTCTGTTGAAGCTGCTAGTCATGGGGATATTTTGTAATGTGGTTAATGGGGATGCTTTATGTCAAAAAGCAACGATCTGATTTGCTTGTTTAGCTTATATTCATTGCTTCAGCAATGTAGAGGCGTGTGCATACGCTCGTGATGTGGTATCTGTATGTATGTGTGTATTCACACGTGTGCTGCCAGTATGCATGAGCTACTTAAACACACACATGAGCAGGTATCTGTCTCAATAACAAAAGTAGCCCAATAAAACATAGCCTGCTCACAGCTCAGCAGCCCCTTGCCCACACTGGTAGTTTGGTACAAATTAGAAGTGCAGGTGTGTGTTATCTCCTGCCAGTTCTGCTGGGTGTGCTGGAGTCAGGCACAGAGGAGGTGCAAGCACACATGGGAAACATGTCTTAACCCATTGAAACAAAAAATGTAAGGGCTCATTTGTCAGGTGTCTAAAGAATGAAGTTTTTCTATGCTTTGTTCTTTACTGTCTGCAATAGGTGGACCCAAAGTGGAGGACTTTCCAAAGTATCCCATTTATTGGCCAAGAATTGCATTTGGCATTCTGAATCCTGTAACTTAGAATTTGGAGGATATAATATCCTTTCCCACCTTTTTAATATTTAGCAATCATTCTTGGTTTCCAGCTGGTGTGAACTGATGCTGTTCACCAAAGCTCCCTGTGGATAAAAGTCCAGCATTGAGCCAGGGGAAGATTTATCACCCAAAGGTGCACCTGTCAATGGGTGCATCAGTCTCCAATGCTGATCCAACATTTCATGCATGCATGTTCAAAACTTTCTAAGCAAAGGAATGCATTAGGAGATCATGAATATTTTCAGTGGTAGTAGAAAGAAATACTAGTTTATGATGGGATGGCATGTGAGACTAAAACCCCCATGCTGACAGACTCAGTGAGTTGGGAAGAAGTGGAGCAGGAAGGAGCAACAGGACAAGTGCTTTGTGCTTTTACCAGATCATTCATAATGGCATCAGGTCAGGGAAACAATCGTTTCATGGGGACATTTGTGGTTTGTTATAACATTCCATCCACTGCCATCAAAATTTTTTGAGCCTGAGATAAAAACCTTTCACATTTATAGGTTATTAGCATCCTTTTTTAACTTTCTGTAGGCAGTTTGCATATAAATCTCATTTTAAGAATAGTCCATTAAACCCACAGCTGTCACTTGCTGAGAGATTTGGGGTGGGGTTTTTTTCATCCTGAAATCATCTTTGTAATGTCTTTTGTGCTTTTCCTTCAGAGCTTTGCCTCACTTTTCTTCTTTTTATTCACCTGTTAAAATTGCAGTTCTCTCTCACAGCTGGCAGATTGGAAGTAATGGAATTTAACCTCTAGTGCAATGGTTCTCAGCAAAAAAATCTTTTCAGTTCCTGATTTGAGAAATGTATGTTTTACTAGCTCTTTCCCCTCATTGCCACTTTTTCTATTTCCACTTCAAAATACAAATACTCATTGTTCTGTCTAATATTTATTTAAAAATCGTCAATACTCATAAATTCACACATTCTCTCATCTAAGAGATACTTGATGTAAAGAGATAAAAAATAATTAATGCTGAAAGGAAATTAAAATACAGAGACACGGGTGTACCACTGTAGAGGTTTAGGCTATAAAAACCTCCCATTACAGCTAGGCTCTAAAATAAAGAAGAGGTAGTAGTAGAGGTGGAGGAGGCTGGAAGTCACTACACATCAGGCCAGTTTAGCAAAATCACTGCATGTGTTCTGAAGTGTAGAAGGATGCTCAAGTGGAGCTGTATTTAGGAGCATGGCTGAACACATGCTTAAGGTCAGTCAGTTTTACTCACTGACACTGACAGTCTTTATTGCACAGATGCAGGTGTGTATGTATCCATGTGAGAGCACTGAGGAAGGAGGGAGATAACTGGTATCACCAATTTATGGAGTACAGAAAAATCCATGCAGACTACGTAGGGTCCTGCTGCTCATGTTTCAAACAAAAATAAATATGAGCAATTGGAAAATGATCAGAAATGAGTTACAGGAATTACGTCTGGGAAACTTCCTCAGCTGAGCAGAGAGCAACAAGAGGGTTAGAACAAGTGATGTCTGACAAGGGGAAAAGTTTTCTATAACAGATGATTTAATATTTCAGGTAAAGTTAGAAAAAACTTCAGAGGCTAAAAACTGGATCTATAGGAAATGAGGCAGAACTGGGGTACACATTTTTAACAGTAAGGAGCATTAATGGCTGAAGCACTTGATTTTGGATTTGAATAGATTTGCCATCATTTGCAATCTGAAAGACAAGGCTGAATGCATTTCTCTGAGACTGTGCCTCAGCTCATCCCTCAGTTCTGTCTTGATTCCCAGGATACCAAATAATACTGTGTAGTCCATGTTGTGGGAAAAGTAATTTTGGATGGCTACAGTTACTCCCGCTATTAAATCCTATTTAGGTTTTTGTTGGTGTGATTAACCATATGTAACAGGTTCTGTAATGAGTGTGATATAATTCCTACATCAGCCATTGATCACTCAGGGAAATCATTAAATTATTTATGTTAACAGGAGAAATTTTCACAGCTTTTTTTTGGGGGGGGGATGGGGGGGCAGTCATTTGTTTGTGTTTTGTGTTTGTTTTTAGTTTTGATTTTTTTGGGGGGTTGTTTTGTTGGGTTTTTTGGTTGTTTGCTTTTTTTTAAACTAAGCTTCACATAATTTAAACCAATGGTAAAAGATAAAAAATTGATGCTATCCAAGGCCAAGACCAAAGGGAACAGCATTTTTATAAATATGATTCCCACTGTACCATCTTAGTTAATTCTGGGGCTTTTGTCTCATAAAATATCTTTTAATTTTGAATATTCATAATCATGTATTAAGAATAGCATCATTTTTTCTAATCAAGCAAGAGTTCACATGAATAAAAACTACTTAAGTCATATTTGAAAGAAAAAGAGGAAAAACCCTGCTTTTTACAATTCAGGAATTTTATTCATATTCTCTGAGTGTGCATGGCCCTATCCCAGGGGAACAACTGTTCTGAGAAAATAAGATGAAAAAGATGATTTTAATTTTCTAATGCTGAACACTTCAAGACTTTTATTTTGCGTTTTGCCAACTATACTATCAAATTGCAAATAAAAATCAGGTGAGCTTAATTCCTGAGGAAGCTGCTGTAATTTTGGGTCTGGCTTCAATAGTGTAACAATTTGCCCTGCAGAGTAATTTTAAAACAAATTTCTTTTCAGTGGTCTGATTTCTCTCCTTCTCTAACCTACTGTACATTATGAGGATCTATGAATTTTATATTGAATGTGCAAACTACACACTTTTTTAGTTAAATAATTCTTATTGGAACTTTTATCAACAACATCATTTATCTTAGGATTTTACCCTTTCCATTAACATAGCATGAGATTATTTCCAACAAGATGAGTAGGAAAACCAAATCCTTCATGGAATCAAACAGTAGTTTCAGCAATGAAATCAGACACTATTGTGAAGACTGTTAAGACTGATAGAAAAGAGAGGGCTCAGAAAACAGAAGTCAGCAGCTGGGTGTCTGCCTCTCAAGGAACACAGATGATGTCTCATAGGGTCAGACAGTGACTCATCCTTGGGCTTCCCTCCTCCCAGAAGGCAGCTGCTGCAGGGAGGGGAATGGGGTTGGGAAGCAGGACACCCAAACCTCATCTGTTTCACTGCCACTGTGGGACACCTGTATCCTTGCAGAAGAGCCTGTTGCAAATGCTGCACAGAAAACTGCAGAGCAAGGTGATTTTACAAATGTGTCAACAGAGCTGATAGAGTTTTTAGTCTGTACTTTTCAGAACTGTGAAAGACCAGCACTATATTTTGTAGTTCAGGATTTATTTGGAGAAAGAATTCCAGTTTCAAATTTTTAAATATTAGTGGTAAGGATGAGCAACTTACTTTGAGATAAACAGCAATAAACTGGTACTTTTACTTATTCCTGCTTTTTCCCCTGCTTAAGCAGTACTTTGCTCATTTAGAATCCTTCTGGTTTCTTCTTCAACACACATAACGAGGGTCAAAGGAGTTTCAAGTGCAGAGTATCCAGCACCCCTGCAATGCCTTTAAGACTCTCCCATTCTTCTGGCTGATGCACTACAAATAAAAGGCAGGAACACACAGGTTGAAAAGCACATGCTCAAATTAATCAAGACAAATACCCCAAATTCAGCACAAAGTCAATGTATTGCTGCAGTAGAACAAAGTTCACTATTTCAGACACAGCCAGCTCCTCTTGATGTAGTGAAATTTGGGTTCTTGACTCTTACTGGATTGGAAAAGTTTTCCAAATTGGAGAACAAAGAAAATAAAATTAAAGGTTTAGAGAGAAGAAAGACATTCTGATGCTTGGAAAGGACTTGAGGACACATTCAAAAGTCTGTTTAGCTAGTGATACATCTTTTAAAATTATTTCTTGGTAATTAAACTATTAGATTCAAGCAGGCAGTGGTGGAAAACTCTACCTGGGGAGCACTGCAGACATGCTTCTTGTACCTGGGAGAGGAGCACTCAGAAGGAGGAACAAGGAAGGGGTTTCATGTAACCAGCTACCATTAAGATGTTGTTACAAAGCTACTGCTTACTGCATCATTGCTGTTGGTTGCTGCCTTCCTACAAAAGTCATTGTCTGCTGAAGTGAAATTACTAAATTCAGAAAATTACGGACTCAAGTTGGAACCTGACACAATGTGCCTTTGGTACATTAATCATATCTGTGCATCCTTAAAAGCATTATAATCTTCAGTTAAGCCTGGTAAATATTTGATAGCACAATAATTTAGAATAAAAAATTATGGTATCCTTGAAAGTCCTGGCCAGCCACTTCCCTCCCCCAGAGTGGGATGAAGGAGAGAATCATGACAGTAAAGGTTGTGGGTTGAGGTTAAGACAATTTAACAGGTAATACAAAAGGTGTGTGAGCAAGCAAAGTGAAACCAGGAATTAATTCACCACTTCCCATGGGCAGGAAAGCGTTCTGCCATTCCCAGGAATGTAGGGGTCCATCACAGAAGAGAGACTTGGGAAGATAAATGCCACCACTCCAAATGTGTGTCCCCTCCCCCACTGCTTCCTCCTTCTTCCCTCTGATTTACGCTCAGCACGAAGCCATGTGGTGTGGGATATGGTGTGGAATGTCCCTGGCTCAGGTGGGGTCAGCTGTCCTGGCTGTGTCCCCTTCCAGCTCCGTGTGCAGCCCTGGTCTCCTCACCGGTGGGGTGGGATGATGGACAGAAAAGGCCTTGGCTCTCTGGAAGTGCTGCTCAGCAATGGCTAAAATATCCCTGAGCTACCAGCACTGTTTCCAGCACAAACCCCAAACACAGCCCCGCAACAGCTGCCAAAAACCAGCACATGTGGATAGGAGCTGTTCCTCACTCAGATTAAAATGCTGATGTCATTCACCAGAATTAATGATTCTATGTGTGGTTTTCACAAGATGGCTTTTTAATTCCAGGTGTATTGCAGTGACATTCAAGCAAAGATTTATTGGAAACTAAATGTAAAACACCCACTGCTTTGTTACAAATGAAGTAGAGGAATAGCAGCTGGCTTTCCTGCAATCCCTGCTCTTTAAAATTTTCCACCTACTGCATCCATCTTTATTTGTACTTGGGTATATAAATCATGGTCCATTTGCTTCTGGAAAAAAAATGAAAATTGTTTTGATAAAGATTTTACCAAAGCCTGTATTTTAAACATGAAATTCAGTTCTCTTTTAGGAGAAGAATAGTAGTAAGGAAGGCAGGAGGGATGCCATACAGAACTGTAAGTTTTGCATTAAATGTCAGCCAAATTAACATTATGGGACATAACACACCTCCTAATTTAAAAACAAACAGACAAACAAAAATGACAACAAAAACAAACAAACAAAACCCAACAAATAATAATAAAAAATACTCTAATCTACTGACATTGAAGTATCATCAACTTCAGGATTAAATTGATCCTTTAGAAGCTAATAGAGCCAAACCTCTTTTTTAAAGTTCTCTTTAACAATTGCAGCTGCTTCAATTCTGTTTAAAACCAGATCTTGTTTTATTCATGCATGCATAGAATGAGGCCAAATGCTTGGGGACAGGGGTTCCAAGGGAATAAGTGATCCAGTGAGCCATCTGCACACACATCATGCCTAATCAGGGTGAGGTGGGGAAAATAAAAATTATTGGATTGTTAAAATATTGAAGTTTGGGGATATTTTTTATTTTATGTTTTTTTTGTGAAGATTAATGAATTATTTAAGCTAATGATAAGAAACATGCAGTTACATTACTTGGGTAATTTCCCTCTCTGCTGTTCTCTGGAGACATCTATTTCTCTGCATTTATATAGTCCACTCAAAGCCTATGGAACAGAAGTGGATAATACAACACACAAATATTTCCAAAATTATCAAAATGGGCATTATTTTTTGCATGATTAAAAGAGAAAATTCAAAATATTGAGAAATACTAGTAAAAGAAATTCACTTCTTTTAGAAGGCCTCAACCATGAGTCTTCAATTTTCTTCTGTCTCAGTCTCATTGACACAAAAAAACCACTTGGAAAATCTGTGGTCATGCAAGTTTGACTCTTCAGGTAAATTGAGGATTGTAGTGCTCTTTTTTTGCATGTTAGCAGCCTTTAATTCTGTGCACATATGAGTTTAAATGTAAGCCGAGCATGCATTATTGAATAGATAGAATTACTTAGGAAAGAAAGCGAAGGAGTGGAAGAGCCTAACAGAAGGATGAACATCAGAAAATAAATTTCTGGTTACGATTATGCAGCAAAAAATCAGAATCCTTTGCATATCAAGTGCATTTTGCTAAAGAAATTCCCTTTTAAAAAGGTCTCTTTTAAAGTAATATTAAATGGGAGCACCTCAGGAGCATATCAATGAGCAGCTGTTAGACCTCTCTCCTGGGTAAGCAGGCTCTCATGCCTCCTGTCACATGTTTGAGCAGATAGGTAGGCAGAAATAGTGTAGCTTTGTGCTATTTATTATATTTTCAAACCTATGAGAAATCAGTATTGTCAATATATACTAGAGGAAAAAAAAATTAGAAAAGAGTTGTCTGAGAAAGCCCAGGTTTAGCATTGAGCAGAGAGCTAGAGGTCACACTATGTTAATTGCATTAAACAAAGTATTATTCCTGGTTCATAAAATCAGTATTTTTTAAAAATTTATAATCTCAAATATTCAGAGCTTCATGACTCACAATTGCTTCAAGAGGAGTTGAGCTAAGAGCTGCTTCCATAAAATACTCTGTATTTGGATGAAACAATATTTTTTGAGAGAAGTCCTGTTGTGAAAACCTCTTAAGCATGTCAGGTCAAAATCAAGTCTCTGGTCCTGAAACAGAACTATTTTAGTCAGCGGGATTTCATCAGTGCAGCTCGGAATAGAATTTGCCCATTAGCATGTTTAAAGCATTTGCTCACTGCCAGAGTGCTACCTTAATTCACTTTCCCGAATAAACTTCAATTTCAGCACTCAAAAGCAATTTAATATTGTGGGAAAATGAAATTATTTCAATCATAATATGAAGAAACAGAAAGAGCTAAGTAATTGCAAATGAAATATAACTAAATAAAGATGTTATTTATTTTTGAAACTTCCAAATGTGTGCTACGTGTTTGTAATAGAGCATATGGCCCCTTCTTGGCCTTAGGGAATTAGAGCTAGCTCTGCTTTGGCTGAACACAAATGCTGGAAATCAGCTAAAGAACACCAGTTCTAGCTGAAGAATGACATGGGAGCCATCCCAGAGGAGCAGGGGAAGAAGAAACAGGCTTCCTCTAGCCATCTTTATGAGCACCCAAAGGTTGAAATGGAATTTTTGCCCCTATCTAGTGAAATTATTTTTTTTTCCTGATACTGGAATTAGCTGTAGAGTTTGTCTGGGAAGGAAGATTAAACCTTGATTTCATTATCTGGATGACCCTATTTACTCAAATTGTAGAGAGACAACTGAGTGGTCAGAGCTGGTATTTACATGGAACTAGGTGAGATCAAGCTACTGAGTTCAAGCAGAAAGATAGAAAATGTTACTTTCTAGAATGAATATAAGAACCAAGAAAGCTGTTATAAAACAAGTTATATGACAAGCAACTGTAGGGCCAGGCAGAGATTACAGCGATGTAAGATAGTGTATCTTCCTAAAACCACTTAAAATCAACCAACCCAAACTACTTTGCAGGAAGATAGGGGTTCTCATGCTCAGACTCCTGATGCTTCATCTAATTCAGACTTCACCTGAGACTTCAGATGGATACTTCTTTGCCTGATCTGGGCTCTGCAACAGGTAAAGAAGGTAGTAAAAATTTCTAACCAGGTTATGGCTATGTGTACCACAAAACAGAAATGAAGATTAATTATTATGTGAAGCAATTATTGAACCAACCAACTACAATCAGATAATTTATCGAATGGTCTGTGTTTGCCATCTAGTGGTAAAAGGCCGACATTTTTTTTCTGCTGCATGTGGGCAGATACAACTGCAGAAATCTGTCTCAGAAGTAAACCTCTCCTGCACGGAAATATTCCTGCTTTCAGGATGATGGAGGTGATACTTGTACCGCTGTTCTTTCAGGAACCACGAGCAGAAATTTTTCTGGCCTTGACCCACCAGATTTAGGACTAGGTCATCGACAAATTAGTAAGGATTATACAGTAATTAATTGAGCTGTAGCTCCAGTATCCTGGTTGCTGCTCCAGCCTTCCGATCTTGCAGGTGCAGATTCTAAGAATATTCAGGCACCCAGCTTTTCACTGCTTTCTGTGAGAATTGAAGCAACTAAATATCACAGGGTTTGAGATTATATTCTTAGATCTTGTAAACCACACTTATAAAACTCTCAGCTAAAGACCTTCCAGATTTCTAGAGGCTTCAACTTTGCTTTACATCATCTCTGTATGAAAACATGATTATTTTCCAACCAGAAGACTGATCTATAATGAAATTAGCAGCTCATTAAAAAACTGCAGGGAATACATACCATTCTGGAACTGAAACACCTACACCCAAATATGAGCTGTCAGACCAGGTTTTTTCTCTTAAAACATTTCAAGAATATTTGAATAAATAATTAAGTAAAAGGATTAATTTTATTTCTCAATTATGTCATACAGTAAATACAAGAAAATTAATAGAAATATATTTTATCAGAAAAAAATTATATACAGTGTGGTATCTAATCATACATGTTACTCACCTGGATTTCTTGCTATCTGTATCTATCAATAACAAAATAATTATATATTGATTTTCATCAATAATAAGGAACTTTAAACTAATTCCCACACCCCAATTATATAGCAAATATTTTTAGGTTTAACTATTAAAAAAACAAAGCTAGAAATTCAGAGTTGGAGTTTTCCTAATATCTCTGTGATTCAAAAGAAGTTCTTCCTGGGACTTTCTGTTCTAACTCATACAGAATTTTTTGTAAGCTCTTTTCACAAGTCACAATAAATGAGAACAAAGCCATAAAAACTGTATAGAGAACAAATCCCAGTTGACTAAAACAAAGATTAATGAGATTAAATTAACTTTACGATGTAGTGTTAATCATATTAACACTAATATGATTCTGGAAAGTGTATTTATACAATAACACCACATATATAACAAAACATGTGGAAAGAAAAAAAAATTACATGCTATTAGCTATGGTCCCTTCTTTAAAACAAATTATTGAATCTTCTATTTATTGAGCAGCTGCTGCATTCACTCTTTCATTCATCCACTCCCTCAACTGTTATTTATGTAATTAATTATTCAATCAATTGTTCACTGAGGGACCGTATATGATCTATGTTTTACAATTGACCTCAAAGAGCGAGGCAGCTGAATGCATCCGATAGAAAATAGAAAAAGGCATCGCAAGGTTCACAACAATTATCCAGGGTTCAAAGCCAAAAACTATTTCTTCTAGTCCATTGTCATATTCCGGGCGGCACCCGAATGCCGGTGGTATCCACAGCTGCAGGGAAAGAACGCCAGGCCAATATTAATCACCAGCGGTACTAGTCAATAGCCCTTAATGACTGTGACTCCACAAATTGGTTTCAGGAATCCCTAAGAAATCCCTCCCTGTTGCTACTGGGGCACGCTGGTGGAAGAGGGTTTCAGTTTCTGCTGCTGCTACAGTTTTTGGACCATTACTGAAAGGAGCCTCCCATATTCCACATTTAAATAAACTTTGTCCCCCAAAAGCATATTCACCTCTTCCAGAAGTGAAAATTGCTGTCTACAAACTATAGAACCGTGAAATTTTAATACATTTATCAGACTTGAAAGGATGGGGAGCTGTTGGGTATTAACTTGTGAACTACATTCAAAATGTCTTACCGAGAGGTTGCAGAGGAATAAAAATGCAGCGATGTTCTTCAAAATTCTCCTCTTGCTATTAGTAACTGAGTTTCTACTGTAAAATGAGAAATCTGAGGCTGACTGCATGACCAAACTATTGTCCTGACTCATTTCTTCTCTGGCAACATCAGCACCATCGTTTTCTCTCCCACAGATGCTGCCCTTAAACAGACAGGGTATGTCACCACTGTCACGAGCAGCTCTGCCGTTGTAAACCTCTTTGTACAAGGGGGTGAGGGACAAAGTGCTCCCCCGAGATATGGTCACTATTCGAAGAGTTTTGATGTCATCATTCACCTTTTCCTGCTCACGGTGGATGGATTCAATGATAAAGAGGTTCTGAATGTATTTCTCAATAATGACCAGAATGGAGTAGGGCAGGTTATACCAAGTGTATTTGGGATGACCTTGGGCACAGATAATGGCGAGGATTGAGCCCCAGGAGAGCAGCCAGGACCCTGCAGCTGTGCCCACCAGCAATTCTGCATCCAGTTTTCGAGCAGGATTCTTGGAATTATCCAGCGATCTATCTTCCAGTCTGTAGATGAGAAGGGCGACGATTCCAGCTGTGCACATGAGAGCCAGCACAAAGATAGCGTGCAAATAAAACATAGTGAGTGCTAACTCACTCTTGATTTTTGAGCCTCCAATCTGAATTAAATACACGACAACTATGGCTATTGTGCTAGTTAACACGATTAGTCCAAAAATCATTCCAACAGTTATGCCGTGGAATTTGAATGGAGTTTTGTTTTGCTGGTGGTGCTCAACTTTACGGCCAATGTTCTTCCACAGGACGTAGAGCATTGTGGAGGCTAGGATGTGGTACTCTATATTAAAGGGATATAGGTAATATATTCCTTGAGAAAATATCGAGCAGAGAGTTGTTGTTGTGCAATTGCATTGAGGTGCATGATCATCTAGAACTAAAGAAGGAGAGATTAGTTGTGTGAATTATAAAGATTCCTTGGTTTAAGTGAATAAATAAAACATAAAATAATGAAACACAAAAGGTAAGATTTCAGTCAAACAACACCCAGCTACCCACCTAAGAAAAGGCCCCACTTCTCCATGCTTCACTGGAGTTTAAAAGCAGAAGGCATCCCCAGAAACTGTCACAGAATGGCCTAGGTTGGAAGTGACCTTCAAGGTCATCTGTTTCAAACCTCCCTGCCGTGGACAGGGAACCTTCCTCTAGACCAGGCTGCTCAAAGTCCCACCTAACCTGGCCTTGAACATTTCCAGGGATGGAACATCAACAGCTTCTCTGAACAACATATTCCAGTGCCTCAGCACCCTCTGAGTGAAGAGGTTTTTCTTTATATCTTCTTTATTCTAAATGTTTGCTAACTACAGCTTTCACCATCTTACCAATGGAGAAAATGATGCATTATTAAAAGAAAAACACCTGGAGCAAAGTCTTTGTCTTGTAAAACAGCACTAATGGATAACTTCTATCCCTTTAAGCCATCCCACTGAATCCTGCAGGATCACAGGCTACATGTAATGATTCTCTTGGGAAAGCTTTGCAAGGTTATCCATGCTTGTTTCATAATTAATAACTTAGTAAACCCTCATTTTAACACCTCTATGTTTATTTATTACTGTGTTTTAGTAATAAAATAGTTCCTTAGTGATGTTCCTCAGTGATGTTATTCCTCAAAAGAAATGTCCTTTAAAAATCTATTTGCTTGGAACTTATAAGAAAACTACTGCCTTGATCACATATATGATAATAATCATATAACATTTTAGCATCAGCTAATTACCAGAATGACTGTCCCAGAATGCCCCAGAATGACTATGCTGACATAGTCATGAATGACTCAGCTACATTTTACAGTGACAGTATTTTGCATGAGTGTGCTAGTGCAGGAATTTCAAGATGCACCAATCCTTTTGCTTACCTATAGTTATGTTCCCAAAACCAAGAGTGATTAGTCTCTCCTTATGTTCATTCAATTGATGTTTTGACTCCGTTAACACACCATTTGTCCACAGGAGCAAATTTGTGAAAACAGAATGGATAACACCAAACCTACAAAATAAAGTAACTATTGAAGGAATCTGCACAGACTGTATCTTGTGAAATATGTGAAATGAAATGAAATGAAATGAAATGAAATGAAATGAAATGAAATGAAATGAAATTAAATTAAATTAAATTAAATTAAATTAAATTGAAATTAAATTAAATAGATTAAATTTCTATGTACAAGCTACATGGTACTATTTATTTGTCGGTGCAGGGAGAGGGTTGAAAAATAATCACCAGTCTCTAAAGATGTTCTGCAGTCACTGAATATCGGACTTCCAAAACCTTATAGAAATGCAATGTATAAAATGACATAATGTATTAAACTATTAACAGGATGCTTTTATTATTTCTTATATGATGGGTTTTACTCTTTGGGCTGGACAAGCTTCATGTCAGTGATTGAACAGTCTGAACAGGATGAATTTCTTTGCAAACCATATTTCAAAGCCTTCTGCAGTGCTCCTTCATATTCTCTGTGTCTGATTTTTCTTCACAGATACCACTGCCTTCTCCAACTTCTGGCCTATGCATTTTTATCTCTTAGAGAGAGCTGAAGCTAACAGAGGGCTGTATTCCATCCGAAGTACTGGTACAAATGAGGGTAGGTCTCTGTGCATTTTTGAGACTCCTGGCCTCTGACAAGCCATTTCAGCTTGGTGAAACAGAATGCCATTGGAGAAAGAAATGTACTCATGGTTCTGAACTTCCCAATAAAATCCAGAAAAAAAATGTCCTCCATTGCCAAGCAGTCGCTTTTTTGTAGGAGGTTATTTATCTATCTCATTCCTAGGCACAATCCTTTCATGTACTGATGCCAGGTGTCTTCCTGCACCCGAGGCTGTTCATGTTTCTTCACCAAGAAACAGTTCTTTATTACAACATTGTTCTCAGTGATAAACCTGTTAGTTAGAAATTTTTTACATCTACTTATAAACAGAGCTGATAGCACCAGCTGACATTGCAAAGCTTTCTGTAATCACTCTCTTCTTGAGCATGGGGTTTGAACACTTACCCAAGAGAGCAGAACAAATGGAAAACCTTCATCACAGATGATGTTTCTAAGCAAATTTATTTTACCTCCTAAAGAAACTGGTCAGACCATTGATAACGTGAATTAAGTACTTTGAAAATGACCAAATTTGCTTCCTTATGTTCTATGTACCGACAGATTGATACACATTAATCTGCCTTCCCACAAAACCAGAAAAGATACTGGATCTGATTTGCTACATAGGATACCACCAGGGAGGTTGTGCTTCCAAGTGCATGGGCACAGCTGCATCTACCTCAGCTGTGAGGTGTGGTTGACATGCCTGAAGGATGGGGTGCCAGAAGGACCTGGATGAGCTCAGGAATTTGCCTTATGAGAACCTTATGAGGCTCAGAAAGGCCAAGTGCAAGGTCCTGCACCTAGGTCAGGGTAAGGCCCGGTATCAACATGGGCTGGAAACACCCAAGGCTGGTTTGGATGGACCTCTGAGCAACTGGATCTAGTTGAAGGTATCCCTGCTTATTGCAGAGGGGTTGGACTAAATGACTTTTAAAATTTTCTTCCAACTCAAACTATTCTATGCATCCAAGACCTAATTTTAAAAAGGTGCTTTCCTTAAAATACCTCAGTTACATTGCTTTGACTGCAATGGTTGGTGATACAGGTTCTCTTTCAGTAGGTAAATAAATAGAACATAATATAGTGCATTGTTTTAAAACACATATATGATGCTTCCTTCTTAATTGACTCTGTGGTACCATATATTGCCATTTTCCTCTCTCATGAGAAAAATGTATGTATTCTGTCACTATTTTGTATTTAAAAATACCAATGCAGGTTAAATATAGGTAAATGGAGTTACTTTCTATTTAACTATTCTATTTCTTTCTACTTAATGCAATCAAGAGGAGAATCAACCTCTGTATTTTCACTGTCCCTCATACAATAAAACTTTGGTGTTAAAGCACTGTGCAGACCTACACCTATTAACATGCCAGATGAGGATCAGATCCACTTTACCTTTCAAGTGTTTTGAAAGACTGGATAACATCCTTGGCATGACACCACAGAAAGTACACCTAAATGGAAGGAAAAAAAAGAAAGGTCATTACAGTAATGAGCACGTGTTAATGCTCAGAAAGGAAAGTGCACATGTAGATAGAAATTCCAATTTCTATCTTCTAAATTCTATTCTAATTTTTAAAACTTCTGATAATTTAAATGGAGACAGCTCCATCTCCACACATGTGAAAGAGCTCATGATTTCCTGTGATATTTACAAAGAACTTGAGATTCCTTACTTGAAAAATCAGTGGCTTAACAGTAGAAAGTCTAAGTATCACTCACCAAAACATATTTTCCTTCTGTATCTGAAGAGACTTTTATTTCAATGACAAATGAAATAAAGCCACTGGTTGTGGATAGAGGTATGATTGCTGCAGGGCATGTTGATGCTAAGTTTGAATAATTTATGAAATATACTAAATTCTATGGAGGGAAAGAGATTGATGAAAGGATGCCAGACTTGCCTAATAAAACAACAGATTCACAGGAAGAATGAGAAAAGTTTGTACTAACTGCCTGAGAGACAGTCCCCTTAGGAGCACAGCAGTTTCACTCAAGGATAGTGCAGACAACTCAAACAAGGAATGAAAGAGAGAGAGAACAATAATGAGACAGCAAATCAAAGACAGAGGAATAAAATTAGAACTCTCTGTTTGTGAGAGCATAATGGAGACCTCAGAAAGAGATTGCTGCTGATACAAAACCAAGTGTGGATAGGTTCAACACGAAGTATATCAATATTCCTCAGGGATGTTAGGGTGACACTGGGAGTTTGTTTACTCCCAATAGTTCTGAGGATACTGAACTAGTCTGTAGGTGAACTATCAGGAGAGAAAGAGCCCTAAGATTTCTCTTAGAAACCTGCCTGTTTTGGTGTTCCAGAAATGGTCTGAAAAGTGATAAAAACTTTGGGTTCTTCAGCAACCAGAGTAACTGGAAGCCCATTTTTCCACAGCATCCATTACTCTAGGATGCCTTCACAGCCATTGTTTCTGAGGCATTCAATGCCTTAATTTGGAAAAAGCTAGGCAAATGCAGCTCTTTATGGCTCACCTATGCTACCCAGCAATAACAATTCCTCTAATGAAGCATTTATCATTGAGAGGAATGGCTGCTGTAAAATCCTAGGTTTAAAGACTAAAATATTTTGTGTAGGCTTCAACTGAAATCAAATTGAAATTACTTCAGTATCTAATGCCATATTCAGTTTCCCATCCTGGGATAAATGCAGTAAAATCTGCCAGCAGATCTGAAACCATTTTTTAAAACTTATAAAAACTTTTGAAGATTTGGTCAGACACAAGATAGTGGGAAGAAATAGGAAAAGACAGTGAAGAAATAGCATAAAATCCAGTTTTTGCCCATAGAATACTCCTTGCCTCCAGGGGACTTCTGCCTGCAGAAGAACATAATGCACAGCCTGCCCTGGGAGGGCAGGTACATGTTAGCTCATTCATGGGTGCAGAACATATATATTAATTTCATGGCATGTATCAGGATTCCTCAGAGTAAATGACAACAGAATCTGATATATATATGGTAGAAAACAAATTATTTGGTTTTTAGATGACACATATTAAGGATGTACCCTGCTGTGATTTCATCCACTATTTCAAACACATGAGAAGATTTGTCTTAGGTAAGAGGTATCTGGTTAACTACTTTTTAAATTTAACTTTTTCTTTGACTGCTCAGGCTAGCACTCAAGTGTTTATTTTAAGCTTTGTAGATGACAAATTCAGTGAGACTGGGTGATGTAAAATTTAAATTAGAATTCTTGCTGCTTTTGTCGAGCATTTTTATTCACCATTTTTCCACACTCTAGTTCATGATGGCTGGAAACCTTGTCAGCTCTGGGTCACTGGCTGTAATGAAGAATGCTGTGTTCAGATCAGTGGGGCAGAACTCTTAATTCCATTGGTTTGTTTTTCAGAGATGAAGTAAAGAAGTTTCAAGACATGGAGAGTGGATATTACAAGAATGAGAAAATAAGATTACTTAAACCAACTCAGAATTTCACCCTCAGAGAAAAACATAGATGGGGTGAGAGTTTAAATTTCAATGCTTTTTTCTTTTTTTTTTAACTGTTGAAGAAAGCAGAAAAATGTAGGTTTTTCAAAAGCTCATTTACATGCAACCACAACTGCTAGGAAAAGATTTCTTTTCTTTCTGAATGACTTAAACCTCTTGGAAATTTTATAAAAGTGCCTGGCTATGATTGAGCATCTCAGTTGAGTGGCTTTTTATTTCCTTCTTCCCTACAAACCTGATGACAGGAGTTCAGAGGAGTTAAAGTGAGAAACAATCAGCTATGGAGGGTCACCACACACTGTAGACCCAAAGCCTCATAACAACCAGGCAGCTGGAATATTTCACAGGATTCAGTGACTATATTTGCTACTGTGCAGCCACTGATAACACCCAAATGATTCTATAAGGAACATCCACGTTCATTTGTTACAGGAAAGTTGTGCAGGTGTTGTACAAACAGCTAGGACGGGGTTTGTCCCCTTTAACTCACCAAGCCTGCACCTCTAACCACAATGGAAATACAGGTTAGACAGATTGAATTGAAATTGTGTGGCAAGTCCTACATACATAAACAAGGAAATTGTCTTTAGCCAAAATACTCATTTCAGCCTGAAAATTCTGAAAATTCTGTATGTAATTTCAAGTAAACAAAAAGTCCACCTAACTTCAACTACAGGAGAACATTTTCTTACTCTTTTTTTCAAACCCATGTTTGAAACCCATGAATTTTATGGCTAAGAAACTTCAGGCTGCAAATCTTGAATTTACTATACATGCACAAGCATTTAGTCCTCAAAAGTATTCTGTGATATGCTTAGAAATAAAATTAGTGTTATGTCCACTGATGACAAAATAAAATATTTTTTGGTAAGAAACAGAAATTAATACAAAACTGCAACCAGTGACTTTTACCTGTAAGATGGTGTGGACAGCATGTGCAACAGGAAAAATACCTTCAGTTGGTGATAAACAGTTTGAAAAATCAATATAATATCCAATTTTGAAGGAGTCCAGAATTAAAGTAATCACTGCAAATAATGTAATCCCACCTACAAATGAAAAAGATATTAGAAAATTTTAAGGTATAGTTATAGTGTCTAGACACTATTTGTAAAATACACAGAAATCTAGGGGAATGAAACTTGATCAGTATCTGTGTTCTTGTTTAGGGAAATATGACTAGATCAGTGCTCATGAAGATAATTGACTCCATTAAATAAATACCTCTAATTTGGACAGCCTCTGCCCAGTAGGTTAAGCAAGGTCATCACTGGGCATCCCCTGCACGGTCAGTGAGGAGTGGCCAGCCCTGCAGTGCCCAGCTCTGGGCAGGGTCAGCTCCCAAGTGACAGTGGCACTGCAGCAGCCAGAGAGAGCCTGAATGACTGCTCTCAGCAGCCCCACAGCAAACGGGGCAGTCCTGGGGAGCCGAACAATCACCTTACAGTCTCCCAGCCCAAAAGCTGGGGGAAGTAACACAATCACTCGGTGTGCCCTCCCCGTGCCTCAGGGGTCACGCTTTAACTCAGAGACCACAACCACAACAAAATGTATGGTTTGTTCTCCGAGAAAGGAACAAAAGATTAAATTTCAGTACTTAGATTTCACACATACACAAAAATATCTTAACATATTAGTCTAAATAGCCAAAAAAACTTTGAAATATATTTCCCTTTGTTTATTTTGTTGTTGTTGTTATTATTGGTTTAGAACCGTATGACTAAGTACAACTGGCTGCAAGATTACTAATCCAAAATCTAAGGCCCCCATTTCCTTGGTTTTGGTTTGTTTTGAGGGGGTTTTTTTGTGGTTTGGTGGGGTTTTTTCCTTTTTATTTTTTAGGCTTTTATTCAAGCAAGTTTCACTGGATTTAATTTGGGCTTATTTGAATGAAGACTAGATAAAAATTTATCCATGTACCTTAACCAGACCTTACAATACAAACCAGCATCTGAATCTTTCTTTACAATTCCTCACAGAGTAAATAACATCACTAGTGTTGACTCTGATGAATATTTACCTTTTATATGGGGCCACAACCCAACTTCCAAATAAGTACCATGTGTTCCACTTGACTTGTGGTAGTAAAAAAGTAACAAAAATTTAAATTTTATTTAATTATTACCCTATTGTCAAAATTGCATTGATAAAAATTAAGTAGAAATTATATAAACACACTGTTATTTTGTTTATTATTTCATTGACCCTTTAAAATTAAACAAAAATAGACTCCAAAAACCTTTTTAATCACAAAGGTATGAATTCCAATTGGATTTTATGGTTTTGTTTTACAATCTGTCTATAATAAAAACACTGTCGAGTGTAATTTCTACCAAGAGCTAAAAACTTTTGCTTTTATATTGAAAAATCTAAAACCTCAGCTCTGCATATGTATAAACCCAAACATTTTTTAAAATTTATTCTTTTAAAGTCAGCTAATTTGTGTTCTAACACATGTAACAGGACTGGAGCCCACATTCTTAAATAGAGGTGCCATTCATTGCATATGAAAGTAAAATGATATCATAAAATACAAAATTATAGGCTATTCTTGAGATCAAATTATATGTTTCCTTCCTTATCTAAAGAAAGTTAATAATTCCGAAATAAATTAGAATTTCTAGTTCTGATTATATAATTATAAATATAACTGATTATAAATCACTCTGCCTGAGGTAACTAGACATGCTCTGAGAAAGGTGTTAGACTGGATGACCTTCATAAGTTCTTTCCTACCTGAATATTTCTAAGATTGATTTTGTGACTTATGGTTTATTTAGAAAGTATGCAGGAAACAACCTATTTGTCTGAAATGCATCAGTTTGAGGGATTTCACATGTGTTATGATTGTTTCAATAAGAAGGCAAAAGCTATCTTCTGAAGCAAAAAGATGATAGATTACTGACCTCCAGGGATTAGAAGACTTTACATGACCCTTTTAATTTTAGATTGTTTCATTTATTCAGATGATATTTAGACATTTCTGCAATCACCCAGGCGGCCACACTACAAGTGTATACAAAGTGTCCGATATGCTTATTTATGGGCTTTGAAAGAGAATCATTGTACCAATTTTCTTAGTCAAAAATCAAAGCACAACCATAATGACCATGCATATGGTATGTTAATAGTTTTTCTGTCAACTTTTTGTAATGGAAACTTCAGTAGTATGTACTAATACTAAATAGACACCTGTAATTTCAAGGAAGATAATTCCACTGCATGGTTATTTACATTTAAAATTTTAAGAAATGTGAAATTATTGTTCTTGAGTGCTGTTTCATTATTTTTTCTTTTCAAATGTTCATTGAAGTCTGTGTGTCTTAATAGATCAATAATAGGATTTTCAATATTGCTAAGTGCTGGCTCACTTCTTCCTAATAACCATAAGGAGAACAAAAAAACCATAATGGTACAGTCGCAAAAATACCACTCTCACTTTAAAATATTGTTCAAATAATTGACAATTCAATGCAGGCAGTAAAAAGAAACAAGTTGAACTATGTGAAGAGTTTTTACATTGACCAGTTGTCAATGCTTTAAACACAAACTGTGCTGCTAAAGAATGTGATAAAATAAAGCTGTTTATGAAGCAAACTGATTTTTGTTTTGAGTTCTCTGGTTCACTTCATTGAACTTTCCTAAAAAATGGTCAGAGAGCTTTTCCTAGCAGGAGAGCATACTTAGGGCAATAACATTTGGAATAAGTCAAGGAAAGACTTTCTAAGGTACCCATGGTTATTTGGGTCAGGATAACTGTATGGTATTAAAGACAGCTCTGCCACAAACTTTTCCCACATTCTGACTCTAGGAGTGGTTCTTGGCCAGCCATGAAGGTGGGAAGACAACCAAGCTTGAGGGTTCATACAATTGACATCTTGGTGCAGAAAGGCTCAAGGAAACCTTCCTGTGAGCAGTTCTTGCAAACTGATCATCTGTCCTTCTAACATTGCTAAACATGTGCAAGGAGTCATTTATAGGAGGTTTTTGTTAAATCATTCCATTTCAACATTTGTCAGAGCAAAATGGTCTAAGCAGGCAACTGCCACCACTTTTACTAAAATTATATTTACCAGTTTGAAAGGATTCATGAAAATACACTCATTTTATACTGTTTAATACAAGGATATTTGCTCTTACAATTACAGTGAGGAGATGTTCTTCAAAAGTAGCTGATAGAGCTAGTAAAAAATTGCAGAAAACTTTCCATGGAAAAACTCAAATGAAATATGTCTGTCCCACTCCACCCTCTCCTTTCCTTTTTGGACTTTTGATCTTTCAGGTAAAAGATTTCTATGGCAAAAGCACTGATAAAGAGGAGAGCAAGGGAGATCTTGGCAGAGGAATTGTCACCTGAGTTTTTCCTTAGCTCAAATAAGTTTTCTTTTACCAATAAAGGATAAAGGAGTTGTACAGACTTGTTGTAACTACAAGAAACTACCAAGAATAGGAAAGTGTAGGTCATTCCCTAAGGGCAAATTTGTTGAATTGCAGCCTAGACATCCAAGAGAAGCCATTGGAAGCTACACCACTTGAGAAGCCAGTACAAAGAGCCATCCTGTGCTGGTAAAAGAAATGGATAAGGTAACCTAGTAGTTCAATCCAGGATCTTATTTCTAAGTTTCTGTGTCTCCTTATATTCTGTAGGACAAATGAAATGCTGTGAATGCAGCACCAAAAGAAAGAGGGCAGGGAATTCTGCTGTACTTGCCCATGCTAGGCAGTATTTATTCCATATTTAGGAGGGGAAAGCTACCCTATGAGTAACAAAAGCTTAGCTTAGTCCAAGGTAGGATCAAATTAAGCCTTACATGAATTTCAGGCGGCTGTAAGGCACATAAGCTAATAATGAAAAATGCTTGAGAGATTAATATTGCCTTGAAAAATAGTAAATAATTGAGAAGAACAATTTAACAGTTGGTATGTGAACTCCATACATTTCAGAAAAGAGTCTACAGACCATAGCTGTACATTAGATGTTAAAAAAATATAGGCTTCTGTCAGCAATTTGAACAAATGTTAACAGTTGTGAAGAAAATAAATGATACACAAGCACTGAGATTGAGGACAAACTACATTTCCACAGCACAACTTTACTTTTCAAAATAATCAGGTTTCAGCTGTTCTTGGAATTTTCATTTTGATATTTCATTAGCTGCTGAGAAAATTAGCTGTTGTCTCATTGTCAGTAGGTAGAAAACATTTTTTGGGAAAGCTGTCATAACATTTCACTTAAATACTTACTTTCCAATCTATCATTTACAGTGCTGAGACTGGAAGAGGATGGTAAAACTGGGATTGTCTATTATTCCTCAAGCACTGATGTAGGCTGTTTGTTTTCCTTGGTGCCCAAAAACACAGCATTCCTGTCACTATGACTCTATGATGTGCTCCCCAAACACCTTCTCTCAATATACTTTATATCCTCACTCTGGTACGCACCTTACTGCAGATAAGGGCCAGCACATCCCACCACTACCCTTGCAAATTTGCATACTTTTTCTGCAAGCAAATGCTCAGTTTAGATTCCTTATTTAACTGTTTTATGTATTAAGAACAAACTGATCTGGTCAAGCATCTTGTCCTCTTCTACCTAACTCTAGATGTTTTGAAAGCATCTCTGTACACATATAAACAGGAATCTATGATATACATTGGTATAGAGAGCACTTGAAGACCTTTCTGACCGGTACTACTATAAAGTAAATTGTAGTATACCATCTGGAAAAGGTGATAATTCCTCCAAAAGACCTGTAAGACACCAATAAAATTGCCTCTTCCACTAGCTATGTTTAATTTTTCAAGTTTCACCAAACCTGACTGGTAAGGAAGAAAGGCGCCAGAGCTTTCAGCACTATCAATGGCAGGTCGGAAAGTGAGGATGTTTAGCAAACAGCTTCCCATTACAATCTCCTAGTATTATAGACGTATTCAGCTTATGCATATATTTACTTTAGAGTGCACTGCAGCGTGTGCATTCATTTCGTGAATACCAGGATGCCTCTCGGTAGGGATGGAGAGGGTAACAAAGAGGTAGCAGACACAGGTGATGGCACAGATGTCCCTTGTGCGGTACCACCCTTTGTGCCACCGGCCCGTACTTACACTTCAGCCATTGGGCTCCGGCGTGTGTGTCCTTGTCCCGGATCAGCCTCCTCTGCGTGCAGCTCCTGCAGAGGTACCACAGCATCCACAGCAGCTGGATGAGCATCAGCGTGATGAGGTAGGAGAGCAGGTGGCTCTTGCTGATACCCACGGCATGCACAGCCCAGGCGAAGGTGAGCAGCAGCCCGGCCAAGAAGAGGTTGATGCCGTACTGGCTGCTGAGGATCTCGGCATTTTTCTGCGGGTAGCTGCCGCCCACCGCAGGGCACCCGGCGGCTTGCTCCATCTCCCCTCCGCCGGCCAGGTGCTGCAAGCGGGCGGCCCCGCTTCCCCCGGGGAGCCCCGAGGCGCTGCTGGCCCGTCCCCCACGGCGGCGGGGGCGGAGCGGGGCGGCCGGCCCGGCCGTGCCCTGCCCGCCGGCCGCTGAGCTTTCTGCGGGACACTCTTGCCTGGGACTGACAGCAGCTGGGGTCCAGACCAGGGCAAGGAGAAGTCACTCGGACGAAGGTTAGCTTGGAGCCAGCCCTGCCCGGCTGGTTTTGGTGCGAGACGTGGGGTTACGTCGGTGTTGAGAGACCTGTGCGGTGTAACACGTTCTCTGCACAGGAAGATGCGAAAAGCACCGAGTGTTGCACAAAACCCCGGCCCGACGGCTGGAAAGCCGAGAACGGCCAAAACCTGGGAGCCGGCGAGGCTGGAGCCTGCCCTGCAGCCAGCGAGCCAGCAGCTGCTGATGGAGCTCCTTCCACGGAGAGGCAGGGGGATCACACCCGTGCTTCACACTCTGGGCCCCACAGGCCATCTTCTTTTGGCCAATCGGTACCTTCAGTGGTAGGACAGAACCTCAGTTTTCAGGAATTCTCTAGACCTTTCAAAAGTGACAATTTACCCTGTTTTTTTTTTAGAAACTGTTCCCACTGTTGTCCCGTTCTGACAGCACAGTACTATAGGAATTGCTAGCTGGAGAAGCAACTACTGAGCTTAAAGCAGCAAAACCCTCTGCAGAATTTAGTCCACTTCTTATACATTTGTTTTCCCAATATTTATGCACACTTTCAGTATTGACCCTTTTCTACTTAAACTGAATTCTCTGAACTTAAGATATTAGAGTACTGAACATAGCTTGGAGGCCAAACACCAAGGTAGACTGGTCCTTGTTCTGGCCAAGCAGGTCTTACATTTTTGCTCTGTACCTGTTGGTTGCATATTGATTACCGAAAACACTGGTGACTGTAAATGAGTGACCCACACCTTGTATGAAATTAAGCCACCAGTTCAACTACAATAAAAGTTAAAAAAAATAAATAAATTGAAAATACTTCTATTTTGCTCCACTTCCTTGGCAAAGGAGTAGATTTAAACTTTTTCTCTTCTGAAGCCAGAAATTTATAATAGAGGGGTTTTTCTCATGTGACAAAGGGCACTTTTGAACTTACATAAAAGTGTCTGGGGTTCACAAGCCTCTTAAAGAACAGGGAAGAAAAATGGCAGAAAGGTGGAATGAGTGAATTCCGGACAATCATCTATTTAGGTAAACATAAAGAAGTAGTAGTTCCTGTCCTTTATTCATTTTGTCCTGTTCTCAAGAAACAGGTATTTTAAGCCATCTGCAAATTTTCCTTTTGAGGAATGCACTTAACAGGAGGTCAGCCCTATGTCTGTTTATATGGCCTGATAAGAGAAATAAAAATCAAAAGCATAACTAGTCAAACAGTCAGGCTTCAATCACCTCTAGGTCACAGCTACATCCATCATTATCAGAAATGGCATTGTGGAAGTGTCAAATCCTACATTTATTTCATATGATGCAACCTTTAAAGAATAACTAAGGAAGATGATTCCATTTTACAGAGCTTCGATGTGTAACTGTGATAAATAATCTTCGCTACATGGTTACAACATATTTTACTTCAAATTATCCAAGTGCATCCCTTGTCACCTGTGAAGGAAAGAGATTTGGTGCTGGTACACATCCTCATCCTGAAATGAAGCAATGTAAATGGATACAGAAGACACCTATGGTAGTCTGTACCAAGAGAATACATTCAAGGAGTTCACAGAAGTGGCAGTAGAATTGTGTCAGGTTACAACAATTAAAATAAGTTGTTTTACGTTCTTACCAGATTTGCCACTACTTGCTTTTGAGCATGTAAGTGAATGAGTATTGTGCTGGATACTCAGATCTGTTACTGAAAGACTTTGCTGGACTTTGTACAATGAGCATATCTACCCAGGATTCTCAGAAAGACATCAAAGTAGTCAACGGCAAACAGCTCTCCAGAGGTGAACAGAGTGCTATTACACCTTCAGTAAACCCAGCTGAGGGGGCATGAAAGACACTCAGAATCACGTACAGTATTTAAAATCTACATGAACATCTATTTTATAGAAGAAGCAGTGAGATGGGGTGGAAGTCTTCAAGAAAGTATAATTGAACAGTTAAACAATTAAATACCGAATAACTATTGATCACTTTTGTACAAAGTTTATTAAGATGTTCAGAAGAAT
Organism: Parus major; assembly: GCF_001522545.3. Lineage (NCBI taxonomy): Eukaryota > Metazoa > Chordata > Aves > Passeriformes > Paridae > Parus > Parus major. Next base: position 56,075,924 of record NC_031771.1, read on the forward strand.
GAATTTGAAAAATCATGTAGCAAACAGTAATTTTAATTCAGATCACAAGGCAACTTAAAACACCTAGAGCATTTATATAGCTGACAAATAAAAATACAGCTATAAAACCATCCCTGAGCAATATTGCATTTTAAATATTATAATAAAGTTACTCAGATGTACCTGTGTATGCAGACATAAAATTGTTAAAACCTTTTAAAAGATGAAGACTTGAAGATAAGCAACTTGCACTTTAAAGATGTGACGCGTGACAGGTTTTGGCAAACTTAAATATTACATTTAAACAAATCAATGCTAACTTACCCTACAAACTGCTTCAAATAGTGCTGAATGCACTTTATTTTGGTTTGTCTGATCCTCTGTATTACATACTATTGGGTCACAACTTTTTTTCGTTAATGGAACAGTAACAGCCAAAGACAATGTGTATCCCTTTCATTACTAAACATTCCATGTGTTTAGCAATGGTGTGAATTTGGGAGTCAGAATGAAGAATGCAGTATCTTTTGACAGTCCAGACTTTAAGCAACACTCACAAGGAGTAGATTTTAACAGGTTTCAATACACAATTTCTACATTCTCGTATTTTCCAGAAGGCATGGGTGGTAAAGTATTTACACAAGGATCTACATAAAGTGTTCTAGAAACTAGATCGTGCCCAGGTCTTCAGATAATTAAGTATCTCAGTCAACATGAACAGACACCTAATAAAAATAAAATGCTATTTTATTTTCCCAACTGAGTATAACTAGTAGCTTTTAAGTTAATATCAGCATCTTCATTGCTGAGGAAGGAAAATGGCAACTTCATTAACAAGCTCTGGTATTAGAGCAAACTTTGCACTGCTAAGAATGAAAAGTGAATTTACAGAAGAAAAAACAACCTGAATACTGAAAAACATTTCATACATCAAAATAATTTAATGTGTGCTCCAAATTTCTTGTGTAGTGTTAATATTGTTCATTGTATTGCTGGTTATTCACAGCTTGATTATCTACCTTTGGCTGTGGACAAACTGTATGAGCACAAGTAGAATTTATTTGTTTAATTGATGGCACTGCCAAATGTCAACCAGCTTTCCCTTACCCCTATCCATACTTTTTTTTTTAAAATACTAGCAGATCTGAACTCAAGACATTAGATAGTAAAGTATTTCCTACATGGTAACATATATAACAGTAGAAATTTAACAGATCAAGAAATGTCTCCTGTAAGTAAGTTTACAAGTACAAACACAGGTTCCAGATAACAGTACTTTACCTGTCAATTTAAATGGAAAGAATATAGTATTAAAACCCCACAACACTTGATTTAAGTATCACTTAAACCAAATCAAACAACATGATTTGAGCAGGAAGTTTAATTAGGTGACCTCTGAGGCCCCCAGAGATAATATTTACAGGTCCCTTTCAACACTAACTATTCTATGGTGCTATTACTTACTACTCATGTGTTTAATATTCAAATATAAATAGAAGCTTTACAAAGCTTTACAAAATGAAAGGCCTCATGTTACTAAGAGATGTAAAACCTATCTATCTTCCAATTAATCCAACTAATCAGTTGCTTTTTCCTATGGTTATGTCCATTGATTTATACATCAAGTAGATTAAGAATTACTGTATTAGAGCAAAGAGCCAGTATTAGAAACAACAGAAGTACTGGAATGTAACAAAAGTGACATACACTTTGCAGGATTACAGTTACTTGAGTCCTTCACATGAAGCTGAAAGAAAAAAAAAACAAAAACAAAAACCAAATTTAACAAAAATGTTTGAAGGTTCTATACACTGCACAAGCTGTATCATATACTAAATGAATTAATGATTTTGGAACAGCAAGTGATAACTTGTCCCTAATTATTAGACAAATAATTATTTCACCTAATACAGAATTTTCCCACATAACTCAAGTGTTCAGAAAGAACACAGCTAATGACAACATGGATATGTTTTTATCACCAAGTGTGACCCATGTACCCAAAGTAAAGAGGTTCTGAATTAAGTATTGTATTTTCCAGAAGTCAGAGTTTTGTGAGAATAGAAGTTAGTTAATTATCTCCTTAAAAAACAGGTTTCTTGATCTCTCAAAAATAGAGAGGAAAATGTAACAGTGGTTCAGTTTGTTATTAAAAAGAATAAATAAGTTTCACCATTTCAGCCATTAAACATTTTTTGCCTACAACTGTGTCAGTACAAGAGGCTACACTCTTAAGTCCAGCAATCCAGCGCAGTCATTTTTTTGCTGCACTTCTAAAAATGCTGAGGGATCTCCTCACCAGGAAGGATTTGTGATGGCAAGCAAAGCCAAACAGACTTCCTCCTCATTCCCTTGAGAAGTACAACAAACAAGATCTGCTGAAGGAGTAGCTTTCCTGGATGATATGAGACACCTGTGATACAGGGGACATCCTTTACCCTATTTACTGAGCTGTATTTGATGTATTCCTTAGCTTTTTACATTTCACTGGATTAATTTCATAAGTATATCCTAACCAAAGATGTGGCAGTTATTGAGAATGCATTTTTCAAGTCAACAAAACAGATGGGCTGGTCTTTGAAGAGTTCCTTTTAGAAAGAACAAAGAACTTCTCATATCTGGCAATTTTCCAAACAACAGGTTGATCTGGGCTGTGCATCACAGAAAATGGGAACAGCAGACTTGCAAAGATATGACAAAGATTTTCAATTAAAAAAAAAATAGAGAAGGGCTTTGCACATGGATGTTGATATCTTCTCCCCTTCACTATGAGGTCAAGCAGCTTTACTAAGTTCTCCTAGTCTAGGTGAAACCTGCAGGGTTTTGACCTGTACATCTCCAAACTATCAATTCTCAGTAATGTTTCTTTTCAACATCTAGAATGGAATTTTAGAGAAGTGGAAAGGATATTCTTCCCCTTTGGATAACTGCAAATTCTCTGGTTTACTCTATATGCCACAAAATATCACAATTCTAAGAATGTACCAAAAACATAGAAAAGGAATCCCTAAATGCCCTCCCAATCCTTAGATATCTAACAAAGCTTTTCCCACAACAAGATAAATACATTTATGTGCTTAAAAATTTAATTATTTACCTGAAGGGCTTATCCCAGGAGTGACACAAGCATCACAACACCCATAAACTGAATGAAGAGCAACACAGGTGTAAAAAATGACCAGACAGGCCACAAGGCAACATTGAAACTGCAAATAAAAGCAGAAAGTATTTGGTAAGTTCAGTTCTCATATTACAGAAACACCAGGCATACAAAGGAAACATGTCAAAAGAAATAAGATTTAAATTACTTAACCTGGAAATATACTTCTTCATTTCTGAAAACAGAACACATCAAGGGTAAAGGGTAAAAATACATTTTACTTTCATAAAATCTGTATCTGAAGCCCTGAAAATGACCTACTCTTTGATTTTTCCATGGACATACAAGGCAGCTGAGAGAAGCCTTCATCTGAACTTTCATCCAGATTTCAGTTAACTGAAGAGACAGAGAGGAAAACCCTTATTTTACAACTGACTTACAAGAATAACAGATTTGACTAATTATAAAACATAGGGAACCTTTATTTTCTTTAATCTTCCTTTTTTTCACCATTGCAACAAATACCAACTGATAATCTGGTACAATAGCTAAACAAGAGGGAAGAAATTTTCATATAGAAAGCAAATAAATATACTGGCACAATGTATGTAATTTTCTTCATCCACATTTGCTCAGCTCCAACTTATATAACCTCATAAGTAAAGCAACTCTCACTAAAAGTACCGTTCTCAGATAAAATATAAACCCTTAAAGCTCATATGGCAATAGTCAGAAGTCTAACATTTTGTGTATGTTTGCTACTTAGTTTGTTTGATAACGAAGAACTCTGACAGAAACTGATTGAGCTGAATTTTTTCTCAGATAGAGAGACTGCATCTTTGTCTTAATTTGTAAACTGCACAAGCAGTTGCCATAGGTGAGAAATTTACACTAACAAAGATAACAACTTCAGTTTCCCCCTAAATTTTCAAGACAGAACAGATCCAGTACATCTCCAAGTATGCCATACAGTTTCAACTGTTCCAACTCTTGCTTTGTGGATGAAAGTGCAAGAAATTATGCTATATAGGACTGGTATTGTCACCAATACACATAGCAGAATTACAGAAATTATACCTTTTATCAAATGAGACTGTTAACACACAGACTTGCACAGGTTTAGCAGAACTTTGCACAGTGTTTGAACTCACCAAATTGCTGCTGCTATAAAGGTAGCTGTTGTGATAGGAATCAGTGCAGGGTACTGTTCATCATAGTCCTGAATTCCACAGTACCACTCAAGATACAGTATGCAGTAAAAGGCAACAGATAAACACACAGACAATAAACAAGTGCCACAGGAAAGCCACCAGCTGCGGGAAGAAAAGCACATTAAACCATGTTTAGCACATTGCAGTTTGCACAGTAATCTGCAGTCTACAAACAGAACAGGCAATATCTGTTAAATACACAGGTTGTGGCCTAGAGTTCCAGTAGGTTTTACCTTAAATTAATTTTACAAAACACTTTTTGCCCTTCAAAGCTGTCTAATATAAACCACTGAGTTTAATTTTGCAATGAAACATTCCTTTCATATATTGTGCCCTAAAACATGTTGGAAATTCAATCTGATGGATCTTGTCAGGAATCTACTATACTACCACACCAAAAACACTTTGTCACTAATAAAATAAAATAGGCTCCACTACAACTGTGTGCTTTTCACTATAAATTAGTCTGGTGATCTTTGTGCAACAGAAATGCTGCAGAATGCTTTAATACGGTTTCAGTTTGTGAACTCCTAAATTTAACAGACAAGAAGCATGGAGATTTTTCTTTGTAACTGCTGAAGAAAACCATGGAGAAATCCAGAATTTTAAACTCAGAATCATAAAAACACAGGGTATGTAATTATTTAAGGAGACACACTTTTGAGCCTCTTTGAGGATACTCTTCAAGATTAGTTCAGATAAGGCAACTTGAGAGAAAGATGCACTTTAATAAATTTTTATCTAAACTTGTATTAACAAATAAAAATTTTGAAAAATTAATTATTACCTTAACTTGGTTACTAAATTACAAAGGGTAATCAAGGATTTTTCTATTCAGGTAGCATTTGCTCTGGAATGGTACAACAAACATAATATTCTACTTTGAAATCTTGTTACTACCAACTGAGGATTCTGCACTAAGAGAATTGTTGCCATGGCCTACCTAGACAAGCAGTGCAGAAAGACAGGGTCCCGACCCCAAATTTTGATTACACCTTGGAGTCACTGGTTTTGCTTTCACAGTCAGGTGTATGAAGGGTGTACCTAGCCTGGGAGAGCAGCTCCTGAGAACCTCAGAGCACAGAGCAAGGCCCTACGCAGCTTCCATGTACTGATATAACAATCACAATAGCAATGCTGTTTTAAAAGCACTTCCAGCTGAAGCTATCTAAAAACATTTACTACACATCAATCTCATCGAAAGTAATTTAATAGAAAAGAAATAGATTAGAAATAAAGATTACTTCATTGAAATTATTTCACTAATCTTTTGCTGACCGACTCAAAATCATCTATAGATCTTCCAGAGAAATTAACTTCTGTTTGACCTTTAAGGAAAAATTTCAGGGGATTCATTGTAAAAATAAAACCAAAATCTAAATACTTCCAACAAAACAGGCAGCTATTTCTCGGACTTAAATGAAAACTTGAAGGTACAGTATTAAAACGTCTGGTATTAGAGCAAACTTTGCACATACAAAGATGGCTCAGTAAAGTTTATAGAGAAAAAAAAAATTGTAGCAAATTTTAAGCATTCTATTTACTTTAAAATTAGTTCAATAATATCACCTTAGGTGGTCATCTGATCCAACCTCCCTGCTCAAGCAAGCTTAGCTACTGCCAGTTGCCCAGAATCATGTCCAGATGGCTTTTGAGTATCTCCAAGGATGGAGACTCCACAACCTACATAAGGCAACCTGTTCTGAGCTCAGTCATCCTCACAGTAAAAAAGTGTTTCCTGATATTCAGAAGGAACCTCCACCATTTCAGTTTGTGCCCACTGCCTCTGGTCCTGTCCTGGACACCACTGAAAAGAGCTTAGCTCTGTCTTCTTGCACCCTCCCTTCAGGTATTTACATGCATTGACAAGATGCCTCTGAGCCTTCTCTTCTCCAAGCTGAACAATCCCAGGTTTCTCTATTCCTACTGCAGATCTTGTTCATCCATGATTTAAAATACAGTGACCAGATGTAACAAACTGAGTATGACTAAAACACACCTTTTTGTAAGAAAAGATACCTTACCTATCTGCTTGCATAGTTTCTTTAATATTTTTTAAAAAATCAAAGTAGTATGTCACAGCTATTGATGCCAAAATCCAGAATGCAGAATGAATATTCAGTCTGTTAAGAGGCCTCATCGTCTTCTCTACAGCTGTAGACTCTTCTGTAAAGGAGAACATAATTATAGCACTAAAGCCAGTCATTAAATGGAGGATGATTATAGTTATGTAAAGCATGATGCTTTATCTTTTTAATTCATTTATCTTGGGAGGTTATTCTACACATCACAATACACTTTGTACTACAAATATTCTAAAAAGCTTTGAACATTTACTGAAATGAAACAGACTAAGCAAGGTACCCTTTGATAAAAGAATAAAGCAGTAACAATCAGCACAATATCTGTGTCTTTTTAGGAAACAGCTGACTACCTTTATAAGCGTTAACTAATTTAAACCCTCTGGTGTTATTAAAGCATTTTTATTAATCTAGCATATAGCATTTCAGGTTATTATTGCCAATTACTATTTGTACCCTTCTTTATGAATTTTAGTACTTGCAAAAAAATGCAGGCATAAATAATTTTCTTTTTCTCAGCTGCAGATAATCCACAAATTTTCAACTGCAGTTTCAGGAACTAATTTGGCTTACACTGCACACTTTCAGCAGGTAAACTACAACTATCACTGTGCAGGAAACCTTCTCTTTTTCCCCTCATTGCCATGTACTGTTTTAGAGAGAGTGAGACATCACAGCGAGCAGATGAGAAAGCCTTTTTTTTTTGTCCATGACAGTAACCATGTAACACAGAATTTATACACACTGTCCAAAAAGATGTCAGAGGTGGTTTTGATGTCTCACACTCGAGTTTTATCACTAGGAGTTCCTGGCAGCTTTATTTTTCATTTCCTAGATTCCTGCTCATCCTACTGGAGCTTGGGCCTGGAGCATTCGAGCAGTTCGCGGCTCCAAGCCCCTGGCGTCTCCCACACCCAGCTCGCAGGCAGGAGCGGACACCTGAGGGCAGAGGGGGCCGCGCTCCGCGCCGCTCTGCCCGAAGTGGCCCCGCTGCCGTCCCAGCG
>NC_031771.1:56083548-56101523 GCF_001522545.3 Parus major
GGCCGGCCCCAGCGAGCGGCCGGGCCGAGGGCCCGCCGGCACGGGATGCAGAAACAGCTGCGGCAATTGCACTGATCCCCCTGGAGAGGGGGAGCAGTGCCGTGTACAGCGAGTGTCGCAGGGAAGGCTGTGGCGCCGAAATTATTCCAGAGGAAAAAAAAAAATAAAAAAAAATATATATATAAACTCTGTGCGTAGAAATGTTTTACTTATCTGCCAACCAGATGTTCTCAAGGGCAGATGTTAGGGAAATCTCAATTTTTGTAACACAGACGAGTGGTGTAGGTTTAAAAGGATTGGAGCATGGTGCCAATAACAGCAAGTTGGTAGGTTCGATCCCCGCAGGGCCGTTCACTCAGGGGTTGGATTCCATGGTCCTTCTGGGTCCCTCCCAACTCGGAATATTCTGTGATTCTGCGGAATGCAAAGCTCTGGGAGGTTTCCAGAGCCACGGGAATCCTGTAGCACTCGAGACTGCAGCTCGCAGCTGGAAATGATAAACACATTTGCAAGACAAACTAGGTAACAGTTAAATAAACTACTAAAATGGCAAATTGGATTGTTGCAGTTCTGTAGTTGATTTCTGCATAACTAGATACAGTCACATCAGCATGTTTCTGCAAACAAAACCTTGCAACCAATTATATTACCGGGGCTTTCTTGTTTATTCACATGGACAAACTCAAAACTAGTCAATTTTGCTGGCAGGTTAACCTTCGGTCTGGTCCTTATAAGAATACTATGAATATTAAGAGTACTGTGAATATGTGTACTATATCTTCTGGGGTGTGTTCAGTGATTAAGCCATTAATATGGCTTTAAAAATTGAAAATTGTTACTAACAGTAATGATTCATTAGGTTAATTGGATGATCCATGTGATTGTTACAAAGCCTGTGCTTTCTCAGAGAAAATTGTGTGGTGTAACATTCCGACTAAAGCAAAAATCCTGCTGACTTCAATGTGGAATTACCTATCCAATACGGCAGCTGTTATGTATAGCCTTTCTTTACAGTGGGATTAAACGTAGAAATATTCAATAAAAACTCAGATTATTATAAGGGAGACTAATTTCAGTATGTGTGTTTTACTTACCAAAATCAAATTTACAGTCCTTCTACCTGTATATAGATCAAAGTTCAAAATTCCAAGTGTTCAATAACCTGATTGTACTTTTCCTCTCAGAAGGCAAAATATTTTGCATTAAAGCAATGATTAGGAGGAATGAGTGAAATTTTCACTTACCACGTGCATTCTTTGCATATTGTGCAGCATTTATCAACAGAAATGCCTTGCAGATAATTCCTCTGTAGTTTCACGTTGAGAAAACAGGAAAATCAAAAAGAATGGAATGTAGGTTGTGGTTAAATAATTATATATTTTATCAGTAAAACCAAAAAAAATTGAGGCTATCCTAAGGGGTGCCTAAACTAACTGGTAGAAAGTATTAAGGGCTAAAGCTAAACTTTTTGTGACTTGCACTGTTTTTAAGCAGTTCTAAACCTACTGGATAACTGATATTTCCTAAATATACTATTTTTTGTTTTATTAATGAGTGAGATCCTAGGGACAAAGGAAAACAGGGTTCTGGTCATTCTTTATTACTGCTCATTGAATCTGAGTAAATTCAGCCTAAAAGATACAAGAACAGAAAAAAAAAAAAATACCATTTTTCTTTCTCTGCAGAAAGACAGGCCTTCATTTACATCTGAATTTCATGTGAGAGTTGTCATAGTAAGTAGAAATTGTTTTCCCAGCCTCAGAACATGTATCACATAAGGGCCAACTACACTGCAGTCCTTAGTGACTACAGGGATTATTCTTTATGTAGTTCAGTTGAATATTTTGAAGTTAGCAGCTCATGGAGATCAGAGCTCTGCTTTCTTATCAATGAAATAGAGGTTTCTTTGTTTTATTTCCTTTGAGTGAAATGACTACCTCAGCCTTCACTTTCATCTTAGTGATTCAAATAAGAAACAATGGAAATCTTCATGTACTTTCTTTGCAAAAGCTACTCATAGGATATATCTTTGATTTAAACGTAGCAATTAAATAAATACATATGCTTAGAAAGGTTAAGATCTATCAGTGTTGTTAAACTGAACACTTCTGTTTACCTACAGAGTAGGTATTGTGCAAAGAGCTGAAATAAGAGCTTCCTTCCTGGACTCACTATTGACCTTAGCTGAGACCGCTCATGTTCTGTTTGTAGAGCTGAGATGTTTTCTGTGATCTTTTCACAGAGCTTCTCTGATTCAGAAATTATTAATCTGCCAAAGAATAGATAACGATCAGGAGCTGAACCAAGACTGTCACAATATGAACAACATAATTAACAAAGTATCTAATCAACAGGCCTATTATGGATAATTAATTCTTCCAAATTAACGTTTAAGAATCCCTACACAAATGTTAGGAATAATTTTAAAATGTGATGCTTGATGTGATAACTTTAGTTAAAAATCTGTGGAATAAATTTCAGAGTTTGAAGATTCAGGGAAAGAAATGTACAAAGGGCAGAGTTTGCAGCAATTTTTTTGTAATCTATATTCCTGGTCTTTTGCATAATGTGATTAGGTTTTCACATCTTGGGAACTGAATTCAATGCCTTCACATTCTTCTATTTTAAATAGAAATAATGCTTTGCATGTTAGTTGAATGTCTTTAAATATCCAGGTTTTATGGTTATAAGCCGAATTTTTGCAATCTATTTGGATATTTTTAATTTTATTTTCTTGATGCTCACTGAATATTTGCTGCTTAGTGATAAGTTGGTTATATGTTGATTTACAAGTAATTCTTAATGGCACACAAGTGTGGTAGCTTTTTGTGTCTCTTGACTGGGTAGACACAAAATTTAGAACTGGAATTGCCAGTTAAATTCTCACTTTTAGGAAGTCAAATTAGTTTTCTAGTATTCTAGCCAATATTCATAAAATTTTCCCTGTTACAGAAATCATTAGCTAAATTAGCCCAAATGTTATCTGTTCACAAAAGACCTGGTTGGAATTTTCTTCATTCCATATCTAAGTAGGGCAGGCTCTTTCTTAATTTTTAGCTGAAGTAGGTTGGATACAATATAGATGTATTTTTTCATTTTGGGGAATGATTGTGCTATGCAGTCTGTGCTTTCTGTTCATGAACTAAGTAATAATAAAGTCAGGAGTAATCTGCTGCTGATCTTCCACTGTCAGGGGTAAAAGATTGGATGGGAAGATGTTCTCAATCCTTTCTGAACCTTGTCCTTGGACTAAAGTATTGTGCATCCTCTCTTACATTGGGTGAAAAAGTAAATACATTGTCTGATTCATCTAGGTAACAAAAAAGCCTCCAAATAGTACAAACAGTTCCCTTGCTTTCATCTTCCATTATTTTAACTATTTTAAATTCAGTACAATGGAAAAGGACTTAAAAGCTCTTGGTGTGAATAACTTAATGAAGATCTGAAAAACAACTGTTGGGTAAAACTCAATTGACTCTGAATGTGGTCCATATACAAACTCCTGAACTCAAGCTGAATTCTCATGCGAGTATTAAATTGCAGTGCAGCCTTGGATTGAACCTTTAGGAAGGAAACAATACATAGTATAGTGTGTTTGATACCAGGAAGGCTCTATATTTAAGCATGCAAATATTTGAACTTGATGAAGACAAAGAAAGCAGAGAAGAAAAAGGCAGTTTAAAAGGTGAAGAGGGCATTTAGGAGAACAGAAAAAAATGCACAACATAAAGCTATCTAATTTATCTAGGTATGTTATTCCTCACCTTGAAGGTTGTCAGCAAATTACAAAAAAACATAGCTGATCTGAAGAATCTATTTGATAGAAGACCATTAACCCTCAATTATTCTGATTAAAGATGTTAGATAGCTTCAGTGTTTGACATTTGCGTTTTCATAACCAGCAATATGAATATAAGACTGTTTGGTTCATTCCATCTTTAAATGTGCAAACAAAACCAAAATATCCAAATTTATCCAAATATCCAAAAATCATCCTATTTATCTAAAATAAATCTGGATAAACAATTCTGCTATTAGCTAAGTAAATTTTCTTTCTCTCTTCTACATAATTTGTTGAGTTTAATTTCACTTAACTATGCTTACTTTCTTGAGGGAGTACAATGGCTTTCAAAATGTTTTCCCAAGACTACAGTTTAATGATACAAAGCACTTGGCAGCAATACTCCAGCTGTAATTGTTCTTGACTACTCAATCCCCAGTAGTGGTATATAATACCTCTCAGTTTGAAGATTTGATCTGGTTTTAAAAGCCTGCAAAAATGCAGGGGGTGGTGGAGAGGCAAAAACAAATGGCCAGATGTGGGAGAGTGGAAAAGAACACTTGGGACTTACTGAAACCAATTTCTTTACTTAGGAAAAGGTCTGTCCAACCCTGCATCTGTAACAATATGAAAATAATTTCATACTTAGGGCATTTAGGAACATGCTAAAGTGTGTTTTTTGAATAATAAACATCAGATCTAATTCACACAGGAAAGACTATCAATTGTGGGAATGGGCATTCAAGCGCATCATTCAACATTTACTGTAGAGGAGTTTTAGTCTCTGGTGTGACACTTAGTTTCTCTATTGGTAGAGGTTAGCATTATTTTAGGCTGTGATGGAATATCGTTTTGCAGATGTCTAGTGTCACCACTCTGATTTGACTGATGTACTAAAGCAGGGACAAAGCTTCTTGGGCATGTGGAACTCACTGTTAACAACATTGGAAAGCACAGCAACACCTCACTGCTGTGTATAGGGTGGGATTCAGCTCACTGTTTCTGTGGAGTTTTGAAGAAAAAAAAATAAACAAAAAAAGAAGCTCTTACACACTTCATTCATGGCAAAGGTTTTCTTACCATTGTCCTTCACAGTCCATTACCACTTACATATTCTGTAGGGCTAATTTTTCATGTATTTTGAACAGGTATTGTAATTCATTGGACAACAGAGTTAGAAGGGAAACTGACTTAAGTGCTAAACTGTCCAAGACAGACAGGAAGAGAAGGATGTTCCCTTTATGAAGACTGAATTCAGCAATTTGAATTTTTGGCTGGAGGATGATAGCACAATTCACATTATTGTTCTGGATACATAAATGGGTCTTTAAGAACATCAGCTGAGCTCAAACTTTTTCTTCTAATGGAAAACTTACCCAATGCTAACCTCTGAAATCACTTCAGTTCTGAAAGTTCACTAAAAGAGCTGTAACTGTCAAAGGTATAATATCTGAGCCAGAATTGTAGGAGCAAGAAGCAGAGGAAGTATATTTTCATGGTACAAAGAGAAAGAAAGAACAGCCTAGTAGAAAATCCCATCCCAGTCCTGTCTCATCCACAGAAAACGTGAGCCCTTGTCATGTATGGATACTAAACAATATCAATAGGTGATCAATCAATTCCTCCTGGAATTCCTTCTCATCAAGACAAAACGCCAGCAGAAGGCCCAAAAAATCTGAGTATAAAAGTGCACTTTTGTTTGTACATTAATGGCTGGAAGGGGCAAGTTCATTGTGTGGCTACTGCAAGGAACAGAATGAAGGAGTAAACACAGTGTGGTTTGAGCCACCTGCAATGCAGGAGGAAATCTGGTTCTTTTTTATTCAGGTTCTTTGTCACCTAACTGAGATGTAGTGATCTGAATACTTTCAAGTGGATTTCATGCTGCCAGAGAGGAAGATCCTGTTATGTTTAAAAGCACCTTTTTTCTAGCAAACCAAATATATGTGAGTTGAGTTTGACTGCAATTTGGCCTTAATTAGGCTTTTCAGACCAATTTTGTACTAATGCATTCCACATAAACGTTTGAGAAGAGGGGTTTAATGGGAGGGTAGGCATACAGAAACCATTTCTGGTTTTCTGTAACTTTCACATAATTTCAGTAACTATAGAACTACTTCTGTTGGAAGTCAGTACTTTACTTCTTCTGTAGCTCAGACAAGAAGTTGTGTAGCAAGAACAATTACTACTAAGATTCTAATGAGAAGGGCAAAACACACCAAAGACTGGAAAATTCTAAATCTTCTAAAATAAATTTTAAAAGGAAAGATTTAAAAAAAGGATATGTTTGGAAAGGACTAAGACCTGTGATGTTCAGTCCTGAAGAAAAAAGTCCAACTAAGCAAAAAGCTTGAAGGTTTTTCTGTCTTTGCTGTCTGAAAGCATAAAAGCATGAGGATTCAGGAATAAAAGAATTACATCCGAGAACTGCAAAGATTACAAGGGGCAAGAGGAACTGTATCTTAAAAGTGCAAGCGAAAGTTACTAGTAAAACTTCCTCTACTCCAAGTGAAATTTAGAATTCAATATAAAGTAACACTTCCTGTAAAAGTACTAATGGGAAACATAATATGCAGCTTTTCTTGGCTGACAGAGCAGAAAAGAAACTTAGAGGACTTATTCCTGTTTCTTTCTTAAAGGCTAATCTGGGAGAAGAAAGAGGTAAATGTTGAATATATTGACTGAGATATCTTGTAACCTGTGAATACAACTCAATGTACAGAACAATATGCCTTTTTTTCACTTATCTTGCACAAAAAATTTAATATTTGCTCTCTTATTTCCTTAATAAGGGTGAGTGTTACAGACTTAAAAGTTTCCTAATGAAATAATGTATTGGGTCTCTGTATCCTGTGGTCATCAGCTACGAGCCACTACTCATGTCAGGCTCTGACTACATTGTCCTGATGCAAGTGGATTACAGCACCAGGTGGGAGGATCAGTTTTCACTGGAGAAAGAACAAACTACTCTAATGCACCAGGACAATGGAGGGCCGAGCACAACAAATAAGTAGCTGTCCTTTGAAGCTTTTTTCTTCCAGTGATTAAAGGGCCTGCTTGGGTGCTTATGCTATACTTATAATGAAAGCCATTAGCTTTAAACAATTTTCTAATTTCTTCCTTCCCCCACCCTGCCACGAAGACAAAGATTTTCAATACACTATTTTAGAAAGGAGAATTTCAACAATAAGTTATAATTATGGAACTATATTATGCTGTTTAAAAAATCAGTAAAACATATTCTGGATTAAAACAATACTGGTAAATACACTGCTTAATTATTGAATAGAAATATTCAATAATATGAGAGGTCCTGCTGTTTTTGTCTTCTTGAAGGATTCTTAATGATCTGTGAGGGATTATGCCTCCCTCTGAAACAATTACCACCATATTTGTAGTGACTTCAATCTGATCAAGACATCATTAGCTGCAAGGAGTGAATTAAAGTCCAGATCTGTTATAAGGGGAAAAGCCAATTTCAGTTCTCTGAATACTTTATTAATTGTCTAATGAAAAAACATCGAAGTCAGGGTTTTTTTTACTGGAGAGCTGCATGTCAATAATGCATGGATTAGAATAGCACTTGAAGCCTTCTACAATTAGAAGCATAGACTCATTAACCATACTACAGTATTCCCAGGAACATCCAGAAAGAAAAACATGCCTACAAAGCATATTGCTCCCTTCCCCTGCTTTCTGCCAGGTAATACTACTGCAGGAAGGACAGTCATAAGAGGGTAGGTTCTTGTATAAGACAGAAAGGGTAGGAGATATTTTTATCCATGCTGGAGCTTCTCCTGTTCAACATACTCACAAAATATCTGACAAGTGGACAGAAAATGTTTCCAATAACAGGGCTTATTTGCAACAGCCTCCCACCAATGACTGTCCAATAGAGGCATGCATTGGATTCATGTCTGCCAGATCATGAGGGAAAAAAACATCAGCTGTTGCTGCTTTACCCTTTACACCGAGAGAAGAATAATTTACAGTATGTATTACTTACTCCACACAGGCACCAATAACCCAACCGTGGCAATGCACAGGGGAGTACACCCTTTCAACCTTTAAGAATAATAACAGTTAAAGTAGGAAAGAAAATTACAAGGCCACATCCTACTCTGATAGCTCATCTGCATACTGTTGATTTGATATTCCTTCTTTCCAGCTTTCACTGATCCCTGGTATTTGAACACTTAGCCTGCTGCTTTGCTTCACTCAGTGATCACTGCAGTAAATCCTGAGCATCAGACACCAGAACTCTGCATGGATAGGAGCCAAGACTGGTTATCTGTTAAACTGAATAAACAGAACTGTTGCACAATTTCAACAGCCAACACGCACTGAAGAGATCTTGAATTCATTAGGCACTTTCTTGCACCCTTTAGAGTAAGACAAATATGCACTCAAAAAAACCGAACCCAGTGTATCACAGTTAATTTTTTAATATTTATATCTTTAATATATTCAATATTTCTATGAATTCAGATAATTTTACTATTGAGTTTTATAGAAGTGTATCTGCTTGAAATCACTAAGCAATTTTTAAAAACACCGTATGACTGACTGCTTTATAATGCTGTTTTTAACAGACTGTGTCATAATAGGAAACTTCCTACATGGAAGTAGTTTTGCATTTAAGTAAAAACCTATAAAACTTGAAGTAACTTTCCCCAGGCAGCTCTGTCTCTTACATAGCTGTAACATTTCTGGCCTAGGTAAATTGTTTTGGTGACAGCAATACAACAGCCTCTTCAAATTATGTATAATTTGTGGATTTATTATACAATTATAAAGTGAAAAGATGCATTATATTTAAGGTTGTATTTGAAAGTAATCTATTTCTATTTATGACTAATTTCATCAGTCAATTTTTAGTCCATGTAACCACTTCTATTGAAGTCAGTTGCATTACTAATCAACACTTTAAATGTATAAAAAGCATCAATGCATACAAAGTAGCAATGCACACAACGGTAACTCAAGTCTTTAGATTTTCACTGAATGTGCAGTATTGCATACATAAATATGACACCTTATTTATTCATTTTACAACACAGAATTAACAGTTTATTAAAGGCTGCATTCGCTATCTATGTGCATAAAGTGGGTATATCAGTCATATCATTCTGAATTTGCATAACAAAACATTTATTCCACAGTGGCTTTTTGAATATGAAAATCCTATTTGCTCTGAAAATAGTTCCTGCAAAAAGCCACACAACCCAGGTCCTGAAAAACATTTATGCTTATAAATTATATTCATTACTGGAAGCATTTTAATACAGTACCAGCAATTATTTTCAATGCCTCTTAAAACTTGTACAAAAAATATACATTTTCCGTAAAATCAAAAAATAAAATATCTGAAAATGTTCTGTGATAAATCTAGAAAAAGGGGAGGCATCCAGTATTAAAAGTTAGATTCTGCTTTCACATACACTATTTAATGACACCAATGCATAATATCTGTACAGCTGACAGAAGAGTTTGACTCCGTCTGCAAGATTAAAATGCAACAGCTATGAAAAGTAAGCAAACTGTTTATTTCACAAGTTTCACTTTCTCCTTTAAAACTCTAAATTTGGGATTGTTTTTCACTTTCTTATTGAATATGACTAGGATCTCCTCTTCTGTTTTGTGCTGTTCACCAGCTACTGCATAATATTGAGCTATCACCTGCACAAAGACAAGAGAAATGGATTTTAGTCCTTGAAGATTATTCCATTGTAAGCAATAATACATTTACATTACTGCATTAAAAGTGGCATGAAAGCTATTGTGCTATTATTCCTTTGCAGAACTAGCACTGAATTTCTTGTGTAATTTAGTAAGCAATAAAGAATAAAGAACCTGTCCTTCAACTGACATTCTGTTAATTTATATTGCATTTAAAATGTTGAACTTTGTTTATGCAAGCCAGAATTTTCTGAGTTTCAGCATTACACAAATAAATTCACAAGACCAAAGGAGATTTACAGTACCTTTTTTCTTAGTTTTTTAATTGAAATTTCATTGTCTGGAGCCTGTTTCAGAACTGCTTTGATGGTTCCCTTCCAGTTGAATTTACCTAGAAAATAATCAGGTGTACAACATGGTTAATAAAAGCAGGTATTCTGGGTCTTCTTCTCTACTAATAACCAGCCATCAATCTCCTAATTTTGCAATCAGTTTGCTACAACAGTTGTTAATTAACTGACCCTGCAATAGGAGGGTGTCTTAAGCATAAAGTCATTAGCTGTCCCTGAATATGTAATGGAATAGAGACAAAGAATCAACACAGCATTTGAACAACAGGGGTCAGAATTGTTTTCACTTAACTTCTGAACTTCAGCTATTAAGTAGAAGCTCTTGAATAACACAGGAATAGTTAAGATTCTGTCTCTTCACACTTAAAGCACAGGCAGTCAAATTTGACCATACCACCTTCAGAGGTCATTAATTGGTGGTTTCCAATGAATTATCTGTATGTTCAAACAAAGAGTGTGTCAGGTGATAGGCAGAAGTAGGTTTATCTAAGCATAAACTAAGGTTCAATGTATCTGATGTCAAATTTATGATTCACTGAGCAAAAATGAGGATATGAGTGATACCAAGAGGTCTAAGAGTTGTTACCCTTTTTGTTGTGTTGCCTAAGTGCAGGGCAGCAGGGAAGAGACCCACTGTGGTGAAACCAGTGTTCACTGGAACCAATGGCTGCCAGCACAGCACAAACAACACATTTGAGAAGTAATGAATTACCAGGTGTTAAGAGTAGCACAGGCTACTCTGGAACAGATGTGTATACTGAACAAACACACATTCATGTATACTGAGGCACAATTTATTTCATGGCTTCCTACAGAAGCTGTATTTGTATCATGCATTAGGTCTTTTGCAGAGTACTTTTGTAACAATCTAAATCGTTCCTTCAAGAATACCTTTATCTGTTCCCACATCTTCTTCATTGATGTTTTCTGTTTCCATGTCTTCTGAAATGCTTTCAGTTTTCATTCTCTTTGTTTTGGTAGGAGGTTCCTCTAGAGATGGAATTGAATAGACATACACGAGAAAGATTTAAAACTAGAAGTTCTGACATGATTAAGTTTTTGTTCTTGTAATACGAGTTTATATTTGCAAAGTGGTTCCAATTTTATAAAAGAAAAGTGCAATCATTGTTAAAAATAATTTGTATATCTAATGCACTATTTTTAAATTCTACTTAGGTAGTTTATTGAGCTTTGGAATTAAGAAAAAGCATCTTCAAAACAAATGAGAATATAAGTTGTATGATGGATACCTTCTACATGTTTATGTTTGCGTTTCTTTACATTTGTTTCCTCTTCTGTTTCACTGTGATTGCCATTTCCATTTATTTCAAATTCATCCTCCACACTCTCTTTTCCTTTTTTCGACTTTTTACTCTTTTTTACTTCTGCCTGGTTTTCTAATTTTAGATCTTTTTTCTCCTTCTTTTTGTTCTTTTGTCTCTCTTCTTTTCGTTCTCTCTTACTCTTTTTTCTCTCAGTTTTTGCCTCTGTAATTCTATTTTCTTCTGCCTTTGTATTTTCCCCAGTTTCTGCAGACTTTTGCTCTTCCTTCTGTTGTGGTTTGTCTTGTTCTTTTTCATTTGAAATCTTTTGTTGAAAGAAAGATTATTAGTTTTTACATGGGGTTTTTGACATTGCAACGTTCCTCTACTAGATCACTGGTAACTGTTCAGAACACTGATATCCTGAAATCAATTAAATTGCTCACATGTGATGTCACCAGTTACCTGAGAAGCAGCACTAGTGAAATAATGTGCCTGATTCTTTTAACTTAAAAGACTAAATGCTAATAAACACCACAGAAGAAACGTTATCTTACCATATATGTAAATTTCTAGTTGAAGTAAGCGGCTACTGTGTTTTAAATTATTTGCTAAATGCAATTAAGGAAGTTACAACTCTTTAATTTACACAAACAAAAGTAAAGCACATTACAGCATAATACAGAACTTACTCCCAAATACACAGCCCTTGAATAACAAATCTCTTTTGCCATCCACTTCCCTGTCTTGGTCAACAAACCGTTATGGCATGATGCTAAGAAAGGCACTCCTGGTTGTTTTAATTGTACTTTTCTCAACATATTTGGTTTTCTTTTAACGTTCCTGGGCTCATAATGATTTTATTGTAGAATAATTAATATATTAATAAAATATTTAGTGTTCAATTTAAGTTTTAATTTTAATAATTACAAGTGGAATAGAATTACTGAAATGTTAGTGTAGCTATTTAGAAAAAGAATACATCTTTATACAAGCAATTTAACACCATGTTTTTACAAAGAGTTATTTTAATTAAATTTGAATTCTACTTAAGAATTTCCATTGAGTATATACACTTCAAGGTATGTATTACAAATCACATCTTAAGATCTTTTTCAGAATTCTTAAAGATGAATTGAAATGTTATGTTATGTATTTTACTTTAATGCTATGCTCTGTGGACAGTGTAATTGTTTAAATAAAAGGTTTTCAGATTTAAGACTTTTTTAGAAATTACTTAAAGTCAAGGGAGAACTGCTTATGACTTTAGTGAAGTTGTATCAACTCAGTATTAATGCTCCAGCTAAGCAGTGTACTTTTCTGTCCACAGTTTATGTTATGTTCCTATCCTCTAGTAAACGTGCTTCTTTCTTCCCTGGCTCTTATGTTTGGATTCCTCAGGAAAACTGCAAATAAACTTAACTGGAATCATCAAATCAGAAACACAAAGCATCAACAGGGGATCAATGCCAAAGCTATGCCTACACTCTTCCTCAAAAGAATGTGGGGGAAAGCGGGGAGAGCATCTTCACATCAACTGAGAAACGAGAGCTTCTCCAATACCTTTTGAGTAGCAGCAATAGATGCAAACAAACAAAACAACACCCTACCAAAACATGCTAAGCTAGGAACGAAATACCAAAGAAGTAGGCACTGACAAAAGGTCAGAGTGAGTCCACAATTTGAACAAAGAAGGGAGAAACTTGTGCCACAAACTGGAGGATCTCTCTCCCCACTAATGAAATAGGTAAACCATGTGCTTGTTAATTTCTCACTCCAATACACATAAATTTGAGACCAGGAAACTTTGAAAGATGTCTTTTTCCATCTTAGTGTGTGCTAAAAGATTGGAACAAAGACAAAGGCAGTACTTTTTCATTTTTTTATGTACTTGTACCATAAATCAGCCTTCTGATTATCATGGCACAATGGTGTCAGCATGTCCAAGTTTTCAGTCACAACCTGTGCAGTATGAACAACTACTTCAACAACTTTTGTGTTCCACACATTTGTTCCACAAATAAACAATTTAGTCAAGAAATGTTACATCAAAACAATCTATTGGAACTAAGGGAGACAATGTTTCCACTAACATCTACAAGCAGCATCTGGAAGGTTTTCCTTCAAACATTCTGAACTGCATTCCCATTCTATAATGTACCTCCAGTTAAACTTACGTTTCCGGTTGCTTCTGAGAAAACATCCCACACCTGATCTTGCAAATTGCTGTCATTAATTCTCAAACTGTTCTTGATCCAATTCTGTGCACAGAAAAAACAGCAATAACTGAAAACATGCACTGATTTTCTTCATTACCATATAATTGGTTCTTTTTTTTTTATTTTTAAGAATCTAACCACTGCTTTTAACTAAGATCTGCTTAGAGGTTACTCCTATCAGTCTCTCAAGCCTCTTTGCTAAATTGTTTCACGTAATGTCTAGGTACTGTTAGGAGGCTACACCATATATCTCAATTGCTTCACCAACAGCTATCCCCGAGTGGTAAATATATCCAAAAGATAATCCTCAAGCTTTTGATACAAATGGCTATGTTAAGGTCCTACCAAATCTGATTGTTCCCATGAGTTAAAACATTAATGATCTGATCTTATTTATTTGACATACCCTAAATGGATAACTTAGTTTATTACAAAAGAGTACAATTTAACTAATATATCACTGCAAACATTTGAAAGTTGTTTGGGTTATTGCAGGTGTTCCTGGTGAAAATGAAAATATAGCAGTAAATTACACTGTTCACAGTATCTGCAAGAGATCAACTTTTAGAAATGTGGAATTTAATGTTAAATGTAATGTAAGGATTTTTGTATTGTAATGAAAACCCCAGGAAAGGTGCATTAGTAAACTGGAACACTTAACTGCTAAAACTTTTGATCTTCCACCACAAGGTACCTTATCAAAAAGAGAGACTTCTGGAAAATACTATTTTTCCTACTCAGAACATTAGTTCTGTAGGGAAATATTCTATTCTTCAGCTTGCTAGCAGCAATTTCACCACAGCTCTACTAAGTTCTGTTTGAGTGTTTCAGAAGCAAGCCTGATCTTCTCTCAGCCTCACAATCCGAGGCACAGAACAGAGAGGGGGGTAAAAAGGCCAGTTTGTTAGTAATTATTTACTTTTAATGAAATTCTTTATACACAGTAAATCTCCACATCTACAATTTACTTTAGTGAAGGATGCAGAGCAGAAGATTCTGTCAGAATACTGAGTAACAGGAAAACTCAAAACAGGATCTTGCCTTCAGGAAAAAACAAAGCCAAAGAAATAAGAAACCTTTAAAAGAATGTCTAAGAATCTGGACATTCAATAGAAATAGCAATAGTCAAAAAAGAAAGGTAGTGAAAACAGAACAAACCTACATATGGAGATAAAGATTAAAAGGTAAGTCTCTGGCTCCATACCTAATTCAACAAAGAGTCCTTTTAAGCAAATATATGTATTTTACAACCACTGACTATTTGAAATTCAGTTACTACACAACCTATATGAATGCCCAAATAAGCAATTTTTCCCACCTTTGTTAAAAGAGAGTGGCACTCCCGATAAAAGTCTATTTTTATGCTCACTGCATGGATTACTGCAAGTCTCTATTAAAACATACCTGAAACTTTACTTTTTTTCTTGGAATGTTATTAAAGACACGCATTTGCTCCAGGATGTTCCGCACTTTAGGGCTTATGTTTGGCTTCTTCATTACTTCATGAATTTTCTGAATGAAGTAAAACAGAACTAAATCAGCAAAGCAGCATAAGGATCAAATGGTACATGTCATGTGGGCAAGTCTGAAATACACTGGGTAGAAATCACCCAGCACCTGCAGCTGGTATAGTCTGCTCATAAGAAGTATTCAAAAAACATAAGAAAAACACTGACCTTTGGTTCTATCATAGTTAGATGTATCAAAGTTATCTATAGAAACATTTATACCTATGTAGTAAGCAGAGGCAAGCAGCACTGCTCACTGCTGCTTTCTGAGGAATAAATTACAAACTGTGATAAAAACATTTCAAACTAAAGTAACTGTATCACAGTTTCATGTATTCATTCAACTGTATGCAGTTTCATTCTTGCAGCATGAAAAAAGCCTGCATTAAGAAAGGCAACTTTTTGGTTTTGGAGTTAGTTATGAAAAATCAGGCTTACTTTTGATGCCACAGCTGACAGACATTTCTTCTGGCAACAGTGCCAGCTTCAACAAGCATTTATCCCTATATGACAGCTCTGGATATTCCTCTGCTGTGAGTGTCAGCAGAAGAGAAGAGAGATTAGACCGGGGCTTCATGGCAGTCCCTGGAACTGCACTGCTGCTTGTGGGGGGAAAAAGGCTCTGGGCTTCCCAGTATTTAGAGAGTGCAGCCACTGGCCACTGTAGAGCCTTCCTCTACTCCAGAAAATCTGATGACTGAAAGGTTTTGTGACTATGTTAAGACTATTAGAAAAAGGTGTCTGGTAATAAACCCTCATCCTTCTACACAGTTATTACTTACTACTGAGGCAGGCTACCAATGTTCATAAGCAACAGCACTCACACTATGCTGCCTTTACAAATGTCCTCAAACAATGTTCAATCTCAACAAGAGCACTAATCTCTGACTTTAATGGTATTCATCATATGCTTCAAGTATGCATGTAGCTTAGCACCTTGTTAGGATGTGTGCTACATGATAGAAATCAACAATTCCATGCATAAATATGACCTAATGAGGTTTTAAAGATGTGTTTGAGTTCCTCCCAAAAACCTTTGAAGGACAGCCATAAGAGGGTAGGTTATTGTGTAAGACAGAAAGGGTAGGAGATATTTCTATCCATGCTGGAGCTTCTCTTGTTCAACATACTTACAAAATATCTGACAAGTGGACAGAAATTTTTTCCAATAATATGAAGCTACTCAGGATGAGGACTATGAGGATTCCAGAAAGATCTTAAGAAAATGAGTGACTACGTAATAAAAACAGTGGAATACATTCAACACAAATTCACATAAATCAAGAAGAAAAGGAAAAGCAACCCTAATTTCACATCTAAAAAGGCAGGCCTTAGTTGACCATTGGAACTTAGATAAAAGATCTCAGGGTTAAAATAGCCAATTCCATGAAAACGCCAACACACTGATCAGCAGCAGTGAAAAAAAAAACAAACAAAAAGCTATGCAAAAGTAGATTAACTGACAAAAAACAGAGAGGAATAAAGGACACAGAAAACAGAATGATGACGTGGTAAATCTATGCTTCACTCATATCTTGAACAGCATTCACATGAATACAGTAGAGTAGGAAGATTTTAGAAGACTTACATACGAACAACAACTGAGCAGGGTAGGATTTTTGAGCCTTGAACAAAGAATATTAGATGGGGTGGGATGCCTGACAAAGGTCTACAAAAGCATAAATGGCATGAAAAGGATGGCCAACTTCCAATATCTCTTTGTATGCAGCTGGGAACATTACAGTAAATCTAACCAGTAAAAGATTCAAAACAAAAAACATATTTCTTACCAGGATAAACACAAACCTACAAGGAAATGCCAGAAGACAGCTGGGGATATTGGTAAAAATAGATCTCTGGCTTGAGTCAGTATAGGCTCTTTTCTGTCTTTGATAGTTACAGACAATAGTTACTGTACAAACCGTACCTGAATCCACTCCTGCTGTTTAGCATCTCCTTTGTTAGTTTTGGCTTCAAAGCCTTTCCCACCATATTTCTGGTCTTCACTTACACATTTCACGTGTTCCTTATAGTCATCACCCCTGAATATAAAGAGATTTTTAACCTCAGGTCACTTAAATGCTTCAGTCTTCAAACTATGCAACACTTTGCTAACCAATAAGCTGAAGTAACAGATGGTTAAAGTGAACGGATCATTTAAACCTTGGTACTCTCAATGCTTAAATTATTAAAATGTGATATGCTTAAAGTACATGCTTTTAACACCACAGACAGCTCTGTCATGCTACAGCTTTCAGTGAAAATTTCTGATTTGCATCTCTTGTATTTGTGACAAGAGTGAGCAAGGCTATTTCCCATCCTTGACATACCAGAAATCCTTGCCACAATCCATGCAAGACAGGCACTGACAGTTTCTGCAGATGTTCACATGCTTTTCAACCTGTGCTTTCTTCACAGCCTCTCCACAGGCATTGCATGTGAAAACCACCATGTTGGCGAGCCTCTTCCCTCCCACAGACACGCAACTCTAGGAATACAAGAAGAACATCTTAATTCACAGCTTGAAAGTAACACTTGAAGGGCCGAAGTGAAACGCACCGGTGCAACCACCGACAGACAGGGTGAGCAGCTCGGTGCTGCACGTGCAAGAAGAGCTCGTTTCACCTGATGGGAAATCTCCCTGAGCACAGGAGAGATCGGTGTTCCGGGAACCAGCAACCCCTGTATCCGCCACCCCAGCTGGGAACCAGTAACCCCCAACCCAGGGACCAGTAACCCCTGTACCCACCCAAACCGGAGAACCAGTAACCCCCGTACCTGCCACCCCAGCTGGGGAACCGGTAACCCCCGCACCCGCCATCCCAGCCCCAGAGCCGGTGTCCCCCATACCGGAGAGACCAGTAACCCCTGTACCTCCACCCAACCCCGGAACCGGTGACCCCCGTACCGCCCCACGCCGATACCCCGCGCCGGCGGCGTCCGCCGTCCCCCTCCTTTCCCCTGCGGGACCCCGCCACTCCGTCCCGCTCCCCGCAGCCGCACACCCATCTCGGCCGGGCCCCGCCGAGCGGCTACGCTGGGGGGTGGCCGGGCAACACGGCGTGGGAAGTCCGGCGTGGCCGCCACCCGCGCTCCTGGACGGTAGCCGGCTGCTGCCGTGCCGTGCCCTGGTTCTTGCCTTGCCCTGCCGCCCCGGCCCCGCTCCCGCTCCCCCG
>NC_031771.1:56101628-56128289 GCF_001522545.3 Parus major
GCCCCGCGCAGCGGAAGGGGAAGGGGAAGGGAAGGAAGGGGAAGGAAGGGGAAGGGGAGGGAGCGGCGGCGGAAGCGGCCGCTGGCGGGGATGGAGCTGGGAGGTGGCCGGAGCCGGTAAGCGCTGGGCTGGGCAGGGCTGGCTCTTGCCCTTCGGCCGCTGTCCCGCCCGTGCCAGGCCGCGCCGCGTTCCCCCGCCCGAGGCAGTGGGGCCGTGTCCCCCGGCACCGGCCGCTCGCTCGCTCTGTCCCTGGGCAGAGCCGGCCCCAGCGAGGCAGATACTCCCTCTGTCCCCTTTTCCTGCGGCACGTCGAGCCCGGCTCCAGCCGGGCGAGGCTGAGGGGAACTTAGCCATAAATAGCGGCTGTGGCGGAGGGGTTCCCCTGCTCGGGAGCGGCTCCCCGTGCCCGCCGGCCCCTGAGGAGACACGCTCCTGATGGATGAGAGGCAGTTCACTGTCAAAGTAATTGCAGGATGCCGTGGTGGGAGATGCACACAGAGAAAGCAAATTGATGTGCTTTATTTTAAAGCCTGGTCAAAACATGATAAGCATTAATAGAGAAAAAGCACAATATAATAGCCCTTCCATGTAATAGAGCAGAAGGCAGGGAATCACAGAGTTAAACAGGATAAATTAAAATGCGGAACCCTTATCGTTCATGAGATTTGAGAATGGGATGACCACTATCTGGTTATGCTTAACAGAATGTGGTTTTCCTACTTCATTCCTTAGAATAGGAAGGTTTTCTTCCTTCATTCCTAGTTAGAAGAATAGAAATTGTTTATCCTAATAGTAGAAGTTGTCGTGTTTACAAGTGCACAGTGGAGCATTATATCCTTGTTACAAAAAACAAAAAAAAAGGAAGTATGGAATTCAGTGTAAATGTGTTGTGTTCAGATGTGAATTGTCTTTTCAACCTGTTTAGAAGGGATTTTTTTCATTTAGATATTACATTGTATTAAAAGCAATACCATGCTAATGTGTCTAACTAATCAGATCCACAGTGGAAATGTATGTAGCTAGAACAGCAACAAATATCTCAAATAATACTAGTACTATGTTCTCCCTTTTGAGTTAGAGGATGAAGAATCTGAGGTTTTCCTCTACAAATGCTACTGATTTTGTACATGCAATATGGTTTTTGCATTAGAATCTAATTATTGTGGAAGTTGTTTGAATTGAGGTGCAATTTTTGAGGTTATGGAGCTCAGTTTATTGGCAGCACCATTGGATTTCTGTGGATGCTCTTTTTTGTAAGCAAGGCTTTGTTAAAATCATGTACTGCTGTGTATATGTTGGTGAGTGATACTGTGACTCATCTTTAACCAGAAAAATGTCATTAGCAATCAAATTGCAGGTGTAAACTGAAGTCTGTTTCATTTGAAAGCTAAAATAAATGGCAGAAATGTTCTTAATATTTTAAATCAATTTTGCAATTCAATATTCACCTTAGCATTTTATTTCATTGCAGGTAATTTAAGTGAATTTCTAGCATGGACACTGTTGCTAGCCATAGCTGTCATCTTCTCCAGCAGCTACATGAACAGCGCATTCAGGGGCTTCTCTGTGACTGCATGCTGGTGGTGAAGGGTGTCTGCTTCAAAGCACACAAAAATGTATTAGCTGCTTTCAGTCAATATTTCAGGTATGTGATAGAAAATTCTTTTCTTTAAAATGTTAACTAAATGCTGTTGGCTGAGGTTTTCTCTGAGAAGGGTATTTTTTTCTGTTGGTCACAGACTGAGTATCTCTTGGGAATATAAGGAGAAAAGGGAAATTGTGCAGAGATAAAGCTGTATCAAGTATTCATAGTATGCTCTTTGATTTTGACATTTTTTTTTATTTACTTGCTTATCATGCTTCATATAATGAAACATGGACCTGCATTCACTGTTTCACCAGAAAAATATAACTGCTTACAAGGAACATAGCAGGGCATACGAACAGAGACAGATAAGGGATATAATTGATAAAATGTTATCTATTTCCAAATGAGACTTGTTTCATCAATTACATTCTAAATAAAATGTGACTGTATAGGTTATTAGTAAATCTCTGCTAATTCAGATTCTCAGAGACAACAGCTGTGTTTTAAAGTATGCAGGTTACACCATTACACCACATCACTACATTCTTCCCCTTCTGTGCTGCCCTCAATTGTGCCCTCAAATTTTGGAGGGTGCTGGATCTCCCAACTTAGTGCTTTATATTAGTTATGAGTAAGCTGTTAGATTGGGCAGTTTTTAGACCTTGTTTTTTGAAACATTTCTAAAGCTTGACTGCTAATTCATTTGTAAGAAACCTATTTTTATGTTATGACCAGGAAAAAAAGGTAAGAGGTTCCTTTTTCTGCTCTAGTGGTGTACTGCTGATGAAGTGCAATTATGCTCAAAGACCAAATTTTTTAAGTAGTTAAAAGGAGCTAAGAGCTAAACTCCTCTTAAAATTCAACAGGATATAAGTGGCTAATTAATTCAGGCTCTCAACCCAGATCTATTCATTATAGTTTTGGTTTTAACTTAGATAGGATGGTCTAGATTTATGAAAGAACTTGGATGTGGGCACTGGCTTCAGAGTATCCCCTGCATTTCTAAAGTTTCAGCATAGACTCATGTTTTCTTAAGATTTAGAGCTCGTTGATATGCCCACCTTTAAACAAAACCAAATTTGAGACTTAGCCCACAAAGAGGAACCATCAAGTTTGGGGCATTTTTTAGTGTAGGAAGGTAGCTACATAAGAGTGACCTGATCCCGTCTGTATGTCACTATTTACTGTGGGAGTATCAGGATTTGAATGGGCAGGTATAAAGTTCTTGGCTGAGAGGGAGTATGAACCCACTTAATCTAGGACTGCTTGTGCATGTGAAGAGCTGCATGTCTCATGCTGAGAATACTTTACGTTGCAGTGTGTTTCTTGTTAATGGTATGTTCTGTTATTGCCCAAGTTGAAGGTTTGGTCCAAATTATCACCCAGCCCAGACCCTCCCGCCCCATGTTGTCAATCTACCCTGAGTCTGCTGTCAATCCTATCTTAGGCCCACCACACTCTTGGAATTCCACTTTGGAAATCCCCTAAATTTTGACCTTTGATAACTCCATGTGACCCAATTTCTCCCCCCTACCTCCTCATTGGATGATGATTTTGTGAACCCTGCCTTTTACCCTCCCCAGGATATCTCTGATTAGCTGATGTTTTGTACCCTCCCTTTGAACCGCCTCCCTATTTCAGCTGTTACACGCTTGCATTTTCTGTCTTTTGCCCCCAAGATTCCCCAGAGCAATAAATCCTCTGTTATCCCATGCAAAAGACCTCCCCTCTCATCCTTGTCTCCTCAGAGCACAGACTGACAGCCAAAAAGCCATAGAGCAAGTGCTCTAGTCACACCTTGTGTCATACTGCTCCTGGGGTGTGACCAACTCCTGTCACAGGCCGAAGTGATAGAGCCAGATAAGCTCCTGGCATTAACTTCACATTAAATAGTAAGAACTTCTGTGAATTCATTCAGTTTAAGGATTCAGTGACAATTCAGTGGGTATTGGTTGCACTGCTGTTTTAGGGTTATGTACCTGTACTCTTTCTCATTCTTTTACTTGGTTCTTATCCAGAACCAGTAAAAAAAAAGTACTTTTTTTGATATGAGAGAATAATTGAAAATAATGCCATCATCTTGTTTAATATTGCCATCCTCTTGTTGTATTTGTGGAGAAAGAACTAATGCTAAGAACTTTGGTAGGCTTACTGATGGAGTTCAATGGACAAACTCAGTTGCCAGATAAGAGTTTAGCTGATTTTGAGGTTTATCTTCTCCATTTTGCTAGAAAATTCCTTCTGTTCTGTTTGATTTGCCACGATGAAAGGAGAAAAACCATTCTGAGTCAACCAGTTCTGCAAATTGTCCATAAATACACCACTGCACCTAATATGTGAAGAACAGTGGATAAGAACCACAAGCATAGGATGTTATTTGAAAACATAGAGAAATACAGAATTAGTTAGATAAAATATAAATTCGATAAAGGATAAGTTAGATAAAGGATCATTTACTTTGATATATACTTCAGGTGCACTAATGTAGGACTAATATATAAGACAAGTAATTGAGCAGTTTTGAGAAATTCATCTTCAAAAACACAGCAATATAGGTAAAGCTTTAGAATACAAACTTGTTTCATACCAAGCAGCTTATTTGAGATGCATGTATGTTTTTTCTTATTGAAGTGTTTGGGAATTATTTGTGTTTATATTTGAATATTTGCCTTATTTTATCAGGACCCTTTTCCAGAATTCTTCAGGCCAGAAGAATGATGTGTTTCACTTGGACATTAAAAATGTAGGTGGCATAGGCCAGATCCTGGACTTCATGTACACCTCCCACCTGGATCTTAGTCAGGACAATGTACAAGCTATGCTGGACATTGCACAGTGCCTCCAAGTGCAAAATGTGCTGAACATTTGCCACACCTTTTTAAAGTCTTCCACAGCTGTGGAGCAGGCAGCCAGCATGCCGTGTAATAGTGTATTTTCACTGCAGAATGCTTTGGGTTCAGATACCGGCTGTGCTGGTGACAGCTACGGGACAAACCTATTGCCTGAGTGCTCGGCTGACACACAAACTAACAAAGTCTTGGCTGAGCACCACCCACATGCATCACAGTCTGTTAATCTGCACACCCCATCAGGTGATGGACAGAAACCACCACAAGATTCCTTAGATGGCAACTGCACAGAGCTTCCATTTAAACAACCAAGTTACTACTATAAACTACGCAACTTTTACAGCAAACAGTTCTATAAACAAAACGCTTGCTCTGATCACGAGAGAGGAGCAGAACCATCCTTTTCTTACAACACATCCACAGAAATAAACACAGTGGAGAATAATTCTTGTGCTGTCAATCACTCTGAGTGTATTCTGGAAACCACTGATCATTTACCATCGAACTTTCTGGTTCAGTCTGCAAGTGAAGCTGCTCCAGACCAAAATGCAGAGAGCACAGTTCTGCAGCCCACCAGACAAATGCGGCTGAAAAAGGCAATACACCTCAAAAAGCTAAATTTTCTAAGATCTCAGAAATGTGCAGAGCAGCCGCCTGAGCCCCAAAGAGATGACAGTAGAGTGACAGAAGTAGTTGAACCTGTAAATGAAAGTATCACAGACATGACACATGTTAGAGTTACTGATGAAAAAGAAGCTGAAGATTTAGTGAATTCAGAGCATTTTGAACAAACTGTTGAAGTGGAAAGATCTCAAGGTCCTTTGGAACAGGAAGGACAATCACAGACTCTTCAGTCACAGAAACAATATACTTGTGAGTTATGTGGGAAGGCTTTCAAACATCCAAGCAATTTGGAGCTACATAAAAGGTCTCATACAGGTACAGTTATCAGTTACTTGGTCTGCAGGCCAAATATTTCAATTACAGAGAATTATCTTGCAGTGTCTCTTCATTCAGAGATGCTGTTTAAGGGTCTACTTTCAAAAGGCTGTGGTTTGTTTTATTTTTTTAATGGATAATCATACGGGAATAAAGAACTATAATACCGAGTTTTCCTGGGAGTTGTAGAAAAGATTTCTCCTGTGTATCTGGGGATTTGGGTGCTTTTTCAAAGAAAATAGTGTGAATTCGATGAAAATGACATTTCAATGAAAATTTTGGTTTTTTTCCTGCATTTCAATGAGTCATTTCTAGTCAGTTTGTCAGGTGGGCTGGATGTTTGAACCAGATGACAATAAAAGGTGTAAATGAATAAATGGTACTATAAGTATACTTGAATACCTCTGTTCTCTCTGGTCATATATTCATTGTAAGATACAAGTGATTTGGTCTTGGAAGTCATTTTTTTTAGCCTGTAGAAATATGCCTTATAGCAACTTTAATTGTGTTTACCTTGAGAGTAAGGCTCCTTCAGGCTGCAGAGTAAATGAGAATTTTGAATTAATGTACTTTGCTTTAAAAGTTCACAGGTAATATTTTTAAACCTAACATAGATTTATTTTTAAGTATATTTTTATTGTAATGAAAAACAAGACCTAGTTTAACTCCAAATGAATTAATTTGTCTGTTCAATTTAACCAGCATTATTAGATATGCTTCTTTAGAAGAGTTTTTAAGAATTACCTTGTCTAGGCAAGGTAAAAAAATTGATTCAAAGTCCTTGAGATTATATAATTCCTGGTTAAGCTGTTGAATATTTTTTGCTTTTCTTTTTCCTTGTATTAAATATACAAATGCATCTCTCTCAATCTTGTCAAATAAACATCACTTTGGAAATGATCATACACGTATTGGTAATTTGACACATATTGGTAATTTGACACTAAATATGAAACTCAGACATTAATTTATTTTAACTGATCCTTAGAATTAAAAATTTATTTTACTATTTTTTTACTCATAGAAAAATCTTCCCAGAATCTGGTAATATGAACATTTTGCATTAGCTTCCTGAAGTTTTCAATTGTTAGCTATAACTGCTTCTGTATGTTCATGTTTCTAATATTTTTTTATATTAGAAAAAGAAAGTGAAAGAGTAGCATATGCCTCTTACCTAGAGCCTCTTTTTTTCTTGTATTTTTTGAATCTTATCTGATTTGAGCTGGTATCATCAGGTACATTTTAATACCCTAGATTTTCAGGAAAATACATGATCAGATAGAAAACAAGAGCATCTAGACAAGTTCCAGCTAAAGGAGAGACTGCAGTAACATCAGTTTGTGCTAGAGAGACCCCAGGATTCAAGGATTCTCTAATGCTTTTTGTTGCTGCTGGGTATGAATAGATCACACAGACACAGGTCGAGGTGTGGTGAAAGGAAAAGAGAGTTTATTTTTCCTCCCAGGATTTTTAGGTTTCTGACCACGGCCAGGAATTGAATGGTCAGGATAACACTTTCTCACTGCACTGGCCATGAGAAATGCCCATCAGAAGACGTGTAACAGAAAGAATGCACACATATCTATGTTTACAGTTACTGTCCTGGAAAAGTCTTTGAAAACTATGTCATCAAGATCAGAAGCTGAGTTTTCAGGGCAACACTTTTCACACACCATCTTCTTCCAGTAGTTTTCAAAAACTCCAGATTTGAGTGCTAGTTAATAAAGCACTAGCATTCTTCTATGGATGACGAAAGTATAAGAGCCCAAGTTAAACAAATAATAAGCACATCAATGGATGGAAAAACTGAGGCAAGGATATGAGTAGAAATGCCTGTTTGGTTCCCTGTTATTTTTGGGAATTATTCCCTGTTATTTCCCTTTTATTAATGTTAATTTATTTTTAAATACCCAGGTAGTGCAAAAAGAGTGTTTGGAAAATTGCAGTGGATAGTGAGTAGGATGTTGATACTGGAAAGAGCTGTAGCAGAAGGTACAGGGCACCTTTGTGTTGTTACTGTCAGGTACACTGGTAGTAGGTAATGTAAGTGTATGCTAAAAGCCATTTCTGTTCATCTGCCTCTTCAGAAAGCATAACATATTACTAGCTAATCCATTTTATTAAAAAACACTAATTTTCTTGAGCTAAGCAAAAGGGTTAGCAGACATTTAAGTATTATAGTGCTCACTGAAATGTGACTCCTCCCAATGTGACTTTGCTGAAGAGATGGAAGAAATGGACATGTCACACTGGCAAACCTGTTTTTAATCCAAAAATGACAATTCTTACACCACAAGTGCTGAGGTGGTCCAGTTGTCAAGAAAAAGCATGTGTGAAATTCTCTGTCCCTGCACACTAGGAACTGCTAAAGAATTTGCAGGTTAGCATGGGTGCACTGATGAGTTTTCTATATGAAGGTAGCCAAACTGTTCAACAGCCATTGTCCTGGCATGTCTGGCTGTTTGAGTTGTATTGCCTGTGGACATTTAAAGGAATCTCTAAACAGAGCATACTGCACTGACTTAGGATGATTTTGACTGAATGTTATAATTTGTTCTTTATTATTATATTGACTTGTCTGAAAAAAAGGAAGCAAGTCTGCACTTGTGCAGGAACATCCAGTGGTTTTGTTGGGGTATTTTATGTATTTTCAGGGAACATCTCAAAAGAGCAACCCAAAACAAACTCGGACCAATGGAAAAAACTCTTGGCAGGATGGAATGCAACAGGAAGGGAGTAGCCCTGCCACGTAATACATTGTTGATCCTCAACCTTTTCATTCCGGGGTTTGCTTGAGCAACTTCCAGCATTCCTTGCCTTAGTGAGTTTAGCTCCTCGCCTTTGCCATCTCATCAGGAGCACCACTTCTGCCTTCATGCCTTTCTCCTCAGGAGCTGACATGACACTGCTTTGATCACTGTTGTGATCACTGTGATTTATCTTCACCTCTTCTTGCAGAATGTTGAACAAGAAAGGATGCAAGAGAATATAGAAAGGACAAGGCAGCACAGGGGTTCAAAAGTGAAGTCCCCTGGGTTACACGCTGTCTGAATTGTATTCAGTTACTACTTTCCTCCAGTTTTTCTGTATTGCTATTGATCCAGCCATGGCTCCCACTATTGTGTACTTTATCTTCTTGCAGGGTGTTGAACAAGAGTGATACAATCCTGGTACTCCCAGATGAGGTTTTTGGTTTGGAATTTATTGACAGTTGTAGAATCATAGAATAATTTAGATTGACATGGATCTCCTCAGGTAATCAGCTCCTGTTTCCTGCTCAAGGCACATCAAATTAGATCGGGTTGTTTTGCTCGTGGCCATGTGTAGTGAAAATTTTGGACATCTCCAGAGACAGTTTCCACAACCTCTCCAGACAATCACTCCCAGCATCTGACCACCCTCATGGGGTAAAAGATTATTTTTATGTATCTGATTGGAATTTGTCATGATCAAATTGCGTCTGTCATCTCTTGTCCTAAGACTGTGTACCAGGAACAACCTGCTTGCATCTGCCTTCTCAAGCCTTAGGCAGCAATGAGATTTCCTGTTTGCCTTCTTTTCTTAAGGCTCCAGATACGGTCTCACCAGTGATAGGCGAAGAATAGTCTTCAGCTTATTAGTTCAGGTAGTGAGGCTAATTGCTTCTGAGCAATGGATTAGTTGATAAGCCCACTGATTTGGAATTCTATGCAAGTGCAAAATTGTTCTCCAAAAAGGAATTTGATGTTTCTTTGTTAAAAAAAACCCATTTGTTTTAGCTTTATCTTTGAGGGAAAACTCCAATTCATTACATCAGTACAGTTAGAAGGAGGCTGCATGCAGCCTACAGTAATAGTTTGGAGCAATTTGAGCCTCCAGTTCCTCACCTTTCCCTCTAGTCATTTCAGTGTGGATTCCTGTTCAAATACTATTCTCTAGGTCTCCAGTAACTTTTTTTATAGGTAATTTCTGCAAAAATTGCTTACTAGTGTTTTTTGTCCTCCATTTCCTATTATCTTGATGCTTTTATGGCTTTCAGAATCCTTTCAAGTTGCTACAGATCTGGCTCCCTGTTGGTTTCATTTATATTTGTGTTATCAGTATCAGAATTTTTGGTGTTTTGCAAGTTTAAAGCCATAATGAAATCAAGCCTCAGTGCTCTTCATAGTTGAGTGACTTCATAGTCGATTTACTGGTTTCATTATTTTTGTCTTTAATTGAAGGAAAGCTTTTTTAAAACTACCAGATTTCCATTCTTTATTAAGTAGACAAAGTAGATAAAGCCACAAGCTGTCAGACAAATTGCAAGGTTGCAATCTGTGAAATAACATAACTGTATGTTTCCTCTGTGTTTTAAAATCTAAAGAGAATTGCATTTAGTCCTTAATCCTAAAAAATGTTGGAAGAACTTCATCTGGAAAATGGAATTCCCACACCTGGATATGGTAGATATGTTGCTTGTAACACTTCCAAGGATGGAGGAAAAAATTGATGTAGAGAATACTTAATGGAAGAGAAGCCAAGAGGTATTCTGTAAAGTCAGGAAAATTAAAATTAAAGAAGTAAATAAAAATCTTTAGACAGATTATTTAATCATGACCAAGATGAAACACAGTGTAATGTTGTAAGATATCTTTTTCCCTTTAGAAACATTCTGTTTTCAAAATCACATGGATTTACACTAGTTTTGTTGTCCTGCACATGTGGGACAGATTATAAATGTCCTTTAAATGTGCAGTTAGACTCATGGAAGATGATAAGTGTGTGTCATTGAATCAATGGTATTTGAGCATCATTTTTGTTTTCAAAATTCTAAAAGATGCACATAAAATTTTATCAACAGTGTAGGAAACCAATAACTAAGATGGGGGAATTAACCTTTATGAAATACTGTAGAGGAAAAAAATTATTACAAAAACATATTTGTCTTAACAGCTAGAGAATTTAAGTGTTGTATAGTCACATTCTAGACTGAGAGTCAGGTTGTTTTGGAAAGCTAAAGTGGGCTCACCAGTTTTTACTAAAGCTGCCAATCTGTTTTTGGAGATTCAAGGATAACAGTTTTACATGTATAAATTCAGAATTTTGGAGCAAAATTCTTAGGCAATCTTCAGGTACTTCTGTCTATATAGGATGAGAATTTGAAGGCAAATACATATTTTCTGGAAGTGAATGGCTATGTGCTGAGCAGAGATGTATGGTAGACATTAAAATCAGAAAACACAATTCTTCCAAATCAGCTTCCCTTCATTCCTCCTCCTTTATAAGAATGTGTCTCTGTGCAAGTGAAAAAACAGGTGCCCTTCCCATCACTGTTGTTGTTGGGCCTTGTCATCTATTCTGTTCCTCCTGGTGATATGATACTCCTTCATTTCAAATCAAAAATACTTTCAAAAGATTAAAACCTGCACCAATCCATATCAAAACTCTTTCACTTGTTTTGAAGGATAAATTCTGAACAAGTCTGCTTTAGAAACTTAGTGGTAAAAGCTGTATTTACCTCTTGAATTTCCCCTTAAATACATGGGTAAGTATCCTTCTGGGGATATTTTTTGCTCTTACATGTTTTAAAAGGAAATGTACCAATTTATTTCTGTTCTACTGCAACTATTAGAAGTTCTATGTTCTGTTTCTTCTTTTAGGTGAGAAACCTTTTGAATGTAACATTTGTGGGAAACACTTCTCACAGGTGGGAATATTTTATATATTATGGTACTTTGACTTGAAATGCATCTGTGTTGATTCTAAAAATCATGTGTTTAAGATTAGATTTTTTTTTTTGTTCAAAGACAGAATTCACTTTAGGGATAAATTATTAAAATGTCTTGTTTCAAAATAACACACTGAATGTTTTAGATTTCTTTGATGCATTCCATGTCTTTGATTCTGTCTGCTTTCAGTAGATGTGTTATGTACTTTACCTTCAAATGAGTGTTTAAGTGTACAGAGCCACAGCTATATTTGAAATACAAAGAACATTCATTTCCAAACTGCTCTTTTGCTTTATGCTTAGAGGTATGTTGTGACTAGCATTTTTACAATGTCTGAAAAAAGTGGAGGTGCAAATTTTATGTAATGTTGTATTCACAATACAGTTTCATCTTCCTAAATGGCATAAATTATTAAGTAGATTTGAGTCAGATAAAAAGAATTTGTATCCATATAACTGGGCTCAGTTTCTTTCAGTGAGAATACCACCACATCTCTGAAGTGACAATACTCAACTATGATTTAAAAAAGCATCTGGTGAAATTCTCTACTTACATACAGGGCCTAAGCTTTAGCTGATTTATTTGCCCTCCAGTGTTTACTTCCTCTTCTGGGTACAACAATTAATTTGTATTTCTACAAATTTCATGCCTAGTTGTCTCACATTTCCAAAATGTCTGTTTACTTTCTGATTTTGTGGTTGAGATGTGCACATGTAAGTAGAGCAGACAGTAATCAGGTGCATATTTTTATACTAAGATTACATAATTATTGTCAAATAGCTTTGGCATTTCTTATAGGTCCTGGTTTAAGTATTGGAGCTATGTGCTTTTTACGTACCCACCCACCACTGGTTGTGCTGTTCTTGCTTCATTTTCACAGCCCACCAGTGGGCCTTTTTTGACCCATGAATCTGATGCCTTTGTGTCCTCCACCTTGTTGCTAAATATGAATATAAGAATGCATCCAATGAAGAATACTGTTTCATAGTGCTTATTGGGCAATTTTCAGCAAAACTGGGCATGCTTTTTAGGCAAAGAAGAGCATTTTCATTCATTTTGATGGCTGAACTTCTAGTTACTAAAAGAAAAACATGGATATTTCAAATTCTGTTAGTAGTGCTTTTGGCAAATCAAGTTGGATTCTATACTACTACAGTGGAGGAAGAGTGTCACACAGAGTGTATGAGAGGCATGACAGACTCCTCATGAAATATTCTTTGTTTGTCTTTAATTACAGAAACAAACAAAACCCCTGACAAAACTGGAAATTTCTGCCTTTTAATGAAACCCTCCCAATCAGCTTCCCTTCCCTCCATGTTACCTCCCTTGCCAGGAGGTGTAGGTAGATACATATTCACAGGCAATCCCTACACATCCAGCATAGCGCCAGAGCTTTCAGCCTCTGTGCTGCAGTTCTTTCTCTGCTCATAAAGGGGTCTTGCATATTGCTGGGGTACTTGCTTTTCAATCCTGCAAATAAGTGAGATTCCACTCACCAGAAAGTAAGATGCAAGGATAATTACTATCTACTTTTTGCTTAGAATACCATCTCCGATCTTGTCCTTTATCTTCTCTGTCTGCAAGCACAGAAATAGAAACACTTTTCTTTTTTAAGCCTTCATGTACTGTACTTTTGAGACAGTGCAGCTGTTGGGCCTGGTGGGTTGTCTGCTCCTGCTGAATGTAGCTGATGTGCTGTGTGTTGGAATGTGGAGCAGAAAATGAAAGAAGTAGGGGAAAATGTTGAGGGAACTCATAGTTGGGAATAAACAGCCAAAAAATTTTTTGAGGAAAACATTCCTTTACTTCCAAGCCTGCATCTTCCCTTACTACTTGTACACAGCTTGTTGTGATGTGAACCCTCTCTGGCTGATGATCCAGGATATTGTGTTTTACCTCCTCCTGCAGAGATTCTTTCAGGGGCCCACAGCATCAGTTGCTTCACTTTGGAAGCTTGCCACTTACAAAAGGACTAAGTATGGTGTATCTCTCTGGTCTCCAAATTTGTGAGGAGGTCTGTGCAACCATTTAGAGGATTCTTCTGAGCTTTTTTTTTTTTTTTTCTTGCACTGAAATGCGAGCAGAAGTCACCTTAGGGGTTTTTTTAACATTGGGGTGGCATG
This sequence comes from Parus major, assembly GCF_001522545.3. Taxonomy (NCBI): domain Eukaryota; kingdom Metazoa; phylum Chordata; class Aves; order Passeriformes; family Paridae; genus Parus; species Parus major. Next base: position 56,114,818 of record NC_031771.1, read on the forward strand.
TGATGCTTTAACCAAGCATCACATTGTTGTGTGCTAGCTTTAAAGCTTAAGAAAGGATACAAGTTAATGATGTTTTTACCGTGTTTTGTCTTAGCACGGTTAGTATCAAGCTTAGCCCTCATTAGAAGGAAAGGACATAGGCTTGTAACAAAGAAACAGATCTACTTGCAGCTTTCTGCAAATGTCTTTATTCTTACTTAATATATACCTATATTAATATATATACCTATATATTATTAATATATACCTAATATGCTTTTGAGGGAACTATTTCAAGGTAGTTGCTGCTCTTCAAATTCATCCTCTGTCTTTATCTGGAATAACTTTCAAATGCCCATGAAAGGGTTTGTTTGTGACATGGATAGAAGTAAAGGTTCTGTCTTTTTTTTTATATGTTTTTCTAAAACGCACTGTGGCATAAAATCCCTTGTCTTTGAAAAGCAAAAATTATTCCATGGTTTTCTTCTTCTTCCCCAGAAATAAGTACCTAATGCCTCTCTTTGAGTGGATTTCAGTATTAGAAAGTTTGGCCTTAGAGAACAGCTGTTCAGTCACACTGTTGTCTGAAAAAAATTTCCAGGGGTTGAAGAAAGCTCTTTCAGGGTTCAAACATTGATCCATTCGATGCTGTCCTCTGTGTGTGTGTGTGTGTGTGTCTGCAGTACCTGAGTTCTGGTACATGATAAGATCTGATTACAGTGATAAATCATAACAGGTAATATATTATCTAAATGAGCCAGAAGGAATTCGTCTGGGTCTTATTTTTATATCTTACTGTGACTGATGAGGACATGATAATCTTTGCATCCCAAATTTTCTTTCCCAATGTAAAGGACTTGATGTTTCCTTAGCCAAATCAAAACCTGGCAGTTATCAACCAAAAAGGTTTAAAAACTGACTGTGAAAGTGTGCACAATGTATGAAACATCTGCAGCTCTTCCACAGGGTGTGTCTTGTTTGAGAACTGGACTCAGTGGAGTAGCCATTCACGAGGACCAAGTATTTTCTGTACTTCCTGTTCTGATTTATTTTCAGTATGAGTAAATAATTTCAGGTTAGGAGCATCTGAGTATTTTATGGATAGAAAAATATTTACCCTCTTATTTTCTTTTTAACCATCTGATAGGTGAATTCAGACATGTATTGCTACATATGTGTAACAATATTTTATTTGTAGGACAGGGAAAGTGAAACTAACATGAACTGTATTGCTAGTAAGTTAGTAAATTTTCATTTCACATTCTTTGCATTCTAGACAGTGTAATTTTTATTTATAATTGGATCTGCTTTCAATTATAGGTCTTCCTTTTCTCTTAGCATTTGATTTCAGGCTTCTTGTTTTTATTTTTTCCCTCTATTTCTCTTCTTGTCAATGGATAATTCCATACATAAACAATTTGATGTTGAAGTGCATGGTAGTCTGTCTTTACTAGATAAGAATTCTTGAGTTCATACATGCTTTGTAGTCTTCACTGCCTTAGAAGTAGGAATAAGAAAAGCCAGTCTCATAGTTCCCATCATTGTTTTGTTGTTTTTTTTATCTGCATACAACAGACAAGCTGAATTTAAATACCTAAATTGCTCTCCCTTCAGGCAGGTAATCTCCAGACACATTTACGACGACATTCTGGTGAGAAGCCATACATTTGTGAAATCTGTGGGAAGAGGTGAGAATTGTTCATCTTAGTAAAGTTAACATGAAAAAATTTGTTCATGTTTTCTACTAATCTTCATGATAAACTACAGGCCAAGAGCTAAGGCAGCATGCTGCTCAATTTTGTTTAGAAGGTGTTGGGCTTAAATGTGTGCTGATGGGATTAAAATATATAAATGTTTGCAACTGACTTGCTGTGAGTAAGATAGTCCTGTCACCAGAGCTTGTGGTCTAAATTTTTTGTGTATTGGTATGTAGATAAGAATAGCATTGAGTATAATTTGTTGTGTTTTATTTATTGTGTTGTATATTGTGTGTGTTTTGAACAGTGTGAGTCACAATAAATCATGCAGGTTTGTACCTTTCCCTCACATTTTTTTCATTACTTGGTGGTATTTTTATTTTTTTTTCATTTCCTGATATCCTGAAGTATGGGAAATTTGACAAATTTAAGCAAAGCATTAAATAATTCTGCTAGCTAATGGTGACATAAAATACACTAATGCAGGAATGGCAAAAAATACAGAATGAATTAGTAACATTAATGATAAAAATGTTTTTTGGAAGTTTTTTCTGTTTAAAAATGTTTTCTTAGTTGCATCCATTTATCTGTGCTTTAGGTCTCAGTCTTTGTGCAGAACATCAGGCATTCATTCAAGCCAATTTCCATATGATAGTTTAGGGAAATAAGGGCCTTATGAAGACACTAATTTGGTTTCTGTGTTGTGTTGCAGATTTGCTGCTTCTGGTGATGTTCAGCGTCATATAATTATTCATTCTGGAGAAAAACCTCACCTGTGTGATATCTGTGGCAGAGGTCTGTAAAAACCAAAGTTTCTGCCTTGGGTTTTTTGACTGAAAAGTGAGGAATCATTTTAATCTGAGAGTCTGTCACATTTTTCTAGGTTTCAGTAACTTCAGTAATTTAAAGGAGCATAAAAAGACGCATACAGCAGATAAAGTATTCACCTGTGATGAATGTGGGAAGTCATTTAATATGCAACGAAAATTGGTAAAGCACAGGATAAGGCACACTGGAGAGAGACCATACAGCTGTTCAGCTTGTGGTAAGGTTCACTGTGCATTGCTTGGTTGTGCCTTTGCTTTTCAAATGATGAGTTAAAGTTCCTCTGTCAACAGAATAACAATTAATCAAAACTGTTTTAAATTGAAGTACCATGTTGTGAAAGTCAGTCACAAAATTTTCTGTCTTGCATGCTTCACAGTCTTTCATTTTGTGTAATAAACTCCTTTATTTTTCTCATAAGTTTAAGGAGAATTTCAGTTGAAAATTAAAGAAAATAAGTCAGAGGAATCAACACTGTATGTGGTTGCTAACATATTTGCTAAAGAGCTGCTCATAGTAGCTGCTTCAGAAATAGATTTATTTTCAGAATAGTCCTTTCTGATGGAAAGTTAGGTTTCACATCACTTGGCTATTGATGAGGTCTTTTTTTTTTTTCCAATTGCATACCAAATGCATTGATTTTAACTCCATTCACCTACAGAGTCTGATAATAACAACCTTTCATTAGTTTGCTTCAGACTCTGGAATAAAATCAAAACTTGATCAGACCACCCATTTTCAAAATCTGTTAGGTATGCCATACTGACAGGAGGTCTGAAAATGGCTTTTGATCAGGTCCAACCTGATCTCACAGGTTGCTTAGCATCCTGCACAGTATTTTTTTTCTTTGCCATTATGTGCTATTTTGACAGAATTTTGTTCATGTTTTGAGGAATTAGCTTTGGAGGAGTGTAGCTTCATATGTTCAAATCCAACTGCAGTATGTTTTATTTGCACTGTCCTAAGGCACAAGAAAAAGCCAATATTATCAGGAGGCCTTGCATCAGAATGAGAAAATAGATACACAGGATACGAAAGTAAAAACAATCAGTTGTGCTGCTGTCATTAAACAGCTTGTTTTCATTTTGTCTTGTAGTAGTTTTTTGAATACTTTTGATTTTAGCCAAGTCATCTTATTCTGAAAAGGCAAAAATTGCGCAAAGAGGATCTGATGAAGCATTAAGAAATCATTCACACTACGCACAAAATCCAGATGTATTACCCCAGTAATTTTTAATCTTATCATTACTGTTTAATGGCTGTACTGAAGAGAAATCTGTGCAGCAAAATAAACAGAATGCTGCTGAAAATTTGGGCTGCAGTTTTATTGGGCAGTCATTTAATATGGTTCATTTTAGTTGGTATCTGTCCTCACAAAATAAATGAGATGAAAATCACAAGCTTTCTTCTACTATTTTAAAGAATATGAGGTGTCTGATTCATGTGGCAATTCTGGAAATTAATTCTCTCTTTTTCTGCTTATTCCTGTATAGTTTGCCTTGATTCAGCCTCAGACTCTTTTCTTAGCAATATAGTGATTGAGCTTATTAGAGTTTGTAGCTTTGAAGATAGACAAGCAGTTGAATATTTTTCTGTATTCTAGTCTTTACAGCAATAAAAATTTACAGTTGTCACACATTCTCTGGCTAGAATATAAAAAAGGACTGCTGCATTACATTAGCCTAAAGTTAACAAAAAAGTTAACTTTGTCAGCAGTTTGAGAGTAGCTCCTGGATAATGAACAAACCTTTTCTTTCTATGATGCAGCTCTCACTGGAAGAATATATTTAGAAGCTTATCAGAATACTGTTTTTCCATACAGACAAATTAAATTGATAGTTTAATTTTATTTTTTTTCTCCATGAATATTAAGACAAACTGAGAGCACTCACAGCTTTCAAGTACTAATGGATATTTCTGTCTCTGGAGACAAAAGCTGAACCCGTTCATTGGGAAACACCAGTTAGAAAACCAGATCAAGAAGAAGAAACAAGTTAATGGAATTGTAAAAATAGGTGGAACTTGTTTGAACCTGTTCTAGATAAATGGTGGGACATGTGATACCTTATCGCTATAGTTTTTCTGTAATTAAAACATGTTTATCCTTGTGTTGAGAACAGTATCTGAATCTATCACTCGTGCCCTGTAGGGAAATGTTTTGCAGGCTCTGGTGACCTGCGGAGGCACGTGAGGACTCACACTGGGGAGAAGCCCTACACGTGTGAGACGTGTAACAAGTGCTTCACTCGCTCGGCCGTGCTGCGGCGGCACAAGAAGATGCACTGCAGAGCCTCTGAGGAGGGGCCCAGCGCACTCGAGGAATTTACTCAAGGGATTGAAACGCCCGACCTCGACAAGTCCCAGAGCTCTGACTCTTTTGGCCCAGAAATGTCAGTTACATTGTTACCGGTGTCTGTTAAATTTCCCGTTCATCCAGCTGGAAACTCCGCTGAATTTGACAGTTCCGCGGATTCTTACTGTAAGCTGCGATCAATGATCCAGCACCACGACTCGGCAAACCCGGAGAAACTCAGCGTGGATTCCGCTAAAGTGCTGAAAGCCCAGGCACAGCCGGCTCCACCGCCGCCCTACGCTTACTCAGACGTCGATGTGGCCGCAGCAGAGGAGCCGCTGCAGTCGGAGCCGCTGCAGTCGGGCGGCGGGGCCATGCTGCGCTCCTCCGCGGCGGGCCTGGACGGGCACTGCAGCAGCGAGGCCCTGGGCAGCCGGGCCTCCTCTGCCGCTTACAAGAGTAACGAGGGCCCCTTCTTCTCCAGCATGACCCTCTGGGGCTTGGCGATGAAGACCTTGCAAAACGAAAACGAGTTGGAGCAATGAGGGCTCAGCTGACTGTACCAAAACTTGTTAGAGGCATTTCGTGCTAACGTGGCTGCAATTGTGCTGCAGCATAGAGAGCTCACAGAAGTGTTTAAGCTGGGTAGCTTGGACACTGGCAGGAATCAAAGTGCTCATTCCCAGAGCCACGTGTAGGCTGCCTTTACTTACACTGCTTCTCAGCAAAGTTTAAATGCACTGTTGGGGACCTTTGTTGTTCTGTGACTGCGCTGTGTATGTAGCTCCTGTGTTATTGCCATGATTTATGAAAATTCGCTGCCGACTAAATTTACCATTTAACTTGGAATTTTTTACATGATAATGGAGGAAAGGATGGCCAGTGTCTATAAGTTCATGATATGGGTCATCAGAGCTGTGTGAGGGTGTAGATATGACAGGAGGAAAATGCTTAACCAATCCCTAGTGAAGCTGAGTTTCAGTAGTGGCTTTCTTACCAGTAGGGTCATCTGTTTACACGACCTGAGTATTGTGACATTAAATTTAAATGTTAAATACTGGGCAATATTTGTGATAGTGCAAAGTAACTGTATATCTAGAAACTTTATTTTTTTACAATAAAAGGGTTTTTTTAGTATTTTATAAACTATTTTGCACAGCAGATTATTTGTACAATGAAAGCCAAGTTGTGAATAAAGGGAAATTGTTTTACATTGCTCAATGTATTTTGTCTTTCTGTGAAGGATTTTCAGTAACAGTTCCATCTGTTCCAGGTATCTTTACAATGCTAAAGGGGATGCCATCACAAGAAGAGATGCACTACAAAATAAATGCAATCAATACACCAGGAGGTTGTCTTGTATTTGAATGAATATAAAACATTGACTGATTAATGGAATAAATAGACTGTTACAGGATAGAAACATTGCTTAGAGGCCTTTTTCTTCTTGGGTGCTTTGAACAGTTGCTGCATTTCAAACTGCTTGCTACAGATACATGACAGTCTGTGGAAAGTTAAAGCTTGGAAAATACAGCATTCTGTCTTTTTAAGGTGGTCACCAATTCTTTCCTCCCAAGAATTCAAGACTAGTTGTTTGATCTCTTGTTGTATTAACCACAACCAATACCCTACAATTTGGGGCTTCACTTCCTTACTTCCTTTACTTGGTCCCTGTACCTTCCTGAACTGCTTTCAACCTGAGTTCAAATGAGAGAGTGTTTCTGGCCAGAGTACAGCACACCTTCAGACAAAAGAGGCAGTCCATTACACTGTCTGTGTGTGTCTCAAAAGATACACATTTCTCTCAATAGTCATTTAATATTATGGAAAACTTTTTTACTACATTAACAGACCAGTTAAAAAAAAAGAAAAACTAGCTGCACTGGAGAGAAAATTGGAATTTTTTTCTTCACCTTTCTTTTCTTGTAGTGCACATATACTAGAAAACTTTAAAATGCTATTTTTCCAGCCAGTGAAGTCAAAACACAGAAGCTTCTGCAGGTTGTGTGTGTTAAAAATAGCACATAGTCTAGCTGAAGTCCCACACGGACTAAGCAGGGAACACTTTATATATGTGAACCTATATATGCTCTCCCCTCATTCTTTGCCTTTTGCATTATTTGCTTTGGAGCACGGCAGTTCCCTGTGGGAATGGCCCATGTGCTATTCTGCAGTCCAGGTATCACAGTTCTGTCCCTGACCACGTGTGCTCCTGCTCCCACTCACTCTGCTTTCCTTGCACTGCTGCCTGAGGCAAAATGTGGGTATCTGCCAGTCAGAACCTCTGTAGGTTTCCTCTTGTCTGAAACTATTTTTAAATTTATTTATCCCAAGAGAAGATAGAAATTTGACTCTGCTCCCACAAGCATTTTGTTATTTGGAAAGGACAAATCTGCAATTTAAGAATTCCTAACTTTTTAGTTGTTTGATTCCACAGTGATTTTGCTTTCTCTGTTATATTTTTGAGGACTTACTATAGGATAAGTTTAAATTAAACCATGTTGCAACATTTGTGCTCTTCTAACAGTGTGTTGGAGGTCTGGAGGAATGTGTAAGACTGTCATAAAGGGAAAGTGGCAACTTGAGATACTTTTAAACACACAGATCAGATCATGGATTAGTATCAGATGCTTTGTGCTAAGAAGACAGCTCTGTTGTATTAAGGATAATTCTCCTTGCTTGGTAGTATTTCTGTGAGAGTTGTTTCACACCAGAAATGTGAAAGTTCTCAAAATTGCTACCAGACTGTGAACACTGTTTGCAGTTTGGAGGGTTTGTTAAAACACTACATTGCAATGTGGCATCCTTGAGAAGAAAGTAAAGGGAGCAAACAGTGGTAGGAGGAAACTGTTCTGAGTTTGTGCAGCTGGAACCAGAAAAAGAAGGAGTTACAGCACTGGGAAGGAGCACAAAGATCTGTTGTTTCTAGCTGGCTTGAGGGAAAAGCTGAGCAAGAGAAAATTCAAAAGGTTAGTAGGTGGATGGAGTCAGATGGATGAGAATTAATTTTTACATATGGAATAAAAAGTTTTGGATTAAGAAGCCCCATCCCTGCAGCCACTGTGCAGTGAGAATATCACTGCCTGACTGCAAGAAAATACATTTTGCTGTTGTGTTTCCAAAATCAAATACAATCCCTCATGTCAATTTGTTATTGCCTGAGCTTTTGTCAGGGAGACCTCAGTAGAAAATCACCTTGAAAGAGGATCTTTCCTGTATCCTAATAATTTCCTATGCCAACCTGTAGGTCTGTAATGAAAAGGATGTTTGAGTGGGAATAGCAAATATGCTTTGATAGTCCTAATGCTGCCATAAGGCTGGCACAGCTGGAGAGGAGCAGCTACCCCATACTTGGAAGAACAGCTGGAAACCGTGGCACCAGCGCTGAGCCAAAGGTGTTTTACAGGCAGCAGAAACCCATCCATAGCCATTGCTCACAAATACCCCCAGCCAGGCTCCTGAGGGGAGAATATTGGTCCTTTGGCCGGTGCCAGACAGTGCACTAGTGCCATTACAGTTGATGTAAATGACATGCTATTAAAAAAATAAAAGAAATATTTTTGGGAAGAGGATGTTAACCAATCTGGCCTAGTAAAATTGGAAGACTGCTAATTGTTATTTTTTGCAATAATTATCCTGCAGCTCAGAGAAGCTTTTCATCTTGAAAACCTGAATCAGGTTTTTTACAGTAGGTGACCACTGAGGGCTTCATTGTGATTTGTTCAGGGCAGACATATCTGTCATTTGACTCCTGAACAATATTTTAAAATATCAAATTAGTGTTTTGACTTTGGAAGGCATTACTGTAATTATTTTTATGTATTTTATTGATTAATTTTGATTGGGTTTTTTACTTATTTCTATTAAAGAGCATAAAATCTGTACAAAAAGTAATGTGCCATTTTTATGTGAGGTTGTTTACTGTGTGTACATAGGAAAAGGAGATATCATATAATTACATCTAATTTCAAATAACTCCCCTTCCATAAAACCCAAAACCAATCCTCTGCTTGAGACTTATTTTCTAGTTTACTTAGAATTGAAAAAGCTGTATAAGGAAGAGGAACTTCACTAGGAAGGACTTACCACTTGTTTATTACCTGTAGCCATTGAGCACAGAGTGTTTTTGTGGTCTAACATGTTATCTGCATTCTTTCACACTCTTTTTAAACCTAGCCTCCTGCATGTTTCTTGAATTCAGAGGTCAGGCTTTAGAACAGAGCACTTGTGCTTTGTTTCCATGGCTTCTTCAGCAAATTCAAATACACTTAATCTCCTGTTGATAACTTTACAGGGAAGTAATTGCTACACATGAAGTATTCCCAAAACATCTAAGTGGCATATACAAGAGCAAGCCAAATTTAAGACAAAATCAGTGTGAAGCAAGTGGAACTGGCCCCATAGGCCATTTGCTTCTGGAATCCACTTTTTTCTTTCCTTGCATTGTCTTCCCCACTGTGGGTAGTTCCATTCATACGTGGACAGCTGCATTCAATTCTTGCTGCTCACTTCATGCCACTTACCCACCCCTCATAATCCAGACCAGAGGTTAACATATTCAAGCTCAGTAAGGAAAAGTGTAGAGGCATATAGGTAAACAGAGTTGTAAAACTTTATAAATTCTCCAGGCTCCATGTTTTGGAGTGTCTGCTGGGATTTTGGATATTTAGCTTTCTTTAGTTAAAGAGCTTGTTTGAGAAGTAGTATGTTAGATAGACATGGCAAGACATGTAGATGGTCCTGCTTGAGAAGAAGACCTAAGAGAAGGCAAATAAACATGAGATTTATAGACATATTCAAAGGAAAAAATGTGATAGCTTGGGAAATGTGTTCTGAGGACAACTGAAGTGCCTTAGATGCAGCTATTTGGTAATTCAGTATGCTAATGACTTCGAAGTGATCTGTGCTCCACTGTGCTGCAAATAGATTTCTTTGTATTGGTACGCACAGACTTGTGCTTTCTGGTCCATAGGCTTATTCATTAATCCTTAATGACACCTATTATTGAATTTGTCTTCTCTAAACAGTTGGTTTCCACCTCTGCTATTAAATCTCCATCCTAGAAAATAGATAAAAACTACCTTTAAAACACAGCCTAGGGAAGACACAAGCTAGTGACTCAGACATCCTTTTTTCTGAAGACAGTACCCCTACTGTTTAAATATAATTTTTTTTTTCTTTTTTGTAGTTGATATTCACATGTGTGTTCAGATCTGACAACAGTTTTGTTCACTTGGTGAGGGAATTTTTCCTGGAAGGTTACAAAAGCCCATTAATAGAAGCGCACAATGCAGTGCTGAGGAGCGTGCATGCATGAACTACAAGACTGCCAGCTTTTTGTGAAGCTCTGCATGGGGCAGTATAGTGAAATAAAGCCTTTCAGACCCTTTTAATGTAGTTCTGACCTTCCACTCTATATTAAACAGATGACTGGAACCAGAAAGATAGGTCATTGTGATTGCATTTAATATTTGTAAGGACCAAAGCAGCTCTCAGCCTTTGAGGTAGAAGGGAATCATCTTAAGTGTGAAAATGTATCATCACAAGAATGGAGAGGATCAAAGGAAGGCCAGCTGGTGCTCGGACATCTTTTCATAACCTTTATTACAATGCTAGAATACACTAACCTCAATGGGAAGTCCATTCAGTTCATGTATTTCAAATAGATAATCTGTATTCTGGTGAAACAAAGAACGTGGAAAAAAGCCCTTTCTAAAAAGGGGGTGGTCGGCACAAATTGCCTATGATTTAATCATTTTGGTTTTCTAAAATCAGCTTAGCTTTTTCAATGCAAATATATGAATGTTTAACATGCTTATTTTAGAAGTGATTGAAAATTTGTAAAATTTAGGTGCAGAGAGTTCTAGCTGATTTTACTAAGTGGTTTACTTCCACTTCAGAATAAATGCCCTCCACATATTCAGTTGCCATGTACAAAAAGAAAAGCACAGTACTTCAGGAAAAAAAGCCAACAGAACATGGAATCATCCAGACAGCATGTATATGTGGAGTTGTGAAAAGGCCAAGATTGAGGCTGACTAGTTTTGACAAATACCCAAAATTTAAATTTGGGCCTTCAGGGAACATCATATCACATATGTGAAATTAGCAATATCAAAGCAGAAAATCAATGAAGATTGCTCTTTGTTGGTCAGCTGCTACAGTAAAGTCCTGTGCCCACAGGCTGAAGGCTGTGCTACCAGATCCATGCTAAATGGACAGAGAAAAGCAGTGGGGCTATAGGTACAGACCAGAGGTGGGAACTTCTACCGTTATATTTTTTAGATGGGGAATGCTGTATATCACTAGAACATCAAAGTTCAAACTCAACTGTTAAATTGTTTAGTCATCGCTTTGGGTCTTGGATTTCAATCAATCACTTTCTGCATTTGTTCTGTGGATGCAGACTGTGGAAAGTATCCCTTCTACTTGTTGAGCAGGGACTTGCTTCCAGCCAGTTATATTTAATTTTTTGACTAAAGATTGACACCAATGTACAGATTACATTATTTATGAAGTTAGGACTTGCCAGGAAATGCAGCAGTCAGTCTCCTAATAATAGCAAATTGCCAAATGGACAAAAGGATATTACGTTTTCCTACCCAGAAAGTGATAGCAGACAGTCATAGCATCAGCTGAATAACAACTGTAGCCTGTGGAGCAGATCTGAGGGGCACTGAAATTCTGACAGCTCCAGGAGATGCAACTTCATTTTAATTCAGAAGTCATTAAAATAATTCCTAATTTCTAAAGCTCAGAAGAAATGGTATTTAATTTCTTTTTCTCCAAGTAATTTGCATGTCAAATCTCTCCCTCTCTCTCACACATGCTCTCCCCCTCTCTCTCTTGTCAGTGATGTCTCTCTCAGCAGCTGTCTAGTCATGAATCACTCCCGTCATCTGAAGCATATTTTTAACACTTCTGGACGTGCTCTAAAAGCAAATGTTGTTAAGCAAACAATTTGCACTGTTTTTCCATACACTTCCTTCACTTCCCAAAACCTTTCATAATCATGACTTTAAAAGCTGGGTCACAGGGGAATCAGGTACTGGAAAATACAACCTTTTGTACTTGTGAGAGCATCATAATGGTACATCAAGTTCTCATGTAATGCAGATACTGTCTGACTTGCAGAAGACTTGAAGTTGCCTGAAGCTTGAGAATTCAACTTCATTAAGATTCATATAAATGTTGCCTTTGGTTTCACCCATTGTATTCTGCACCCTCTCAAGCTCAAACTTCACTTTGAGTTTAGGAATTGAGAAGACAAAAAGAAAATCACTGTCAAAGCTTAGTTCAGCTGCTGTTACGGTAAAGCAGATTAGATTGCGCCATGTTTGCTTCAGAGCACTTACTTTACAGCCTGAAATGGAGAACATAATCATGGAGCTGATAAATTATTTTCCTTGTAATCATGAATTTCAGAGTTACCAGAAAAATTACATTGACCAAAAAGGTTTTGATCTTAAAAGCTTCTCTGTTTTTCTCATCTATTCTTTAACAGAAGGATGCCAGCCAAGGCCTTAGGGCACCAAGGATATTTGCTAAGTGCTTGGGAGGCCTTTGGAACAATCCAGTAATAAGTCAAAGAGGAAGAAAATTTTGTTCTTCTGCCACTGGCTACTAAGTGATTCTTCTGATAACTTTAATATTTGTCAGGAATACGAGTTTTTGAGCTCCAGACTGAGATCCAAATGATTACATTGGCACATAGGTGAAACAGGAATCCTGACTGTGCCCAGCTGGAAAGAACTTCCTTTTTCCAAATAAAATGTGGCTTTTAAATACCCAGGAGCAAGTTATGTTACTTTTGCAAAGACTGAAAGCAATAACCCTAAAGGATGCTTTTCTCTGAAGTCCTAATGAAGAAGTTATACAAACCATGTGCCATGTCCTCCTACTTCATGTGTGCATCTGGAACTTTGCTGCTCTGATGTCACATCCCTTTGTATTTTAAGTGCTTAAACGAACCTTTCTGTGACAAAACACTAAATAATACTGGGAGACTGGAAACTATCTAATGTACTTCTGATAAGGAGTGCTGTCAAATGTGGACTGTGATATGGATGAGCACCTTGAGTGCTCTGACTGTCCTGGTATATCATTTCATCTTTCTGAGTAGCTTGGCTGTAGTGGAATCATCAAAGCTTTATTTTAAACAAGGAAGCTTTGTCACCCGCCAGTAATCGTATCACAACTATTCAGAAGCTTAATTATATGATTTGTGCTACTTGCTGTTCTCAAAAATCCTTCCCTTGGAAAAGAGGATTAAATCAAACCTACCTTCAAAAGGTGTTAGTCCTTGTCATTGCAAGAAAAACAATACATACTTTAAGTGCCTATAAATCAGAAGACAAAAAGCATTTCAAAATATCTATGGCCATCTGTAGGTCACGCTCACGATGCTTTAGGATATACCCGCATGATTTTTGAATGTATGGTTCATTTCAAACGACAGATTCTTTACCGGTCCCTTATTCCTCCATGAGTATAAACTGAGCAGTTTATTTTCTCCTGCGAATCCCCAGAGCCCGTGCCCTGATGCGCCGCTCCGGGCCAGTGCGCTCACAGCCCGTTTGCCCGCCGGGTGGCAGTGGAAGCCCGAGCTACAGAGGGGATGGGCCGGGATGGGCCGGGCTGGGCTGGGCTGGGCTGGGCTGGGATGGGCTGGGCTGGGA
>NC_031771.1:56128330-56230719 GCF_001522545.3 Parus major
CTGGACTGCTCGGCTCTGCTCCTCTCTGCCCCGCCGGGCCGTGCCTGCCTCCCGCACATCCGCGGCGATCGGGCTGCGGCGTTATCAGCAGGGATAAACCTCCTTCCGTTTGGCTAGGAAGCGATATTGCGTTAACTGGTTTGTAATCCGCATCTTTAATGAACTGCAAGGACGTAATTTCTTGCCCTCGGGCGGTCCTGCCGAGCAGAGCTGGAGATTGCCGTGTGACACGAACATCCCCAGCTCTGGGATGTGTTTGTGCTCTGGCACCGCTCCCGCCCCGTGCCCCGGCCCTTCCCAGATGTTCCCTTGCTGCGGGCCGTCACACAGAGCAAGCCTTGGGAAACACTGACCCTCGGCACAGCTCCGTGGGCTCTCGGGACCTCTTACATTGCCTGATAATCTTTTTTTTACACAAATCCTTAACCGTTTCCTTCACATGCCGTGAAAATGCTCAGCACAACAACGCTGCACTATTTTGATCTTGCTGGTAGCCCCCTTCTGCCATTCTTTGACTGTATGATGCCCGCCTCCCAACTCACTCCTCATTAACTCTCCCTGCAGAATACGTGTTCAGCATCTACTTCTGGCAAGGATCTGAAAATATTCTACAGCTGCATGTGCTCAGGCTGAAAGGGCAGGGGTCGCAGAAGCCAGACAAAGCATAAGCAGTGAGAAGTCTGCGTTCAGAATAATTAGAGTATGAGTGGGAAATGTAAAATTCAAATTGTTCAGCTATGTCTTCTCCAGAACACGAGAAGAATAGGCTAATAATAATAATAATAATAATAATAATAATAATAATAATAATAATAGCTGAAACTATTCCATGTAAGAGTAAGCAGAAATCCTCTTCAAAAATTTACAAAATTGGAACTCTAATATCAAACTGAAAAGTATGTATTTTGGTCCCTACATGTAATTTCTAAGGATGTCCTGATATGGAGTTTCAATATTTGGCTTTGTGATTTTGGCTGTACAGCTTGGTAATAAATACAGATCAAACACTATCATTAGTTTTACATCTACTTACACATCTGGCAGAAATAAAGGTATCTGTAAGGTGCTTTGAGTCAAACAGGATGACTTTGTCAATAGCACAGGCACATTTCATTGCTGTACCACTTGTGGTGAGTGCTGGCTGTAACTGGAGTTCCCTGCTGTTAGTGCCTGTGCCACAGCAGAACAGCAGATTGCCAAAAGTGATACAGGATGTGCCCCTCCTTCTTGATCCAACAGGGATTTGGCTGCTGTAACATTTTCAGCTCTGTTTAGTTGTATTTTTCCAAGGGAGCCTTAAGTAAATGTGTTTTAACTGTTTATTTTCACATTGTTACTCTGAAAGCATTGTGCTTTCACACAGTAACAATATTCAAAAGTTTTCAGAGTGCACAGCAGCTGATCCACAAGTACTGTTTGCTTATCATATTGTAAGTACTCAGCTCTCCCAGAACTATTAATTGCTTTATTAGTAGGCAGTTTTATAATACAGATCTGTTCTGCCTTGTCACTGCCAAATATTCCCTTACACTCCTTTTTGATTTTATGTATCATAATTTGAGACAGAAAACAAGAACAGACTACTGGGAAACAACAAAAATATCCACCTGCTCCTCCACTGAGCTGTTGCTTTATGATCCTACAACTATCTGCAAATTCTTTTGCTTGTATAAGCCAGTTGGATTGAGTTCAGCCAAGCAAAATGCAGTTAGACAGCTGGGAATTTATTAAAATATAACACTTTGGACTTTTCTGTAGGAATTATCACCCGGAGATTCTCACTAAACTACTACTATTAATTAGCTTGGCCATCCCAACACTCTTGAAGAATTGTCCTTTTCCCTCTCTCAAGCCTGAGGCCTGAGTTGCTTTTCTTTTGGAATTCATTTTTGTCTGTAATGGGAAATGGAACAGGGAATTGTTATTTCGTCTTTGTCCAGTGCTTTGAGGATGTAAAATATTTTTGGGAGCTGCTTGGTACAATTGCTCATATTCTCCTCAGAGAAGCTAACATAACATTTGCTCTCCACAGTTGTTAGAGGAGTATTCAAGATCTCTCATCCCTTGTGTCCACAGAAGGCAACTGGATGCCTTTACTGCCAGTTCTGGTTGAAGATACAGATTCAAGAACCCAGTTTATGTGGAGTCTTGAATGTACTTGGTAGATTTCTTCAGCTGATGTACTTTAATGTTTAGCAGGAATCCTGTCTTTCTGGAATTATTCCTCATTTGTCATTCTTATTTTCTGATTTTCAGAGTGTTTTCATTTCGATTAATTATTTTTCAAATGTGCACCATGTTTAGAGAGTTTATTGATTTAAAATTCATAAGTACTGGATTTAGATTTTTTAGCAAGTAGGGTGCTTAATGCCCTCAGTTGCAGTTTCCTAAAGTAACATAAGAAATTCAAATACAGCAGTGATGATGTTGTGCATTTTACAGAACACAAATAGGAGGGTTTAAGCTCTTAGATCTCTTGCTGTGAAGTACCAGTAATCCTGTGGTAGTCAACATCTGTCCTGTCTGGATGTAGTTGGTCTTGGGTTTAGTTTTTTTTCAGCTAGCAGGGAAAGAATTATTCCTGTGGCAACCAGATCCTACTATTTCTTTGAAGTTGCTACTGAAATTGCTTGCTACATCATTTTGTTGTTGTTTTCAAAGTATCTCCTGTTGCATGGATTGTCAGTTTAAAAGAATGCAAAATGGGTTACCAGGATAGGAAAAACTCTGCTGTTTTAAAGCTCTAATCTTACAGATGAGTGTGATATGCAGTGTAAAAAAGCTGCACTGCATATCACAGCTTTTCAGTTTTACAGCTTTTAATAACAGGCAGCTGTAAAACCTTTTTCCATTCAGAATAAAGAACTAATGATATTATATGTAAATTGCAGTATGTTTTTAATCCAAGAGTACCCTTCTGATATTAGTTAACTAGCTACACTGTTCTACTTCTGCCATCGAGTTACTTTATTTCACATGGGAATGGTTCAAAGGTGCACCGGGAGAAGTTTCAACTGGAAATTAGGAGGCATTTCTCTGCCAAGAGAGTGGCCAAACACCAGAAGAAGCTTCCCAGAGAGGTGGCTGGTGCCCCAAGCCTGACAGTGTTTAAGAGGCATTTGGACACTGCCCTTAATAACTTGCTTTAACTTTTGCTTAGCCCTGAACAGGTCAGTAAAACCAGAAGATCAGTTTAGGTCCATTTCAGCTGAAAGACACTATTCAATACTGTCCTATACCATTATTCCATTCCCATAATTACCTTGCTCCACCCATCCTGAAAAATATGAATATAATAATAAGCACACTACCTTGTTTTCTAGTAACATCTCTGTTTGCAGTTTTGTTTTTCAATGTACCATAATGAAAGCTTTCTAAAAAAAGAGAAATACTTCAGTGGACAGCTGCTGCAGTCTAGGAACCTAATTCTAATAATACATTGCTTTCTAAAAGGAATAATTCATCCTTGCAGTAAAGGTGGCTGGCTCATTCATGAGCTGCTTTGCAGGCTCCCTCTTATTTTTCACTTGTTAGTCATCTGGAGTGAGCAGATGTTTTGCACATCCACTCCCTTTTGTCTTTTGACATTTAGATATCTGTGTAAATAAGCATATTTAGGAATCCCAACAAAACTGCCATAGTCAATAACAGAATTGCCTAGAGATTTAGGTTTCTCTGTCATTTGGCTGTTTTGGAAAACTTTTCCCATAATGCTACACCCTTTTCCATCCTTTTCAGAATTTCTTCTTGTCACATCTTTAAATACCAAATGTCTTTTTAAAGTGCTGACTTTATTTATCAAAAGTGATCTTTAATTTCCTATGCCTCAGATTTTAAGTGCCCAAATAAAGAGAGAATCTTAATGAGCTGGCTTTCTTCCCTTGAACCCTGTGAGATTCACCACTAAAGACTGAGATACTCCAAAATCACTTGGTGCTTTGAGCAATTTCAGTCAGTGAATATTGAAGTGAAAGAGAGATCTTAGAACTCCATCACAAGTACAAATTGAATGAAAGAGCACAGACACAAAAGATACAGAGCTCTGAATTTATATGTACATTAGAAAATGTCTGATTGCTTTTTTCCCTCCTCTGGCCAAGTTCTATTTGCAAGCTGAAATAAAGCAAGATCAATGCCATGTGAAAAAACTTAAATGGCAGCTTTTGAAAAATTGTCCCATTAACCTGATGAGTTTCTAATTACAGTAAGATATAAGAGCTTTTTTCCTCATCCTATGTAGGATTTTGTCCTAAGTTTTTTTTTAAAAGCTACCCTGCTGTTAAAATAATTTAACTGCAGTATTTGAGTATAATTTGTCCTATATTTCTTTTGCTTTCTCTGAGGAGTTACATAACTTTTTCATTTCTAATGAGGTTTCCTAAATATAAATTGTGATGTTATATTATGCACCTCCTTTGGCTGCAAACCAATTAATTTGAAGTGGTTCAAGGCCAAAGAGAAGTCTAGGATCACATTCTAGCATTCCTGGTAAAAGGTTTGTTTATGCACTTTTTTGAAAAAAAGAATAAATGGTTTAGTGGTTAAGTCCAGCTTCTGTTGGAATTGATCTTATCCTTCAAATTCATGTAATACTCTAAATTAACAGAGGATCATTTTGGACTACATGACCTTGTGTTACTTAGATCCTGTTTGAAATCCATTTGTATAATAGCCAAAAAATTACTGTGCTTCTCTAAATCAGGTAACTTTAGCCATTTAAATGACTGTTTAAATCATAAGCAGGATTAACCTGGGAAGAGATCAGTAAAAGATCAACCTCACTTTACCCCTAAAGCTGTGCTTCCTTGTGTTTAAGTATATCCCATCACTGTTGTCTCCCCAAATCCCTCTGCCAGACAGAGCTTTGCCTCTCCATCATAGGACTGTCACTTTTCTGCCCCAGTTTAGCAAAGAGGTGAGTCTGATATTTGGGAATAACAGGAGGCCTGGAGAACAATTCATCTGCCTGTAGTGATTCTCCCCTCCCTTCCCCCCAGACTCAGGGCACTCATCTCCCTGCTGTACTTTGGCACCTTCCCTTCAGCAAGAGATGAACCTGCAGGCCTTACAGATGGTGTGAGGAGGCACAGGACATAATCTGCCTTGCAGCACAATTTATCCATCCTGCTGCACCGGCAGGCTCAGAGCACTGATTCTCAGAGCAATCCTTCTGGCTTTACTGCCCTGTATTTTATGTGGGTGAATCACTGATGGTTTTGTCACCATTGGAGGAATGCTGCTCTTGAGAATCTGAGTGCTTAGAACTTGTTCTGTCTCAGCATTATTCCAATGTGTGGACTATGTTCTTTCTGAAAAATCTTATTTAGATACATATGTATGAATTCAATATGATTAACCTAAGGATGCCAGACTTGAAAAATGGTTCGATGTTTTAAAGAATTTCACAACTTTCCAGTGACCATTTCTCAATTATCCCCAAAGAAGAATTCAAACTCATTATTTTCAGTAATTTTAGAAATAACAGATGTGCATTTTTCAGTATCAATACTTTATTTTTATTTGACAGTTCTACAAATTTGACAGTAAGTGAAAACCACTATTTTTCATATTGCTATTTTCTGTGATCAAGGTATCACTTTTGTTCATGCACAGGTTCACTAATCATTTATCCATTACCCACTTCAGTACAAATGCCACAATTCTAGGGTTGCTCACACATAAGCTTCTCATATATAGAAATCCAAGAATAAAATCCTAATGACAAAGTTAAGTTTTAGCTTCCCTGCTCTCCCAGTCTGGATTTGCTGGGCAGAGGGGGAGACTGAAGGGGCTGTGGGACTTAAGCACTGCCTGGTGAGATGAACTCCTGGCTGTATCATGCATGTAGCCATGCAGCTGGCTCTACCTGGCTGACTTCACCACGCACGTCCTGCACCTCCTTTGGTACATCACTTAATCCAAGTTTCCTGATTGCTGACAAAGAGTTTAATATAATTTCTGAAGTTTATTTGCTTCGTAAAATGGATTGGTGAGAATGCTCCTCTTCTTTGGTATTTTAAAGTAACCTCAGGTACCAAAGGGTCTGGATGTTTTAGGGAAAATAAACTGCTGGGACACCTGGCAAACAGCAATAGGTAGTGCTGCTTTCCTTCAGCAGAGTTTGTTCCCTTTCATGAATGCTTATGTTGCACAAGCAATTGCAGCATTGCACAGCATCAGCACTGTTCCTAATCCTGATTTGGAAACATCAACTGTTAACTTGACAAAGCGTGACACATGGCACACTGAAGTGTTTTCAGCTGCACTCACACAACAAATTGTAATGGCTCCAGAAGAGCCATTTCAGTTGATTGTGTCAGTAAACTACAGCCCACAGAGAAAAAGACATGTGGCCAACCTGAATAAAGCATCATCAAATCACAAATAATAGATTAATTGTCACAATTTCAGCCTCATTTTTAGAAAAACTATTCCCCAGGAAAAAAAATCCTGTAATTTCTAGATGTTTTGCTCATGATGAATCACAAGTCCAGAACATAGCAGTTTACAGTTTACATTTCCTTAATTTCCATATGTAGAGACTGTGTGACGTTTCTGCTTCAAAATGAGGGCTTGGCAAGTGGTGAAAATGTAGGTTGGCCCATGCTATTGATCTTTCTCCAGCTTTTGTGAGACATGGGCCTACTCTTATTTTAAAAAAGACTTCTGTATCATTTCCTAGACCAAGTGCCAGCAAACACATTACTTCCTTTTTTGTTTTTTCATCTCCAGTAGTTACTTCATTGGGAAGTGCTACACCTTCGTGAGGGTGTAGTGCAAATTTTCTGCTTTCATAGTCAGGCTGATGGCACACAGGGTGAATTCTCACTGACACAATTAAGGTTTCAGAGTAAGTAAATCAGGGTACAACCTGACTTAATGAGGGTAGCCACTAAGTCATCAATTCTGTGTGTTGGCTGCTTTTCCTGTTGCCCACATACCCACAAGGAGCTATCATGTTTCCTCAGAGATAACTAGCAGGAGATAAAGATTGCCGGCCATAATACTTCAGTGGCTCAGCAAGGATGTGAGTTATTTGTTAAGCACCTGGAACCCAAATTACTTTGTAGAATATACAGGACAATTCCTTCCCCAACTTTAAAATCCCCCGAATAACCATAACAAAAGGACTTACAGTAGGAGCGCTGGTGAAAAGCTAGTTTTCTAATCAATTTATTTTCAAATAATGCCTATGCTAATATACACCTTTTTGCCTTGTTAAGGCATCAACTTCTCACTAGGAAACATATTCATTTTGTAAATAAGTTACTTATTTTTTTCTTTTAAAACCATCAGTAGCAAGCTATAGTTGGCTATTTGATATCAGGAATTAAAGCCTTTTAACTGCTCATTTTACATAGCTGGCAAATAAAGACACTTCTTAGTCATAGACATTTGTGTGTGCATGTACATGCACACAAAAACACCGAGCTTTTTTTCTTTTATGACACAGTACATAGAGTGACATGCACTTAAAAGGAAAAGGTATGTTAGCCACTGAGTGTAAGCACTGAGTGGCAACAAGTGTAGTGTCCAGTTGCTTAATAAAAGGGTTTATTCTGAAAAACTAGAGAAGCAGGTAAAACTAGTTGGCATAAGTTCCCAAAAGGCAGATACCATTAAAGAAATGCACAGTGGCAAAGAGAATAATTCACTCTGTAAACAGGCTATCCAAATTTCTCCTTTTCTCTACAACAGAGTAACCTGTGCACATGCTCACATAACTAAATAAAATACCTTACCAGCCAACTGAGGAATTTACATCCATTCATCTTAATCCAATACTGATACTTCCTCAGGCACACACTTAATACACAATTGCCCTAAGATTTTGACCATCTTCAGCCAGAAGGGCTCAAATATAAAATCAAATATAAAATCACAAAAGCTAGAGATGAAATAACCTAGTCATTCAATTTGTTAAACCATTTGCTGTGTTATTTGGCTCCCTGTAGTATACTGTCAAATACACTTCTGATCATTGCTTGGACTTTTGATGTCATTTGGATCCTGTATGACTTTGGTTTCACATACTAATGAATGGATTACATTCATCCATCTGTGGGTTATTCATCTATTCTGTTCAAGAACACTTACAAGACAAGGGCTTTGCCAAAATTAAATAATTCAAGTGTTTCTTGTTTTCTGAGAAACCCCTTCATTTCCAGTTACAGGTGCAATTTTCTATATAACACAAAACCCTTTTTACTTAACACCCGTAAGTATGATTTATGAAATGTTACTCGCGTAAGACAAGCTTATTTTACACTTTATTTACTCAGGACAGAACACTGATGAGAGAAATAAATGAGACAGACATGATGATCCACAGCTGGCGACAGGACTTGCTTTGTGCCACAGCCAGAAGGGGCCTTCAGCATTACAGACCATGGATCTCAGTCAGGAAAACGGGGATGTTGGATTGGGCAACTGGAACAAACCCCGCAGAGAGGCTGCTCATGCTGGCATCTGCGAGAAGAGGTTGGTTGGTTTTGAAGCATGAAACTGGCTCTAGGCTGAGCACCTGTCTGCCTCTTCTCCCTCAGAGCTGCCTACCATCCCCGGCACTTGTTGCATCGCCCGCAGCGCTTTCCCTCCCCTGGCCGGGGAGCAGTGCACCTGCAAGCCTACCACAGGAGCGTGCCGGTTGCCTTGGGTTATAGGAGACAGCGCAGTGAACATGAATCACTGGGTTTTTTCCGCCCCGAGCCAGCCGAGCTGTAAGATGTCCTCTCCCCCTCTCTCGGCTGCAAGGCGCCGCAATACCCCTTTGCCCTGGAGTGACATGGCTCGCATCCCCCCGCTTTGCAGCGCTGCCAGGGGCCGGGCTCTCACCGCGCTGACCGCATCTCGTCCCTTCCCCGCGGGAAGGACCGCAGGGAGCGGAGCCGGCGGCTCGGGCGGCCACAGCCCGTTTGGCGCAGCTTCTCCGCCCGAGCTACCGCCGCTGCCCTCGCCGGGGCTGCCGAGGCCGGCCGTGCCGGGACAAGCGGCGCCGAGCGGGGCACGGCGGCGACTCCCGGCCCGGTTAGCGCCGGGCACGGCGGGGCCCCGCCCGGGGAGGGGCGCGGGGGGCCGGGCCGGGCCGGGCCGGGGGGGCCGGGCGGGACGCACCGCCCCCTCCACCTGCTGCCGCTGCGCCATCGCCGGCTGGGGGAGCCGCGCCCGCTCGTCCCCGCGGGGCCCCTTTGTGCTGCTGCTCCAGAGCTGCCTCAGCCCGGCGGCGGCTGCGTCACGGCCCCGGCGCTGCGGCCGCCCAGAGCCACCCGCGGAGGGAGAGCCGCCGCCTCGCCCCCCGCTCCGCCATCGCCGCGCGGCCGCGGCCGAACGACGCGCCCTGAGGCAGGGCCGGCAGCCGCGGCGGTGAGTGGCGAGCGCGGCCCTGCCCTGCCGGCAGCCCCGGGGACGGGAGGGGGCCGGGGATGGGGCTCCGCATGCCGAGCCCTCCGCATGCCGCGGGTGATGCCGCACCGGGCTGACGTGTCGAGGTTTGGGGTGCTGCTTTGCGTGCGCCGTGGTTTGGGGTTTTTTTCATTTTGATAGTAGAAGCTCTGGTGGTCATCGTTCGAACTTCCCAGAATGCTAATACTCTAACCGAGTCGTAGTGACCAACACATAATTATTTTTTTTAATTTTTTTTTTTTTTTCCAGAAGGTATTTCGGGTCCCCCGAGGGCTGGGAAAAAAATCTGGTTTCTGATATTTTGCATTTCTGTGCGTGTGTGCCTGTGTGTGCCAGCAGAAAATCCCTCTATCCTGGAAGAATGGTGAAACTGGGGAATAATTTCAGCGAGAAGAGCACAAAGCAGCCCCTTTTGGAGGATGGATTTGACACCATCCCCCTGATCACACCCCTGGATGTCAATCAGCTCCAGTTCCCACCTCCTGATAAGGTACAGTAGGCTTTAGTTTCCACCCTAGAGAATCACACCCAAATCTCAGGCAAACAACAAAAGAATAGGTTATGGGTAAAGAGCAGCTTAGAAACAACAAAAAATATGGGCTGTTTCAAGGCATGCTTGTTTCCTCTAGGGAGAAACCCAAACAGCTAAGCTCATGAAAATCCATTAATGGTGGTTTGCATTAAAAATCAGTGTGAAATGTTAGCAATAAGCATGTAGAGGTTTCAGTGTTGCTATATGAAACATATACTATACAAATGCAAGTTTATCTATGCTGTATTGTCATAACCCTTCCTATTCTGTATCTTTCTTTCTTGTATCTGGAAGGTCCTGTGTAGTCTCTGTGAATAATACTAATTTTCTCTGTCCAGAAAATGCCCCCCTGCTGGGGGAATAGAGCCTTATTTCTCTATAAGATAGGCATGGGCATACTAGCAACGGAGGGCACTTCCATTTTCCTTCTGTGCTTCAGTAAGAAACTAATGCTAACCCCAGACAAGCTGAAACAATGAGATGAGAACAGGCCATTGAGTTTTCTCCTTGGCAATTTATTTTGTTCAAAAACCTCCAAATAGGTGATTCAGATATTCTCTGTAGCTGGAAGGGGTCAGTCCAGGGAGCTGCTTACAGGTTGGAAGGGAAATGTGCTTCCTGCATTCCTCATTAAGTGCTTTGATTATTAGGGATTTAATTTTAAAGATTTGGAAAGGTGATTTGAGAGCCTGTAAATATGTTTATTGTCCTCACAATAAAGAATTCAGTAGGTGCTACTACACGTGAGGCACACAGAAGTAGGGTTTTTCAGGGTTTTCAGTATCCTGTTTTAATAGGATTCTTACTTGTAATTTCCCACATGCATCTGGTAATAAAAAGCTTTGTGGTCTTCATACAGTTTTTATTTTTGACTTTGTGTCTTCCAGAAGCTGAATTCTACTTCTGGTTAAACTGATAACTATACATTCCTCAAACCTCAAAAAAAATCACATTATCTTAACTTAGGGTAAAGAATTTTAGCTTGTAAAATTTTCCTCAGTACAGTGTTGTAGGCAATACAAATAAATGTGTGACCTCCATTTTAATTGCTATCAACACCATTCTTTGTTGTGTGGGGTGACCAGTTGGCAGGCATAAATGCAATAAGCCATAACAGCTGTTCAGGAGCCTGAGGGTCCATTTTATGCCCTCAGTTACATGGGTGTAAATCTCATAGCTGAGGACAAAATCACACCCTAAGGCTTTAGAACAAGTTAAGTCTTACCGTGTCTGATACATCTGCCAGCTGGTGACAGGATGTAACCGATTACCAAGGAGCAGTGACCAAAGGAATTTGTTCTGTTCCTGCACTGTTAAGCACAAGGCTGAACGAGAGATCTGCATGGTAATAGCTTTAACTTGAGCAGAGCCTCTGTACTGAACCCAAGTACAGAGGCTGTACTTCTGTGCCAGCACCTCTGCTCCTACTAGAGTGGGGCAGAACTCCTCCCATCCGGATGGCATTTGCCTTGAATGAAAGCAAATGTCCAGCTAAGCTAGAAACTTAAATAAAGGAATATTTGATTGGTTCTTCTACTCTCCACTGTCCAATTGTATATTAGCTTTCTTTTCCTTTTGCAAACATAGAGGGGGAATATTAAATTTATTGGTCCTGCTGGTGTCCTTCTGTAACCGGTTAGTCGTGTCAGTGTCTCTTTACTGGTTGCTAGAGACTCAAAGGCAGGAGCAGAGCATCTGATGTGAAAAAAAACACCACTATTAAGAAAAGATTGACACACAGATCAAATTCTCAAGTATGCAGCGACTCATGTATAATGAATAGGAGTACATGCTTCATATAGCTATGCTTATTATTCCCTTGCAAGGCTCCAGCATGGCAGTGAAGCATAACTTCTTGAACAGTAGTGACTACAGCGCTAAGGATTTGATGATTTTGACAGTTTCTAAATTAAAGGGATGAAGTGATTTAAATTCATATTTAGATATGTTAAACAAAAGAAGACATTACATAACCAAGCAGTTAGAACTGTACATTCAGTGTCAGCTGAATGTGATTTGAGTTGCCTGAGATTATGCAACACAAAGGGGGAGGAAGGGAGCTAAAATGTTAAAAAGCATTCCAGAAATCACCGGGCAGTTAACTTCCATGATGTTGTTGGGCAGCTATAACATTAAATAGGTAATAACTACTATCTTACTAATTATAGCTGAAAATAAGTAAGTAATTTTTAAGCCTATGTCTGGAACAAAAATGTGTAATGCTGTGAAAGTGTCTAATAAACTTTATGGTACTGAATCTAGGTACAGTTACACATTCTAGGTACCATTCAGGAAAGTGAGAAGAAGGGAACCCAAAGTCTGTCATTTCACTGTCTGGCTACCTGAAGTGTCACCATCTTCAATTTCAGAAAGATGGAGACTATTTACAAGGGGATGTAGTGACAGGACAAATGGCTTTAAACTTTATTGGTTTAGTGTGAGGGTGCTGAGGCCATGGCACAGGCCCCAGAGAAGCTGAGGCTGCCCCATCCCTGGAGGTGTTCAAGGCCAGGTTGGATGGGGCTCTGAGCAGCCTGGTCTAGTGGAAGGGTTCCCTACCTATGGCATGGGGTTGGAACAAGATAATATTTAAGGTACCTTCCAACCCAGGCCTTTTTGTGATTAATGTATTTGCTATTAATACTGTGGGCTGTGCTAAAGATAGAATTTGATTCTTAAAAATCTAAAAGAGTAGATGTTTCTTCCTTGGAAAAACAGAGGAAATGGAGCAAATTGTAATAGCACCATCACTACAATAAACTGTACTCTAGCTTGAGAACAATACTTGGGAAAAGTTCCTGAAAAATGCAGAAGACAAAAATGAGGCAAATAGGTTAGGGATGTGAAAATTTTGTATGATTAGAATGCCTTGGAGAACACTAGAGATATGACTGACGTAATGAATATTTTGGGAATACAGGCAAGGTGCTAAATTGTGTAGCTGGGAGCAATAGTTCATAGCAAGGAATAAACTGAAGAACCTTGGGTGTTTGAAGCAATCTCATTAACACAAGGGTTTGTTTGCATCTTGCTGCTTGTAGCTGATAATTCAGAAATTGGATGTTAAAAACACAAGTGCTAAGGGCCATAGTCTATCACACAGCGAATAGCAACTAGACTACATGGGTTATTTCACTTTTTTTTTTAAATTCAAAATCCTGCCATCAAAGAACATGGCATCATCATCTGCAAGAATTTTATGGGTACTCTTCAATAATCTTCTGTTGGTGTCTAGTTTGAGGTCCCATTAATGGAATTTCCTGAAGCAAATGGAGGTGGCTATTTTCAAACTGTACAAAGTAGGAAGGTCCATGATTTGGATTTGACCTATCCTTGCCTAGTATAAGAGCACAGTATCACCACAGATGAAAAAATTGAACCTTTGTGAAACTGTTGCATAACCAGTCTTGCTGTAGGTCCATCAAAACCATTTTGAGAGGTAAGCTGATGATTGATACAATTTAATTTAATAATTTAGAGCTCTCAAAGAAGAATTGGAAAGCGGGGAGGGGAAGGATGGTGCTAGATATACTTCTAAGCAGATAAAAAAAGAGTTAAAGAATAATTAGGGTTTTTGTGGCCAGCTAAACTGTTAACAGTTTTGTGATTGATTCTTTTCCTTAAAGGTTGTGGTCAAAACAAAAACAGAATATGAACCTGATCGCAAGAAGGGAAAGTTCCGTACTCCTAAAATAGCTGAATTCACAATCAGCATCACTGAAGGGGTTTCAGAAAGATTTAAGGTAAGCAGATGTTAATGACTCAGTTGTGTTTACAGGAAGTGCTTAGAATCAATTGCTGATTGTAGTCAGAACTGGCTATAACAGAGTGCCTGTTGTGGATATAGGTGGACATGAGAAAAATTAATTCAGTGTTATAATAGTTCAGTATTTAACAATTAGAAGCAAAATCAAATCTTGCAGCATTATTGGTTGTAATCCCTCACTGGCAGATGAATTCCAAAGGCATTTCTGGCAGTGTGGGGGTTTCAGAATGTGGCTTGCCAGGGTGTGTGTGGGCTGCACACCGGGAGTGCTCATGGCATGGATAAAGCTCCTGTTTGTGTTGAAGGACAAGAGCCACCAGAACATTTATTTTCTTTCTGGCTTCTTATTTATCACTGTGGTCAAACCATTCTCTTAAAAGCACTGTCATACTCCATTATGTATTTTTTATAGTTATATATATGACTTGGCAACCCAGGGATATATAGCAGAGCTCCTTCCTGCCAGTTTTCCCAGTCCAATTTAATCTTATGGTTTGGTGACGCCTGTTACTGTCACATGGCAGTTCAGCAAGAATCTGACTCAGATTCTGTCCACACCCTTATTACTCCCTTCATTAGTCCCATAAGTGAGAGCTTAAGTGGTGCAAGGTTTGAGTATCCTTTCTCCCTTTCCCACTAGAGGATGGTTTTTCCTGTTCTATGTAATTAAAGCAAAGCAGGATGGTTGGCACTTCAGCTCAATGCTCCTCTATTCTTTTAACAGTAAGACTGCAGGTTTTTGGTGCTTTTAATTTAGCATCTTACCCAAGGATACCAAAGCATTTTTATGCAATAGGCAACCACACTCTTCAATGCACAAGCACAAATACTTTTGGAAAGTCTAACATTTAGTTTGAGGGGAAAATACAGAGTTTCAGTAAAGATGTGGATTGATTCTCTTTCTATTGCACAGTTCTAAACTTGGCACAATAGGAGTTTTAGGGCACGCACAGAGATTTTGGTACTGTTGTGCCTGAGCAGTGCTCTAAATGCTGCCCAGGCCCATGCTGACCTTCAGAAGTGTGTATGCAGCTCTCAGTGGAATCAGAGCATGCTAAACAAACAAAGTGAAGGCTCAGGGAGGGATTAGACTATATTTGGAAAGGAACTTTGCAGAGTGTTGCTGCGACAAATGTTTTAAGTGCCATTCACCTGGTGGAGTCTTCAGCCATACATTGAAGCATGTAGGTTCCCAGTCAGCTGTGTGGGGAACCACCCCAGGCAGAAGAGATGTCATGGGGTGCAGTAGGGTTTTACTGAGGAGGTAAGAAACCTAGTTCCAGCTTTTCCTGTTCCCTGTTTTGGGGCAAAGACATCCCATTTGTCAGGGAAAATGCCACATTCTAACTCACATTCTCTCTTTATTCTTCTGGCACTCTACTACCAGTCCTTGAGAGTAATCTCCTTCCTCTCAGGTGAGGGTAGGGTAAATGCAAATGGACAGCTCACAACAAGGAGAGCTTATGTCTGGCTGTCTTTGTGTGTGTCCTGGTCACACTAAAGAGATTGGGAAATGCTTGCTATGTTGTAAAAGAGAAAGGAGAGGCAGTTTTTAGTTTGAGTGCCCTTATAGGACTTTGGTTCCAAGCAGCTGAGCAGAGCCTATACCTAAACTTTGCACTTATGGTTTAGCAGTAGGGACTAAGGGATTTCATTGCTGAAACATTAAATTGTAGCTAAAGAAGGGTTTTGCCTATCTTAGTTACATCTAAAAGGCTTGTGCATCCTTTTGTAAATCTGGGCAGTTTTATCTGTCTTTTTTTGGGAGAGCTGAGCAAATGAGACCTTGCTGAAAACAAATAGCTTGTTGTGCTGTTAGGTAGTCTTTTCTAATTTGTACAGCTGAACAGCTAAAAGCCTGAGGATTTCTGCATTGCATTTTTATATACCTGTGGATGGCATACTTAAATAAAATATCCTTTAGATATTGCTTCATGACGATCACTCTGGGATTAATCTCATACTACAGGGTTGCTAGGTTTTGCTGCTAGGTAACTATTGCATCAGAGAGGTTTCTGTAAGATGTGGTTTCTCTTGGGAATTTCAGGGTGATTCACATTGTGGCTCTAAGTCTAGGTTTCCAAAGAAGAGTATGGGGATTGATCAGTTAGGAAAATTTTGATTCAGTTAATTGAAAACAATGTTCATGCAGAACATTCACGTCCTAAAAATGTCCTTTAATATCTATATAACAGTTTTGGAATTGAATTATGCTGCTTGCAACATTTTAAAAAAAACTGACTAGTTCTCCAGCAGGGATGATTGTTGTATTCACCACTCCCAGTAGTAAATATTACATGAATACTTGATAACATTTCATAAATATGTAGATGAAAAATACTGATTGTGTGAGGTTTTCTCCTGGGTCCTTATTAATTGTGAACCATCATGTTAACTTGTGCTGTTTATTTTGAGAGAGCAAAAAAATATTTGTTTGAAAATTAAATATTTGCTATAATTATGAAATGAATTATTTAGCTGGTGAGATATTGACTTTGGCTTGTGTTCATGAAAAAACTTTCAGATGCCATTTTAATGACTTCAGTATGGTACATCACCACTGCACAAGCTTTCCACAAGACACAGCCCAAGTGTTGTGCTAAAAATAAAGCAAGTCAGTGAGGCATATTTACAAATAATTCACATGTGTATTCTTGGATGTACTTCTTAAATAATGACAAAGCAGATTGCATTTCTGGGATTCAGCAGTGCAGATCATCTAAAGCTGTTCTTCTTGAGAAATTACACATTATAACAAATGAAGTCACTCCAGCATGTGCATATGTCATGTAGATAATTTGGTGTTTTAGCACCTGGTGAATAATCAACTATAAAATGTATTTTTCTGCATTCAATTCACATTACCACAGTTATTATAATAGAGCTGAGAATGTTTTCAAAGAAAACTGCAGGTATAATTTTCCTTTATGAAGCCACATTCTGAATTTAAATCAGAATCTCTTAAAAGAATGTGAAGATTTCCTGATTCTGAGAATCCTGTTGTCTTAATTTATTTTTATGGCACTAACCACACCAAGGAAGATGTGATTTTTTTCACTTAAGATTATATCCCACTGAGAAACAGAAGTCTTGATGTAGGCTGGTGTGGGGAGTTGGTTCTTCACATCTGGAAAGCAACTTTGAACAAGGCAGATTTTTCTCTCTTGTAAAGTATCCACTCTACAGAGTAACAAAGGGGCCTTTTAAATTAGGACACAGGAGGGAGTTAGGGCAGAAGAAAACTGATGGTCTGAGTTACCCAAGGCCAAGCCTTTGCCTCCCACATTGTGACAGAGCAATGTTTGTACAACCTCCAGTTGGATTCTGTAGTGGGATGTCTATTCTGGCACCCCCTGATTGGGCTACAGCTGGCAGTTGTGTACAAACAGACCAATTTAAAAAAAAATCTGTTGTAGCAAAGCATGACTTCTGTTTCTAGCTTTGAGAAAACCTCAATAAAGAATATTTAGAGGTATTTTGAAAGCAAAAACTGTTTTTTCATAATAAATTTCAAGCCTTTTAATCAACCCAAGCTGTGATACATCTTCAGCCTTTGGTTTCTGTTCAAAGGCAGTTCACTTCTGACTTTAGCCTTGACATCTCTACATACATCTAACTGCAGAGCCAAAGCCTCAGGCTTATCTCTGTGCTAAGACCATGAAAACTGTGAACTATCAAGTAGCAAGCAGCTGTTGAAATATCTGTATGAGGGTATGGAAGAGGAATTGAAACTTCAAGATCAGTTCTTGCAGTTTTTACCTGGTCACTTTAAGACTGCAAAAATGTATGCAACATATATCTAACTGTTCTGGGCTTTTTCCTGTCTTGAAAGGGGCATTCTTCAAATTATGTTTCTGCCTCAACACTTTTGTACCTCTTCTTAGTAATGCTAGTGATTATTATTGCTGCAAAAATAATCAGAGAAAAGGAAAACGGTTCTCTCTTTGCTGCTGTGTGATTACTTTGTGTGTTGAGTAGCTCTTTGCTCACACTTTAAAAGTCTGTTAAGAGCAGGAGATCTCAGCTGATTCCTGTACAGGTATCACTTCCTTCAGTAGTTTCTGTGTCTGTCACTTAGTGCTGGAAGAGTGACAGGTACTTACTGTCATTAGTAGTTCTGTTTCTCCAGTGAAAGTACTCACAGGATTAAAGTTGCTCACAAGTGTGTTTGGCAGGCTTTAAAATTTTGTCATTACTACTTCAAATAAGAAAAAATAAAGGAGGTTGTTCTTCCAATGTAACGATGATGTAAGTAAAGGCACTGCCTGGCAACTGTCACTTTTTCTTTTTTTAATATTTTATATTCTCTGATATGACATTGACAGTTCTCCTGTTAAACTTTTGGTTGAAAGGAATTTTTATAGTCAGAGCTGGAAGATTTAAGTAGAGTGGATGCTTAACACAGCTTCCTTGCTATAAGACAGGTGTCCTCTGCCACTATCTCCATTAGAAATCCTTTTACTGGAACAGAACCAGTCACATGGATGACACAGAAGATGAATTTTTGGAATGGAAAAGAGAATATTTTCTCTTTGAAAAAGAGATTGTTCACAGAAGATGAAGTTTTGGATCTCTCCACATGCATCACTTAAATAACCTTTCCTCTCCTGTAATAACATTATGCAGCCTTTTTCCTGGTCTCAGTAATATCTTCTGGATTTGTATGGTAGTAAGGTTCAGAGTTTCTTGAACTGCTTCCTCAGATCCCTGCTGTTGAGCAGAATATAGGATGCTGTGTGATAGAAGATGGCAGGAACATTGCTGTGAACAGCTGATCCAAGCTGCAGTTCTAGGATCTCAAGGCCAGTGCCTTGTTAACCTGTTTTTGTGTGTGTCCCTCAGGTTTCATTAATCAATTCCCTTGTAGACTGGTCCTGTTGTCTTTTACTGTTGCTATTAATAAGCTCTGGTTCTGTAGCTTCTCTTCTGTTCCTGTCCTCATGAATCTGCTTGCCTTTTTTGCTGCTGCTCCCACTCATCACCAGGTAAGCATCTAAGACAGTTCTCGCCTCTTTGTCATTTCTATTTGAGAAGGACAGTGTTATGATTTCAGCTGCTTTTTCTGTACAATTGGCCCCCAAACGATTGTCCTCTTTGAGCACAAGTTTTGATGGGAATGTTGTGGTGAAGAAGTTGAGTTTAGTAGATGGATACCAGTCATACAGCTAAACATGACATGTAATGTTAGAAATACTCTTCTGAAACAAGGCACCTGGTTGTCTTTTGGAGTCTCTGGTCATTCTGTATATTCCCATAGCAAGTACAGGGCACTGCACCAGGGTGTTCTGTGTAATTTGCATTGCTCTGTAAATGAATAAGAGTCAAATGTTGCATGTAGAGATGTGAATGTTCCTTTTTGCTCTTTCACATTGCCATTTCCCACAAGATGAACATTTCTTAATCCTTGAGTGTGTTATTTCAAACATGTTTTTCATTTAAACTTCCAGAGTCAGTCTGAGGTAATAGCAAACAAGGACATAATTTTGCAAAAGCAGTGATAAGGGGAAAGCTGATTTTTGTGTTCTCCAGTGTGCTGGTAAATGGTGTTGTGTAGGTGGAGATGCAGGATTTTAGTGGAGAGAGGTGAATTGGAGGTCATGGCCATTAGCAAGAAAGTCAATGCAGTGTTTTATGAATTTTTGTCTGTGGGATGTAGCCAGACACAAACTATTGTAATTACAGGCTGTCTGCCTAAAATACTCTTGTAGTTTAAATTGCATAGCAATAATCTTAATTTCCTGTCCTAAGTGGTTGTACAGAGTTTCTGTATTCCACCCCAGAGCATTTCACCCACTGCATTTTACTGGTGAGCAAAACATTAGTTGGCTATAAATCGTTTCCTATGAAAGGTGTTCTGTAAATGTATGTTTTCACACTTCTTGTTCAATGCTGGCAGCAAGTCTGTGCCTCACACTTCACAAACCAATCAGAAATGAAAATTGTGTTCCCAAGAGGCTGCAGTTCAAATAGATAATGCATAGATGTAGAGCAGAGATGACATGTGACCAAGAGCCAGTGACTGAGCAATGAAAATCACTGTATATCTTGTTATTAGTTCTTTTAATAACAGGAATGCTTCTACATGGGTTTGTGTGCTGATGGAAGAAAAAGCATGAAGGAAAGTGTGGTGCAGAACATCACAGTATGAGTGGCTTAATGGAAGAATCTCAGGCAAGAGGAGGCATTAGACTAGTAGAAATGAAGGCAGAGAAGAAATGGATGGCACCCAGGCTTTAGTGGGACAGTTTGATAAAATAAACAGCAAAATGGTTAGAGCTGAGAGGAGCAAAAAGGGTAGACTTGTGCATGCCTTGAAATACGACCAGGAAAGGGTGTGAAGAGAAGCAGGTGGTGTTGGTGCAGTTGATGAATTTTGCTGTAGTATTCCAGCTTGATTAAAAAGGAGGGTCCAAATAAACTTTAGTGGAGTGAGGAAGGAGGAGACTGCAGTAGCCAGACAGAGAAAATATGGCTTGCAGTCTTTCACAGTTGAGGCAAAGTAGCATGGACTGATGGGGAAGATCTGCTAGATCTTATGGTAAAGGCCTTTGCACAAGCTGTTTACATGGTAGTGTAGTTGTCAGATATGGTGAGCTTCATTTGTTCAGCTAACTGCTTACAGAGTCTGAAGACAGTTTTTTTTTTGCTGTGGGTATGCTTAGTTCATTCATTAGTCATCTCTCATTTCGATTACTCTAATGGCTTCTGGCTAGACATTGTCCTTCTTCTGCTCTTCACTTAGAATCTATTCAAAAATCTGCCACATACATAATATCTTGTCATCTCTGTTCGCTTCATTTTGCTGCCAGATCCCCTTAAAACTAACTTTAAATGCCACACTCAAGATGAAAGCAAAATCACACTTTGAATTCCTAGTTAAAAGAAACGGTTGTTTTTCCTATCTTATAGTTACTTCAAGAAAAGTATTTTAAAAGCCCATTGCTCTTGAGGTGTGACAGTCACCTTAGAGTTCTGCAGGATGTATGTGGCAGTGAATGATCACAGTAATTCACAAGACTTCTGCTTGTACTGTGTGGGGTCTTGCATTGCCAGCTGGCTACCACAAGAAAGGAGATTCAAGATTTCTTTCCAGAAGAAGGGGAGTGGTGCTCATGCATGCATTGCAGCTGCTCTTGCCTGAGGAAGAGGGCAAGTTGTAAATAGTTGGTAAGAAGAGAATAACTGTAGTTTATATTGAGTGTACAAAGCTGCTTTGGAAGAAAGCAATAAAATGACAACTTTGGGTGTTGGTTGCTTGTGGTCTGAAGAGCTGCTTGTTTCCTTCTCTTTTTTCATGCTTTTATTTCTGAAAAGAATCTGTGTGGAGAGGGCTCAGAAGGTGAGGCACAGAGGCAGGGTTGCACTGTGCTAGTGCAGGGAGAGAAGCTGACTGCCTCAGGTTCAGAAATGAACATAGGGATCTGACCATTGTGGA
Organism: Parus major; assembly: GCF_001522545.3. Lineage (NCBI taxonomy): Eukaryota > Metazoa > Chordata > Aves > Passeriformes > Paridae > Parus > Parus major. The sequence goes on from NC_031771.1 coordinate 56,149,466, forward strand.
CCATCAGTGGTGGCTTATTATGAGAGTAAAGAAAAACAGCTATTAGAAGAAAGAAATGGATTTTCAATTTAAAAGGGAGTAGTGGGTTGGATTAACAGGTGCTGGCAATCACCTTGGAAAGAAGTCCATTGCTAGATTCCATCTGTGCCATTTTTATCTGTAACTGTCCTTAAATAGAACTTACTGGTATCCTGAAGGATGGTATGAGAAGGGAGCTTCTCTCCTAATAGGAAGGAGACAAGAGCTTACTTGATTAGGAATTTGCAAATGGAGTGTGATTGCAAATCATTGGAGATAATGAGAGTAAAAATTTACATGTTAATACCAAAATTAGTCACATTAGAAAATACAGTAAGTGAGCGAGAAAAATTCTGTGAGATTTTTGAAGCAGAACCCTTGAGAACTCTTCCCATGGCTTACTGTATGGCAATGGAAGAACTTGTAAAAGCAGTGAGAACTCACAGCTCTACACTGTCACTGAAAACAGGTCTCAGCAAATCACCCCTGAGGCCATGGCTCTGCAACTTGCCAGGCCCCAGCAATCAACACAACACGGGCCTTTTATCTTCTTTTAAAAAAACAGTTACTTCTCAGAGCAGTTTTGAAGCTTTGAAGAATGATCCTGCAGTAATTGTGGAAATACAGTTTTTTATTACTGTCTTAACATTTAGTCTCAGTTACAAAACAGCTTGTCTCATGTTGTCTCAGTATGTTCCTGGGACCTTACCTATATATCAGAATGGATACAGCTGGGAAATAACATTACAGTTCTACTACTGGCTGCTGGTAGAAGGGTCAGGAAGTACAGTTAAAATACTTTGGGACTTGAGGATGTTGTTCAAAACATTTCAAACTCTTAGCTCCTATCTGTGGTGGAGACAGATAGGAGCTGAGGGGATCTGTGCCACAGCAGTTCTGCCTGATGCCCGTGTTCTGTGTCACAGGCCTGTGTTCCTAAAGGGAGCAGCCCTTGCTGAAGGCTGTGAGGAGTCAGAAGCCTGATAAAAACCCGAAGTGAAGGGCTGAGCTAGGGTGTAAGGGGGTCAGGAATGGGGACGTGTGTGTGTTACGCTGGTTGTTATTAAACAGGGCCACAGAAAATGACCAGAAAGGAAGGTGAAAATATACTTTATCTCTTGGATTCATGCAGAACGTACTGAGGCATGGGAGATGTAAGGAGAACATACAAGGTTGGCAAGATAGAGTAAGTTATCCTTATTTTTTTGTGTACCCAAACAAGTAATAAACTTGGAGAAAGACTAAGTAGATACGAAAATTGTTGTCAATGTGAAGTTTTCAGAGGTTAAGAATATTTTTTTTTTGTAATTAGTGACTGTTGAGAAACTGAACATGTTGCTATAACCAGAAAGATCCTTTGCTCCATGTCTCATTTCACTTGTTATTGTTACATTAATATCTACATTTTTCCTGCTAAATTACTTTTGATCTGACATTTTCCTTGCCTCTACTCCACCCTTCCCTTTTTTTGCTTATTTTCTTTATATCAAAAATCCTTGGCTTGACTAAATCCTTGGCTTTAGCAACACACAATAAAAAATTGAAACCTTATTTCAGCCAGGAAATATAGCACTTTCTGTTGTCTGCCCATGATGAGATTTGCTTTCACAGGATGAGAAGTCCCTTAAGTTTATTGTTGTCCTGAAATGTCCTAATACTACTGCCATACACAGTTTGCAGTGTTGCAAACTCTGTTAGTTCAGAGGTTTATCAAAAGGGGGGTGTATGGTGTTTGTTTTTACCAAAAGGCAAAGCTACAATTTGTGTTGTTTTTGCTTTTTCAAATATCAGATTATTCTTGTTCCAAGTAATTGACCCTGATATGCCTAAATTCTCTTTTCAGGTGGTGTATGTAGCTGGTTTACTTATCTTACTTTAAAATTTAGATCATATTTGATGTAAAATTTAGATCAAATTATCGTAGTTTTTTAAAAATGAATCATATAATCTTGCTTGTTTCTGTTTATTAATGTTTCTTATGCTGTAGCACATGCCTACTTCTTTCCAACTTGCCAAAAAGAAAATTCATCTCTATCTCTCTTACTGTGTAATCTCTGTGACCTACTAATTTGTCTATCAGTAGCAGTTTTAGAATAATAAAAACACACATCTGGGATACTCTCCCAGGTAATGAATGCTATTTGCTCAGTTCACACCTTCCACAAAAATGGGTCTGAATTAGAGAACTTTGTATTGTAACTGCTGGACAAAATTTTGTGCTTTTTCTTGTCAATGGGTGACGTAATTCTAAAGGTAATTCTGTCTCGTGACACACCAGAAGGCTGCTTGTGTCCAGCTGCTCAGAGTTTGTACCTGGGAAAGGTTAGCTTGATACTGACCCTGATTTCAGGTTTGTCTTAAGATGTGTCTTGGCCTTCTCTACAGCCCAGGTTCAGGGGCAGAGAGGTGCTGAAGGACATGGTGAAAAGCCACACAAGGCTGTGTGAGCACTGTGGAAAGAGGTGCCACACAACTCCTGGAGGCCAGCCCAGTGTTGAATGTGGTGTATTTCCTTACGGATCTGGCAGTGAACTACTCCTGGACAAGCTCTGTGTGATGAAGTAGTACTGTTTCAGCCTATAAATTAACGAGTATTGAGCAACCAAGAATGCAGACTACTGTTGTAATTATCCCTAAGTTCAGAGCAAGTGCAACAAACTCTAATCCTAGCAAGAGAGCACAGACATTACTTTCTCCATGCCCTGAAAGTCACCTCTGCATGACACCTGTGCTAACTTATTATCACCTGACTCTGGGCAGGCACAGGGAAAGCAAACATGCTTATCAGCTGACATAGACAAGACTTAGACTTACATCATCCACATAGTGAAAAAACAGCGGACACAAGCTACCTTGGTGTGTCCTGGCCTCATGTGCCTTCAACAGGAATGCAGTCAAAAAAAGCCCTGCAGTACACAGGCCACGGGCCACTGCCCAGATGATCCACTTTCCTCTCTGAGAAGGGAAGGGGAGAAGCACTTACATGCTGCTTCTCTGTTCTCCCTCAATAATTAAGCAGCTGGTTTTATCCTTTTGCTTGATTTTACTGTAAAGCGCATTCACAGCTGACTTCTGCTGCCTGCAGTAACAAGCAGCAATAGAATAAGCAGTGCATTACTAATATAATCATGTTTTATTTTTATTTACAGGTAACTGTGCTGGTCCTTTTTGCCCTCGCATTCTTAACGTGTGTTGTATTTCTGGTAGTCTACAAGGTTTACAAGTATGATCATACCTGTCCAGAAGGATTTGTTTTCAAGGTAAATTGTATATCTGTTCTGGAAAAACAGTAGAGTATGTAATAATCTGTGTTGTTTCAGGTATAACCTTGATTAAGGCATGCTGTATTGCACAGATTTAGTTTTTCTTTACATAGGTAGGTTAGTGTACTTCCTGCTATGCTTTTGCTTTGTAATTTATAATTGAAGTTGTACTATGGCACAGTATTAATAGTGTTATTTTACTAATGCTTTAAACATTGAAAATATAGCAAAAGTCTAAACACTGGTGTCTTTCAGACTTGCTTCATCTGCAGTTATCTAGACAAACCCCTTATTTATGGGTCATATGGTTTAATGTTGCACATTCCTCCAAATTACTGTGTCTTAGGAAATAAGAAAATGATAAAATGTGGAGGAAAAAATCTGGAATACGTGTCAAAGAAAAAGCAGAGTGATGTTCTCATTAAGAGTGGTAGAGTTACTTCAGGGTTATTTTTGTAGGTAGAACTTCTTGTTCTAGAACAGTGACCTTCGAGCCCTACTGCCAAAAGTGATGCCAAAAAAGGGAAAACACATTTATTGTAAAAAATACTGATTCTAACCAAAAGGGAGGCTGGGCTCACTTTTATTTGTGTGAGATGGTGGTGCTGGCTCCTTTGCTATGACCTGGGCTGAAAGTCAGAAAATTAACATTGACTTCCAAGTTGTAAATTTAGCAGAGTTGAACTTGGTGTAATTAGGTAAGAAAAGTAGGAAATGATAATGGCATTCTTCCCTTTAGTTTTTTTAATATTTAGTCATGTAATAAATCAAATGGGTACCCAGTATGAATTTCAAAAGGATTTAAGAGGGGATGGTTGCCTCAGCACTCCTCAACAATCCTGTTCAGGATTTTATCTGTCACTTGAAACATGTAAATATCTTAGAAGAATCTAGTCCAAAATATAATCAATGATGCCCTTCTGGATTAATTTAGGTTTGAGCGTTCCGTTGGTTACTGCTTCCCCTTTGTTCATGGGCGAAATATACTGTGGCTAGAATATTTGGCTGTAACTCAGGAGATGCAGCTTTTGATTCTGCTGTTGGCTTTTTGTGTTGTCTCAGACAGGCACTGAAACCCCTCTGTGTTCATGTGGCGGGGGACAACAGGCCTTTTTTTTCCCCCTAAGCTTTCTCTTTGCATTGAGCAGTTTGGAATATGGACTGTCTGTCTTGATGTGATCCTGACTTGACAGGAACATCCAGTTACATGTTCCTGTGTGAGTCTAGTGACAGCCTCCTGCTTCTGCCTCCTTTCTCACCAAGCTGTCCTCTCCTTTGAGCTCCTTTGCAGTTTTCTGGCTTCTTGTGGCTTTTCCTGCCAGTGTCACAAATACTTAAGGAAAGAACACTTTCTCAGCTATATTTCAGTTGCCCTGTGACCTGAGTCTGGTTGTGTTTCTCCCTTTTGTGTCCTGTGTTTTTGGGACAGAAGTTAGGCAGAATGTCCCATAGCTCCTGCTCTGTTTATAAGGTGCAGGACACACACAGGCTGCATCATGGTTACTCTCCTCATGGTTTTCTTGGAGGTGGTGTTTTGTTTCCAGCTGCTTGATGGCATAATGCCAGGAGACACAGCATCTTTGCTCATGTAACTCTTTCAAGAAAGAGTTCAACAGGATCAGGATGTTGGCAAATGACACAAGGCCTGAAAACTCCCACTGTTAAGGTGACTTCGTATTTATTTGAGTCGTTTTTTGGGAGAGTCCACGATACGTGATGGCATAACTTGGCACAGATGTCCTAGGGAACATGAAGTCTGTCACCTTGTGACCTCTGTCTCTGTGGACTAGCTTCTTGTTTCAGGTGGACTCAGCAACATTCTCTGGCCTGGATGTTCCCAGGTTTTAGATGCTGATGTGACTTCTTGGTTAAGGGCAAAGGTGTGCCTGCCTCAGGAAGCCTGGTTCTGCAGGAATCTCTGCATAAAGGCTGAGCTAACCACAACTCTGAGTCAGACTCACTCTTCTCTGCTTTGATGCTCTCATACATGGAACAGTTCCAAAGGTTTCTGCTGTACTACGCCTCCAGGGCATGAAGGTGTGCTTAAAAAGGTGCTCCTTTTCCTTTGTACAGCAGTGTTATTTCTGTGCTTGCTCAAGCTTTCTGAGACAGCCTCAGTACTGCTGCTGTGCAGATTGCTTCTCTGGAGCACTCATCAGAACCTACTGGTGAGACTCACCACAGAAAACCTGAGTGCACTTAGATCCTGAAGAATTTCCCCAGGGTTTCAGTATTTTCTGTACCGTATCTGTTACCCTTTAGCTTTTGTTGCCAAAGCACCTGCATTCTGACAAACTTGTGGACAGAACAACAAAGTCATTTCAGTGCATTGAAGACCACACCATCATCTGTTAAATTGCGAATTACTGACCCAGCAAAGTTAACGTGACAGAAGATACTATTTATAAGTGAATACCGCTGGGGTCTTCATGTCAAAGGAACAAAAGGAATCATCTTAATTCAACCAGAAACAGACTGGAAACCAGGGCTTTCTCTGGCATCAAAGGCCATAGCCTGTAACTAATTTCCAAAATAGAAGGGTTATTGAAAAAAGACTGGCAAAGTCACTCTGGAGCATCCCAGTTTCTCCTCATGGCCTTTCTTCTTCTCTCACCTGGGAACCATGGAAACAAATAAAAAGGATGGAAATAAATGTTCTACATAGCTGAAAAGTCTCAGGGAAGTGGCAGGGTAAGAATCAGCAGCAGTTCCCATCACTCAGTCACTGAGTGCTGCATGGCTTGCCTTGACTGGGAACTAAGCCAAGGGGCTGTCCTTAGGCAATACACAAGGGACAGTGAGTAAATGAGAAGTTTTCCCATCTCTTCTAGAAGCATGAAATCCCAGGAGCAAAAATGCAGTCAAGAGGGAAACTGATGTGTTTCTTTAGTCTCTTCTTTCAGATGTTTTTTGCATGTTTATGACTACAAGTTCTCCCCTCCCCCCCACAAAAAACCCAAGACGCTTACTGAGTAATTTTTGCCTGCTACAAAGCAAATGGCTTCTGAAGGCAACACAAGATTCTGTAGCTTTTTTCCAGACTGTCAGTAATCTTGGCTTGTCTTCAGCTGTAATAATTATATTTACTTGAATTTCCTTGGCAGATTTCATTAGTTCAATGGATTGTGTTCCTCTCCCCACTTTAAATATTTAGAATTGTGATTACACCCCATGACTGAAATACTCACCACAAATATGTCTGTGTCTGTGTCCTTCTTAGTCATTTTATCACATCAAAAGTAGTATCAGTTATCCCAGATAAAACATGGATAATACTTTCAGAAGACAACATGGTTGATGTATATGAATATGCATATCAAATAGCTCTATTCCATATTCCTGGATTATGTTTTGATGATCTAGGTCCCAGTCTTGCAGCTGGCAAACACACTGCCTGTGAGCATGGGAAAGCCTCTGTTGACTTAGAGTGTGGAACAGACACAGGTGCTGTTTAGCCAGGGCTGAATCCCATCTGCTTTGTGGTGCTACTATAACAAAACTGTGAGGGACACTTGCCCCGGCTGTTGCCTTGACAAAAAATTACTGATAAATGGAACCAGGGTGGCTGTGGAAACTCTGGGCACTCCTGTGAGTCTGACACACTTTGAGGCTTCTGTCACACCCGTGGTTCGAGCCTCTGAGGTGCTGACTGTGGGAGGGCTGTTGTCTTGTGACAGCGAGGCATCTTTGAGCCATCACATGTGCCAAGTGATTGAATTCATCAGGGGCAGGCAGGTTCTAAGACTACCTGTGGGCCTCTTGTTTTGGCAAGTACTTCTTTATTCTTTAATACCTTCTGATGATATTTTCATGCTAGCCCTTTTAGGAAGCAAAATTTGTATTAAGCTAAGACTGTCTGCTGGGTCTTGACTCATCTTTCGCTTTATGATGTAAAACCATTTGAAACTCTTGTTACTTGTGCTTATTTATGCTTCTTTTTTTTGACATGGACAAAAGTAAACTCAGAACTAAATGTAAACACATTTAAGGCGGAATCTGGTCCTAAAACCCATGGAATTTTGCATGTGTTTTTCTGCTGAGAAATTCCCAGTATAAAATTTTGTTTGCTGAGTAGGAGAACAGTAGCAGTTCAAAGCTGCTGTGCTGTAGTATTACAAATTTTGGTCCTCTGGTTCTGAAGGCAAGAAGACTGAATATTCTATTTCTTTTTAAAACAGCCAGAGTAGAAATGAGTAAACAACTTTTTCCTCAAGCTGCAGCTACTTCTAGCTTACAAGTCAATTCAGTTTCTCAGGTGACTGCCCTAAAATGTTGAAGTATAATGCAAGACTGCCTGGACTGGCCAGTGTGGCAAGAGAGACCCCAAGACTTTCTGGGCCAAACCCTGGAGGTCACAGTGTATGTCTAAGTAACTTTTTTCTTCAGTGCAACGAGCTGCTCTGTAGGCTCTTCCTGCACTGTGACTGGAAGAATTCCTGGATTATACCTGCAACAAACAGTACCTGCAACTGCACAGGCACATTCACTTTGGCTTTTAAGATGACAGCAAAATGGATTCGACTTTTATTTTATTCTCTAAATAATCTAGTTCCCTTTACTTAGCTCTGAGCATCTAGTAGGTTCTATTTAGTGCTCTTGAAGTCTCGGAAATGATATAATGTAGTCTCACAGCTCCAGACAGCTTTTTAAAAGCCTGCTGTTGGCTACATCTTTCTGACAATTGGGAGTGAAGTATTTTGTATGTGTATACACACTTGCACATACGCTTGGCCACCCACGGAGTTTTCCCTATAATGTGAGCTGCTGGGCTGTAAAACTGTTCATACCTTGGCACCAATAGATATGTATTAATTCCTGTCCCTCAGACTGCAAACGCCAGGGTAAATTGCCTGAAGTTAATCTAACAGTAGGATATGGACAGCTGTAATTGTCAACCAAACAGTTGGAATTTGGTGGGCTGGAATAAACAGCAAATTGTGGCTGGAACTGGAGATTGAATACTTTTAAAAATAATTTTAGGCTAGCACATTTCTCATATGTTAATTATTCTGGCATATATACCCAGATTGGTCTTCCCTGGCAAATGCACAAGTAGTTTAAGGATTGCAGGGAAGAACATTTTGAACACAGTAGGACAATACTGTAGTTAATTACTGTACGTTGCATCTTTAGTCACAAAGTGACTATTGGCTTTGACTAAACGGAAAAGGATAAAAAACTCCTAACCTGCTTCATGTGGGGTGGGGGGTGCTGTATCTGAAATCTAAGCAATGGATTTTCTTTTCAGAATAATCAGTGCATTCCAGCTGGGTTGGAAAACTACTACTCTGAACAAGACTCCAGCGCTCGAGGGAAATTTTACACAGTCATAAACCACTACAACCTGGCCAAACAAACCATCACGCGCTCCGTGTCCCCATGGATGACAGTACTGTCAGAAGAGAAACTGTCTGAACAGGAGACTGAAGCTGCTGAGAAATCAGCTTAGTATGATAAGCTAATTATTAAAACTATGTCATTTGAAGGTAACTAAGGGACTTCAAGGAACTTTTCATTAAATATAATTATGGATAATTTAGAGGTTACTCATGTTTATGGTGTAACTGCTTCTGTTTGCTGATACTGCTTTGCAAAAAAAAAAAAAAGAAAAAAACTGAAAACAAAAATTTGCTGCAGAACATTCATGGGCATAACCCCAGGTGCATATCAGCATTGCTATAGAGCTTTGACACCATTTTCAATGTTAAAAAAAAAATCCAGTGTTAGATATGTTCTTGCAGTTTATTGGATACTGATAGATTTTGTCACTGGATTTTCAGGACTTGGACCTTAGATAAATCATGTGTTCTGTTGTCTGAACAGATACTGAATTTATTAAGTTTTTGAATTCTTTGTCATTTTGCAAACCGAAACACCCCAGCCATAACTAGAGTGATCTCTTGTTTAGCTGAAAGCTGTAAGTGATGTTTAGGTTGGGCTCGAGCAAGAATGATAGTCAGCACTGACATTGGGATGTAATGTAATGACTTGTATGGAGAAAGAATCTGTCAGGTCACATTTTTCCTTACATTTCCTTTACTGTTTTTTGTGATAATGAAGTTCTCTGCAACAAGGCATGCTCAATGTTTTCTTATTGCTGTCAACAGGATTTAACTGCATTTCCACTGTGGCTTTAGCATCTTGGTAAGGATGTGCACTGAAACACAAACTAGATATTATGGAAAAACACAGGCAGTTTTAGTGGTGGGTGTTGAGGATAGTGTAAAAAATACACAGTTCAGGATGTTCTAATGAGAAATTACATCTTTTGATCATACTAAAGAGGCAGAAAGCGTATTCACAGTACATGTAGTCCACTATGTCATTTGTTGGACACAGCTGAAGGAGTAATGTCTAAATTTCCTCCTGTATTTTGACATTCACATTTCCCCTTTTTGTTAGTTGGAAAGAACTTTCTGTTTATGTATGGCTTGCAGTTGATACTTTTTAAAACATGGAGCATCGCAAGTGAAACAGTAGCCTATTAGATACCACAACTGGCTGTTAGAGCTCCATGAGAAAGGGAGTGCAGAGTAGAACTGTTTGTGTATGGCTTGGGAGGGGAAAAGACGTAGAGGAACATAGTATTGTGGGTGCACGTTAAAGTTCCATTGTAATTACAAACTTACCTATTCTTTGTGTGAAATCATGTTTTCATTTTTATTATAAATCTTAAATATACATTATATAAAGACATCTTATTAATTTAACATACAAAAGTGTGTGAAGCATCTGAGCAAGTTGCCTTTTTTTTCATGTAACTTGAATAGGACAAGGGAGAGTGGACATGTCAAAAGTTCCTTTTTTTTTGGTAGAGTCTGTACAAAAATTAAGGGAAAACATCATTATAGGCTGTTTCTCAAGCTTTGTAATAGAACAAATGTGGTCAGCTCTATGTCTGTTTTTCTCCAGCAGAAGCCTGTCATCCCAGTACAGCAAAAATAACCATTATGACTCAATGCTCTAAATTCGATAGGAAATGTGCATTACACATTGCAGCTGTAAAAGGCTTTTTATTAAGTCATCATGGTATGTGGAATGCCTAAGAAGCAATAAACTATGTGCCAAATTTTTTGCATTTAAAAATATCAAGTTTATGTTAAGATCTTTAAACCATACCTTGTTTGCATTTCCTAACAGGCATCTGCTTTATTGAATATAATTAATTCACATGAAACTTTTGACATTTTCACTCTGCAGAGTAAAGAGTAAGAATGATGCCTATTGCATAAAATGTATAGAAGGATACATTCAGAAGAGAGATGGGAAAACACACGCATTTCATATCTATGTACTTGTAGGGAACATTCAGATTTTACAAGATGGAAAGGTCTGTTTCCCAAGACTGTCCTAAATAGAAATGATTCACGATACAAATCCTCCCCTTGAATTTAGGACAATAAAAACTTTAATGCATAAGTAAATACTGATGAGAAACAACTTCTTTTTCTCCTCGTAACAATAAACAATAAAATTAGTAAGCCTTACAATCTAGGAGAAACAGATTGTTTATGCTTCTTGAAGTCAAAATCATTTTCCCTCTAATTTATCAGGAGGGAGTTTATTGAGTCTTACTTACACTTGATTTTGAGACTTTTTTTAGTTAACAAATTGCTCCCAGTTTTGGTAGTTTGAAGAGTTTAATTGTCTATCCTTTGGCTTTGTTCCAGCATCCCAGAACATCTGTTTCATTGCACAATCTGTGTTGTATTCTCTCTTTTCATTTACAAGTAAAGCTCTTTCGTTGATTCATTATTATTATTACTACCATTAGATCAAGCTGATTTCTGAGTTAAGTAGTTTCACAGGATTAGAAGTAAAGGTCATTTATGTGCAAAGTGATCACTGTGTGTACTGAAGTGGTGTGATGAAATAAACGCCTGAGACAGTGTAGATGCTTTTGCACAGTAACAGTTTTCTCTTGCTCTGGGATGGGAGCTGGACTTTCCACAGGACAGGTTGGTGGCTGTGGCAAAACCAGTATTGTTGTTTTGAATTTTGTTAGCTCTGCTCCAGTTTGTAGCTTTCTTCACAGGCTTTTTTATGTTCTTCAGAGGATAAGCACAGTTTTATGTTTGATACAGGGATTTAAAATGAATGTACTAATGAATATGTGCACACACTTCTTTTTTGGAAAATATTTCCATCATAGAGGTATGAGAAAAATCCATAAAATGCGTAGGTATGCTGTTGTACCTCCCTCCACTAAAAAAAGTCAGAACATTTACAAACAGAGCATGGAGCCAATAATATGTTTAATTAATTGTCATACCAGTCCAGGAAAAGCAAGGAGAATGAACACATCACAAGGAAGAAGAGGATCCATACTCTAAATCCAGCATTGTTTTTGATGGCCTGTGAGGGAAAAGTTATCCCTGTTACCATAACAGTAAATACAGTTTTAACAGTGGCAACCCAAAATGTCTATGGCATCACCCTTCCCTCCCACAAGAGAAACAACAGAATTTGCCCTTAATTTCAGGTGAGTACAGGTCAGGTTGGCTGTACCTCTTTAGATTTATCACACTGAGTCACAATCAAAATCTTATAATTGCACATTTGGAAAAAAAAGTAAAAAACATTGAAATCCCAAGATCTCATACAGTCAAACACTAGGAACTATGTCAGAAAGTACGTGCTTCAAAGTGAGTTCCAAAAGTGAAATTCCTTGATTAAAAGTAATCAGGCCTTCTTTCTAATAAAGATCTGACTTGAAACAAATTAAAAAACAGTAAAATCAAACAACAAATAAACAAATAAGAAAAATCCCCGACACCTGTGGAGATAACTCAGTCACTTATTTCAGTCTCAGAGCAAGTATTTTTCTTGGCTTCTCCTTTCCTAAACTGAGACCAGCAGGGCACTTGTTTTTTGTTCTCATCTTTTAGAGTTACACGTGGAAATTTTTTTTTACGTGATACAAACATTAATGTAACAAAGTGTTTTATTTTACCACCTATCACAACTGTTTCTCAGGATGGTTTAGGAAACTTAATTCTACCTAAAAATGTGAAAAGTGAAGCAAAATACAGCTTCGGTTCTTGCCATGTATGGTGCACTTTTCAGAAGAGCAGAGCAGTGGATAACTCATCCTTGAGATAACTTTTCTGTGTGCTTTCAGGAGGGAGAAGGAAGTGAGCCACTGACTTAGTAGCCTAATTTAGGAACTCAATTTTTTTTGAAATCTAAGTTCCCAAAAGAAAATATTCTTTCCTTCTAATTAGTAAAAGACTGGAAAGATTTGTCTACTAGGAGCATGCAAAGGTGTTCAGGTAAAGTCTCTTCTAACACTCAGCAATCTCTTTCAACCATTTCAGCACTGTCCTATATTGGTAGTCTGCGATTTCTACCCCCTCCCTTCCTTTTTTCAGAAAACTTCACAGGTGCTTAAATGCAAGCCAGGTGACCTTCATGTTTAAAAATCTGCTGAGGCCAAGTAGATTTCTGCAGTCCTGTGTTGGTATTCAGATCATGCTTAGCAAGTGTGAACTGCTGAGAAGCTGAGCTACCTTTGAAGTTTCCCCAAACCCCTAACCTGACACCCAACACCTGCTGCCTCGGTCCCGTGGGTGAGCTCGCACGTGCTGTTTAAAGCAACACCTGGAAAAAACCGAAAGTTAAGAGAAATGAGTCTAAAACACAACTTCAAGATATTACCTCTCTTATGTCTTCATTGCCTTCTTTTATATTCTCTGTTGCACCCACAACTAATTGGTGGATATTGTCAATATCAGTTTCCTGTTTAAAAAAATAAATAAAATTGAGAAATAGTAATGAATGTTATGAAAAAACACTTCCAAGGACGTGGGGAACAAGCAGAACTCAAAAGTAAAATAAAATCTGGTATTATCAACATCTTTGTTTCATTGATGCAAAGGCAGAGAGTAAGACATTTAAGTTGTAATTTCTTTATAAGTGATTTTACAAACCTGAATGGGAACCACCAAGACCAGTAAGAAGTCTCCCATTTATCTAGAGTCAAATCTAACCTATGTGATTTTTCCCAGCTCTTCTGGAAGAGGTGCCAACATTTCCAGAAAGGATGCTGTTAAATAACAGCATTTTACAGGACACCAGTTCTGAGGCAGAGGGATCATTCTAACACATATCTCTCATTTTCCATTCCTGGTACATACTAGTAAGTAACAACAGTAAATATCATGATTTTGAATTTGAAAAACAAACAAAAATACTCTCGTTCACATTTCTACTGAAGGTTCGTTAATTTTATGTTCACAAGTTGGCTGTCAAGACTAAAATACCCCCAAGAAAATCTTCAAGTGGTATTTGCTGCTGTAGTATTAAGTTATACTAACCTGTTGCAAGACTTTCTCAGTGAATATCTCTTGTAATCTGGAGATTTCCACCACTTTTCCTTCAATTTGTCTTGGCAAAGAACAGAAATACTCCATTAGAAACTAGTGCAAACATGTCTTGCTGCTGCAGATGCCGACCCTCCAGCCCAGTCAGTGGCTGCTCAGGAGACCCCTGCTCTGTCAGTTGTCTGTGAGGCAGCAATAGCCTGGGACTAGGGCTTGGACCGTGCCTGAATGGAAGACAACTAGAACACAGTGAAGCCCTGGGAAAGGCACCCCAGAAGTGCTCAGTGAGCAGCTTTCACTGCCAAGTTTCACCAGTCTCCCTTCTTTCATTTCATATAGTAACATCCAAGCAGGGCCTTAAGCAGTTGATTTTGACACACCCTTTTCATATGCTAGTCTGATGTGTGCAGTTCACCTTGCCTAGAACTGATATCCAAAAGTCGATTTCTAGCTTGAGTAGCTGTTTGGGTGTTCTGCAGAGCTGGGGAGAGTGAATGGCACCACTTCCTGTCTCTGCATGGGGTCAGCAATGATACTTCCCCTACTGCTATCTGAACATCCAGCAGACAACACGACAGAAATAGAAAATTTCAAAACATGGATAAGGGAGAAATGTAACTAAGTGCTACCATTCTTACACTGTGGGACAGCACATAGTTCCTTTCCTGGGCACTGGTGTTTTGTCCCAGCTCCTCCCACACCACGAGCAGGAGCAGGCAGGTGTCCTGCAGCCAATGCCCTGCACAAGGGGCTGACTGGGGCATGGGACCAGCACTGGCCATTGTTTGTCAAGTAACAGAAAATTGTACCTGACTTCATCGAAGAGATTGTTCATTTCACCAACAAGTCTCTGATTCTCCTGTTCAAACTGGAAAAAGGAAAGAAGGAAATGGCACACAGAATTTATAGATTTAATTTCCCAGAAGTGAGTCTGGGGATTTCAGTCTACCTAAAATGACATGTATGTGTTTGAAGAAGGATTACCATTAAATCTCACAGAGAAAGGTTTAGTCTTCTGATATAGGCAATTTCTATTATAAAGAATGAAGAAAAGTTTTTTTCTTTTAATATCCAGATTTCCTTTAACATTGAGATTCATTTTGTACTAGAGGCTCACTGTCTACTTCATTGGTAAGAACAGCATTTTCTCTTGGGTTAAAGGAAGGTTACTTCCTTTGGGTTAGAGGAAGGTTACTGGGCACTGCCACCTTCACTTTGGGGTAGAGGTCTCAGGGAAGGTGTCCAGCTTCATGAATTGAAGAGGAACAGAAAGCAACATACTGCACAGTTCCATGAAGTCCCATTGATTTCCACTCTAAAGATCCAATGCTTTAGTCAAATAAAATAATACCAGTGTTGCAATATGTTCAAGTGTCATTGTCACTGCTGTCTGTAGTGACGCCACCTACAGAGTAGAGCATTTTTGAAAATATAATCGCCTAAAATACAGTGATATTTACTTCTCAGCAGCAGATGACTAAAGGTGCTTCATCACTGCACTGCTTTACATTCATGACTGTTGTATGTCTGGTTCTGGTGGAGTCAACTCACAACACAGCCAAGGCACAGAGCAATGAAATAGAGCCACGAGATTTAGTGCTGTGATTATTGGTTGGTCCTTGAGTGACTAACTGGGGCCACCATGCTTCAATTGTTTTTTCTGATTTCTCCAAGGATATCTGTACAAATATTCAACATTAGAAATTCCTTATTTTGCTGCCTTAAAAAACTGAGAAGGTAACTAATTGACATGAATTTTCAGTGAAGAAACAGTGAATAACTTTAATCCTTCACAAGTAGCACAAATCCACTTAAGAAAGTATTCTTTAAGAAGTCCCTATGATATTTAAAACCTTCCATTGGCACAGATTGCCTTTTAAACTGCTAAACGATCTTTGCAACTTGAAATCATGGCTGATGAAGCGCTTGCACAGACAGCAGTTAAAATATGCTAAAACAGGCAACTGAACAAAGGGTTTGAGCACTGAACACATCATATACCAGTGCATCACAAAGGGATTTACATGATGGGAACATAAAACCAAGCTCTAGCAATCAGTGTAGCTCAGCGATTTATGGCTTATTGAAGGAGCCTCTTTTGTGACAGTGAAATATTCTGTTAGCAAAGTATGGCATAAAGTGACAAACTGCTTAATATATGACTAAAAATCCAAGGCACTCAAGAACAATATGAGAACATACAAAACAGTCTCTGAAGAACATTTTCTCTTTAACAAGCCATACCAGAATTATGTGCAACTTACTCATCTCTGACTGGAAGAATGATGTGCACTGTGTCTGGGAACACCTCAAAATCACTGCCAAGGAAGCTTCACAAAGTCACTGCTGCCCTTTGCCCTGCAAAGCTCACTGTTCTGATATCTGCACAGCTACTGATTGAAATCGCTTTTTCTTTCTTTATATAAACCCAAGGCAGCATGTGCTAATGTAGAGGTTTTTTAAGAATTTTGAGCTATGTTCAAAAGGATAAATTTTAGGAATATCAAAAAATCTGACAGGCTGTCAGCAATCACGCCTATGTCAGAAATTTCCTATTCAAATGTAAGCAGAATTGGATCAATCTATAAACGTGCTGATAGCAGGGAAATGCAAAAATGTTAAAATTCATGAAATACTGTTGTGACAGATACCTTGTAACTATTCCTTCCAGGAAACCAATCTGATTTTGATAAAAAAATAAAAAGAAATAAAATTAAATATAACTTCACAGTAATAGTTAAATAGTACAACTATTTGTGTTCTAGAAACTGTCCAAGAAAAAACGGTAAACAATTTATTCTTTCAGAAGTTTCATAATGATTCCTCTGAAGTTGCCTTGACTTCTGTTGTTTCCTGACTAAGCAAAGCAATTAGTAACTGTAATGGTAGAAAACAATTTTAATTTCAATTGTTGAAAGATAGTTTTTATTAATTTCATGTCTCCAAGTAAATATTTTGTAGCATTTTTAAATATTAGCTGCTACCAGAAGAACCATGACATAACAAGCAAAAAGGGTATCTTATTGCAGCATTATTCTTCACAAAATGTTAATAGTTAATTTAGGTGAATCTGTACTTTTTTTTTAGCCACACACACAAGAATACAGCAGAAAATACAATAAAATAGACAATTAGACACAGGATAAACATACCATTTGTATTTCTTCAGGTGACAGCTCATCTTCACCTCTGCCATCCCCCCATAATCCAAGGTTACTTTGGGCATCGGGCAGATTCCTGTCTGTAAAAGAACCACCAAACATTTGAGATACTGAATAGTACAGGGCACAGAATAGTACAGTCAAAATAATTTTTCATCCATGTTAGACTGATGATGAAATTGTGGTATCTCCTTTGTCAGTTACTGAGATTCACCCTGTATTTACAGCACAAAATTACATCAATAACCTTTAATTTCCAAACTGGACCAGAAGTCTTCTTGTAGGTTTAATTTTGGGAACTAAAGAGAGTTGCATTAACGTACTGACAGAGAAGGATGTAAAACAACTCATAATGCACTAAGAATTTTTAGGGCACAAAGTACTGTAGCAGTTGTCTTTTAACAGATAAGAACATGCAATTTTCAAAATGACAGTCTAAATGTAAAGTATTATCTTCTGGTGAGACTTGACAGAACCACCAGCTCCTCCTTCCAGGAACTAAGAGAGAATCTCAAAGATGTTTTGAGCAAAGCTCACAGACAAACTCGATTTTGTCATGCTGTTTAAACTTCTTATTACAATGCAAATCCCACACCACACTGTGCAAGAGGTCTTCCTGCATATAACAGGAATCAGCTCCAACCCCACAAATTAACACATAACACATCAAAGCTGCTTCATTCATTTCAGTAGTATTTCCCCTTTGATTAAAGCTACTCATCTGCATAAATCTTTGTATGAGTCGGACATAAAAGATCTTGAAGGGCTATTTCTGGGATATTCCCTTCTGGAAGATTTAATTTTAGGCTTAATTATATACTTCTGAATATAGAGGAAGTTAGAATGGGAGAGAAAAAAAACATGCTACAGGAATCTACTGTTTCTGAAGCTGTTCTAGCATCAGCATTTAAAAACCTTGTAAGAGTGCAGCCTTGAGAGAACCCCTCTTCTCCCCACTGGCTGTAACAATCTTACAAAATCCAAGAGAGATCTGTACCACCCCACAGCGGATCAACCCTGCTCTGATCAGATGCAGGTTGCAAATTAAAACACAGAAAGATTTAGTTTTTACCTTTTCATACATTTCAGGCTTCCTATTTATTCCAGTCAATCTTTTAAGCATTCATATGTATTTTAATTTGTTTTGTTAGAACTTTCTAGACATCATTTTTTTTCAATTGCTTTAGCAGCACTGATGCATCATCATTCAGAAATCGACTTGTCTTGGGAAGCCTCTGAAAGGAGTAGTCCTATTTATAAACACATACATGAAAAGAGATAGAAGGAGAAATCTTCCCTTTTATCTTTGATGATAGTATTTGTGCAAACTCTTGAAAACATTAATATTGTAAAAGAGTATTGTGTGTATCCTTTATAAACTTTTTTTTGGCCTCCCAACAACCTAACCAGGATGCATAAACAATGACAATGTTAAAAATGAGGGATGTGGATTAGGTATACAATAAATTTTAAAAAAACCAAACCCAAACCAAAAAACAGATTAGTTCTTTCCTATGAGTCGTAAAATATAAACCAAAGAATCTCTTTAAAGATTGTTTAGAAAGCATCCATCTATTTTTTTCCATGGGATATTATCAGTATTTCAAATCTACTTTAAGGAAATGCAAAACTTACTTGTTTAGGTAATCAATATATTTACGTTATATCAAAATTACAATAAATTATTTACTATATTCAAATAAAATAACTAGTTAAGGAAAAGAAAAAAAAAAAAAAAAGAAAAACCCTATTTTATCCCACAGGAACCAATTAGTTTCAAGCCCTACCAGCACTGTTAAAATACAAAATCTGTATCCAATGTGATGGCTAATAAGCAAATATACTTATGGTAAGAGGTAAGCAAGAAACATGTATCTCCCCAGGGTTCCTCCTGTCACTGTGGTATGTTTTGGGCTTTCTGCAGCTTTCACGGAGCTGACATTAATGCTTTTCTGCAATTCAACCAGCAAAAGCCAAACTACATTTCTAGTTCAGAAGAAGTAGTTAACTCATGAGAGAGATATAAAATAATGATCAAATCCTCTGAACCTTTTTCCACACTGAGACAGCTGCTAAGCTTGTGGACCGGTTAAAAAGCTACTCATTCTTTATATTTATTTCCATAAACTAAATGTCAAATTTGTAACAAGCAAATAAATACTGCCAGTATATAGAAGCACTCTTCAGAGAGACCATTTTCCTACCATGAGGCATGTCTACTACAATTCTAATGTAAACGGGTGCTTTGCCTCAAAACAAAGGTAAACACATTTTGCTTTGGTTTCTGCCAAAAAAACAGACAAAACCCAAGTTGTGCTTCAGCACACTAAGTAGAACATTCAGCTGTTCATCACAGTGTTCAAATTAAGGACATGACCACAAGCTGCCCTCAAAAGTATCTTTATAGATGAGATTTAACCCAAGAGACCCAGGCATGCTGCTGATGGCTAATTCATTAAAACAAATTATCACCATTCTCTAAGCCATGGATATCCTGAGGATGAAACAGCTTATTTCAAAATGCAAAGACTTCTCTGGCTTCCTAAAAATTTGAAAGTTACTTGGAAAAAAAAAGTATAAATCAAAGGCTGCAAGATTTAAACTGTGTTTCTTGTTTCCTAGTCATCTTGTTCATGTTATTTTCACACTTTGACAACCACCTACCAGCAAAGTCACAAGGCTGATTTCTGCAAGCAGCAGCAACCAGCACTTATCCTTATGTGAGAAATCACAGGCTGTGTGAATTTGCATACTGTTCCAGACAGATTTATTTTGATATACAAGTTCCATAGTTTTCTTGAAGTCTAGTCAGCAACCCCTTGTAAGCACTGCAGCAACACAACTTGTGTGGCAGGAGCCCTACTTTCTCATAAAAATTAAAGCAAAAACTCATGAAAGTGAGAACTGGAGTAATCAAAATTAATGTGCAATAAAATAGCTGCATTTCTATTTACTGCGGTGGTTTGCTGTGTCCAAGGTAACCAAGGAACAGTATTTTCCATGCTGTGGCACAGGTTTTTGGAGCTAAAAATTGTAATGACACTATGTGGTGGGAGTGTACACTTCCAGAGATTGCAGGGATATTTGGTAACAAGGGAAGAGCACGGGGCAATGAAGATGCTACTATGCTGCTGCTTCTCCAGTGGCACCAGCTCACAGCTGTGAAACACTGATAACAGGTTAAGGTGAAGCTCATCTATGTGCTTGTGTGCTGCATCACTTATGCCACACTAAGAAGAGGTAAGCACTAGAAACAGCACATAATCAAAACCTGTACTTCGATAAATTCAGTGTCAGGGGAAAAAAAGAGGCAGACTGATAGGGCTGCAGAAGTACAAACTGGTTAGGAAGATATGCAAAGCCATTATCAGGAAATGAAGTCATTCACATATTGTGAGGTAATTCAGTGTTAGAGAATTCATCCAGAAGTGGAGCACCCACTTCACATGAATCCACCCTCTGTATGGCCCTGGAGTCACCTAACAGTGGCACTATACTCTTAGCAAAAATCACTGAAGAAACAACTTCATTAGAATAATATGGCCAACCACTGCATTTGTTCTATCCTGATGAAGTATTATCCCAATGTAATGTAATTAGAAGGAAAAAAAATCCTGCTGTAAATCACAGGGTACCTTGGTCTCCTTTAAACAACACAAGTGGGAGATCTTAAGCTACAGAAAGCAACCTCAGAATCACCGAAACAAGATTTCTCTTTATGCATGAAACTTGAAATTATCTGCATAGTGGTGGTACTCCAAAAGGCACTCTGCTCCAAAGCTCTGCCAGCATACACATCCCAGAACAGGCTGAAATGGCTAAGAGAATTGAATTGGCCTCTATCCCTCACCCTGAGAAGCAGGCAACCAGGAATGAGAACCAATGCCCACAAATCCCATCAAGATCTGCACCATCTGAAACGACCCCAAGGTCAGAGATACTGCTTTGGACTTCTGGCTATCTCCTGCCCACTGAAAGATGAGATGAAACCCTCCCAGCAGGGCAACTTAATGCTGTCAAGAAGAAAGCCTCAAAACTACTGGATCTGACCAGCCAATAACCTCCTCTGTGTGAGCATGTTCCACCTTAGAGTTCCTACTGTAGCAGTGTCCAACCAAGGTCTCTGCTTAAAAACTACAGAATGTTCCCAGAGAATTGCTGACCTACTTTCTAATTCCTTGCATTCAGTGGAAGGAATATGGAAAAATCAGACAAATTTCAGAAGATATGATATTGATAAAAATAAATGAAAAAAGCTCATAAAGAGGTTATTAAGAGGATGAAGAATTCAGCATAGCATATGACTTGTTTACTTGGCATGTCAAAAAGTTTAAGATTCTGCTTCCTCAGTCTCACAATATCCTTCACAGAAGCCTGATCAGCTCAAGGAACATGAAAATGGAAAACATACCAGTCACAGAAATTTGCCCTTCTAAAGTGAAGGAAGTACTATCAACCAGATGGGCCTTGCCAAAAAAAGCAAAACGTAACTACATTTTATTCTTACCTTTGCTTTCCTCAGCAGAAAGTTTTTCTTCAGAATCCTCTAAAGGACTCTGTGAAAATTTTTCAGTGGAAAGAGGTGCTTTGGACACATTGCTCTGCTCAGGTTCAAGTTTGGACCTAGAAGTACAAGAGCCTATGATGTAACTGATATTACACAGATGTATTTCTCTAAAATAGAAACAACCACGGATTACTAAATTCAATACTTTAACTCTTGCAAACTTAGTATTAAAGATTTTCCAGGCAAGATACAAAATGTACTTAGCAACTGTCACTGAAATATTATTACAAAGGCAAAGAAAGCATGAATAGTATTCCTGCACCACATGCTCAGAGTTGAGAACATTGAAGGCTACAGAATAAAAATACTGATACTTTAAATTTCCTTTCAAAAATCCAGTGTATTAATTTTTTTTTTTTTTAAAGCCATCATTTAGGTCATACTGAAAAAATTTTAGTAGCAATGGCCAAGCCTATTTCTTTATTATTTTCAAATAATAATGATAGCTTTACTTTATATTTTCAGTTATCATAAAGGAAATAGAATAGAATTATCTTTCTTATATTACTTCTAAGTCCCTATTAGGTAATTTTAATACAAAGGCAATGCAAAACGTGAGAAGCTTATTCAATGATTATATATTAAGTACTTGTCAAGTATGTTTCAGGTTGAAAATTATTGCTAATGTATTTTTTTCCAGTAAATTTCTGTGGTTTATTGTTGTCTGCAATGAATTCTGTAACTGTTACACAGCAAGCAGTTAAATGTTTAGTAATGCTGTTGGAGAAGGTAAAGAACCAAAAATCTAAAACCCAATGGTAAAGAACCCAAAATCCAAACCACCCTACCCTCTGAAATCACCACTTCCTACCCTCTCAAATATAATCAACAGTTAATCTCATTATGATTTTCAATTCTCCCCTGTGCCTAACAGAAGGTGTTGCTTTTTGTAACACCTTCTTTGCATTATGTCTAAATTCTAACCCACAATTAGAAAATCCTGTGAAAAACAGAATATAATGCAATTGTCATCACTGAGTGATCACTATTTAACAAGAAAAAACAGTAGCAGGGAACATTTCCTAGTTAAAAACCCTCTCCAAGTACTGGGCTCTTGGTAATTTTACAGAGAAGAATTCTCTCATCTCCTCCCTCTCAAATTTGCCTAATAATAATAATAAAAAACAAAACTTATCTACATATCTGTATAGTTCAAGTGGTAGTATTAATACTAATAAAACACCAATTCCCCAAGTAACAAAAATATCAGCTTGATTTGAATAATGGCATACATAACACACAAAATCTTCTCATGGAAAAAGAAGTTTAAAATTGAAATTAAATATAACCTTGAATACCAATAAACATTAAAATTGAAAATCACAGCAAAGTACCTTTACAGAAAAAAATGCTTGTGTTTCTATTTCTCAGCTTTTCTTCCTGCAAAACTAGTCCTAACCAGCAGAACCTTTTAATCAAAAAATGTGAGTGAATACATAAAGGCAACCTCTGTAAGAAAATCGTAACACTCAGGCAATTTGTTGAAGAGCTTAGGGTAATTATCAGTATAAAAGGAAACATGATGAAATACATTTCTATGGCCAAGTTTTCAGTATTGTGTGATATCCACATATTTTAAATTGACTAAATTGCAGGAAAGAAGAGCTGCACTAGGATTAATTTATTTCTAAAGAAATGTATTCCTTAATTGTATTGTCCTTACTGTGCACCTTATAGGCATACAGGAAACTTTCAATTTAAAATTAACAAAGTGTCTGTGATGCACTGTTTAAAGGATGCCTAGTTCTTTTAATAGAGGGTACATGTTCTTATCACATAAAGCATCTGCTGAAATCCTCAGGAAAATTACAAATCAATGATACTAGATTCTAGAACTATATTTTTTTAAATTAAAATATAGATAATGGACCTTGAAGTTCCTATTCAAATACTGCAGAGTGAGAAGACATGGAAAGCCTCTCAGGTATTAAACAAATTGCAAACCTGCTCACTTTCCCTATCATTCTCACAACTGGGAGTATGCAGAGAAAGAAAGAGAAGAAGTACAGAGTTTGAAACTTGACTGAAAAAAAAAAATCCCATCAGACCAAAAAGGCAGCAAGCACATCATCTTTAATGTCTCTTAGACATTTTCAGCTCTACAGTAGCAGCCTTAACAAGTGCCACTACAGGAAGTGGAAACTCTTGTTTCAGTTCAGAATTAGATTCTAGTTTTTTACGTTCATCATGTTTCTGCTTGCCATGAACACCTGCCATCTCAAATAGTATTTATTAAAAACACAGTCACTTGTTTAGCAGTAAGATAGAACCTTTAAAAAAAAGAAAAAAAAATATTTTGGTGAATTTGTAGAAGTCAAATAGGTTTTTAAATCCACATTTTAATGATTTGGTGCTTTTATCCTTTACCTAAACGAGAACTACAACAGTATAATGGCACTCTGCCACTTTCAGGCTTGACTTCACAAGCCTGAAGAGTAAAGAGCCCTGGAATGCACCTGTTGACAGCAGAAGTTGCTCACCCAACCACAAACTTCCATTAAAACAATATCCTCAGAATCTAAACATGAACAATAGTTTTGCTGAATGTCCTACAAGTGAAAGGCACAGTTAAACTATTTTTTTAAGCTACTCACAGTCTCTTCTTGTCTATCACTTGCTTTACTCGGATGGCTCTTTGTTCAGAATACAGCTTGCACACTCCTGTTCAAGGCAGCAGTAAACAAAATTTCAGGTTAAAAGAGCAAGATTCCTTTCTTGGAAAATGCAACCATCCATTTGTAACTATTCAGTAAACACTAAGTACTTTTTAAGTAATCTTCAATGAAGTCCAAGACAGCTGTTCTGTGCTCCTTCACCTGAGCAGACTGGACACCCTTGTGTGCTGAAATACAAAAGAAAAATATAAAACCATCTTTTAACTTTTTTACTGAATTCCACAACAGTTTGCACTTTCAGTTGATATGCAAGTTATATTCAAAAGCCTGGTTACATTTTATATATGTTATATATTAGTATTTATTTTAAACATAGCTATATTTAAATATATAAACAGCAAGTCATTACAACAAACCAAAAACTGAAAATAACTAGTGTCCTATAGTATTTTTATATATGCCAGAATTCTATTATGTAATTTAAACTCTAAACAGGAATGGCAACATCTAGCTAAGAACAGCAAACAGATCTAGAGATTTAACATGCTTAAATTACTGAACTTGTTCAAATTTTCCAGTGTACAGACTATGTGGAAATTTTGGGGATTTATTGTGTCAAACATCCTTTTAATTCACATATATAGATATTTTTCAGTTTTATACTATGCAGTTCCCATGCATGACTGACATTTAATGATACTGAATAACGCTACAACCATGTTTAGATGGCATTTTAAAGCTGATGAAAACCTTCTGTATATCAATAAAATTGAGATGCAGCAAGTCAGCTTGAAAACAGCAACACAGAAATTCTCCCTCACCACTTTCACAAGATAGTATAGTAAAGGTATGATCCCACATTCAAGTTGTCAAAAACACTTACCAGGACTATGTTAAAGTTATTTAATTATCTCAAACTTGGAAGTATTATACCTGTAAATACCTTAAAGGTAGACAAGCTAGCAAAAGACAAGCATCAAATACAGAGGGCTTTGATTTAGGTCTCTGTGCCACAGTGCTGAATTACCACTCAAGTAGCAAATATTTACGACTATTTTTTACACTTATTAACTGGTGCATTTGAACACATAAACAAAAGTCTGTGTTCTGGCTTCTCTTTCCACTATCATTAAAGAAAATGGAATTAATGTACTGGAATTACTGAACTAATCAGTCAATGGGATTACACCAAAGCAAACAAAAAGGCAACGAGACTTCCCCAATCTTTTTCCTAAAGCATTTAAGATTCACCATTATTTACCAATATTCAGCACTACCTTACCCTTTATCAACAACTAGAAAAATCATGTAAGAGCTGCTCAGTTTACCTTCTGTTCTGAGCTGATGAATGGCATCTGCACACGTTCTCATAAACACCTGGGCATCTTGATCTATCTGGTCACGCTCTGTATCCGTCATTCTCACAAATTCAGACATAATATGGCTGAGAAACAAGACAAACTTGTTACTTAAAAAATCCCCAACATAAAATCCACACCTTAGATCTTCTGCCGACTCACCATCTTTGTGAGAACATTTCTGCAACACTGATTTTCACAGAAAAAGTAATAAGAAGTACAGTAACTACCGCTGATAAAATGCCACTCCTATAAAGTTGGGAGGCTTTTTTTAGAACACTTTTACTAGAAAAGTAGGTAGAAAAATCAGTATCTCCTATCATCTTGTACATAACCAAACACAGAGCAGATAAGGAGAAAATACAACTAGAAAATATATCATTTCCCTTGGTACTTCTTCCAAAAAAGTCCTAAAAACACAAAAACAATTAAGACAATGGAATAGCTCCAAAACTGAAAGAAGTACAAAAAAAGGAACTTATTTTACTTAAATATGTTTTCATTATCCTAATAACAGTGCTTCATTTTTAAAGTAACTGTACTATTAAACTGTGAATTCAAACTAGAGGAAGAATACTGGAAAATAATGCACAATTTTAGTATCAAATTAATTGCAATATTTATCAAAACCTGTTCCCACTGTTTATTTCTATTTTAGATTATACATTACACATTTAATATTTTCTAATGCTAATATATCATTTATTTGCTAAATTAATATAAATGGAGGCCTGTCTTTAAAATATTAATTCACTGTAGGCAACCAGCAGAAAAGCATAATGTATAAAGTTATTTAACAATGTTTCCACAGGCACAGGTGACAGGATGATAAAACTGCTACAGCAAAAAAGTCCATCTTGGGTTTCCTGATGATGTAGTGATCACAGCCTATTATATCTGCTTTTTAAAAAAGGAAAGAAAACCTTAACTCATACCTACATTTGAAATTATCACTTTCATATGTGAGAATTTCCTCATGTGTAATGCAACTACATTAATGTAGTAACACAAGTAAAAAGAGAGGATCTTCAATATTTAGCCTGATACCCTTAGAGATCTCTTACACACTTCACTGCAATAATGCCAAAGCTCCCCTGTGTCTGCTGCAATCCCAATGCAGGAATGCCCACAATCCCATCTCATCAATTCATCCTACACAAACCCAGCAGCTCCTTCCTTCATCATCAATGTACTGCAAGCACAGGTCCACATCTCCACAAAGCTTTAAGCATACTCTAAAGTCTTCAAGTATTATACCAAAATCTCTGCATTCCCATCTCATATAACTGGTTTTACATTAAAAAAACAGCATATAGTTCATGTGACTTGAAAATTAGTTTCTGCTTATTGGTCAGTTAGTACACAAGCACAGATTAGCAAGCAAACAGTAAGACAAACTAATTTTTCTTAATAGAAGTAATATTCTATATTTTACATGTTTGTTTCTAAAACTGCCATGTATTTGACATCTAAATATCAGAGCTTTTTCCCCACTCTGGTTAAAACTACTCCAAATGTCATAAAGTTATTCTTTATTCATTACAGAAAATCAGCCATATGTAGTGTTTCCATTTATCTTTTAGCAGCTGCATTGCTCTCCTTTGTTCAGCACAGACAGGTTTCATAAATTTGTGGCAAAATCCCTATCACAGCCATAATCAGTGTTTTTCTAAGCTGTAACTCTAAATCACACTTTGTGAGAAAGCAGCTTCTGAATGATGAAACTGCCTGATTTTAGAAATAGGTGATAAGAGAGGATTTCCCCAACTTGGCTGACACAATGACAGTCACAAATCCAAGGTAAGATAACTCATATTGTTAAATATACTGGGTCAGATCTCTCCCCTAGTTCCTCTGCACAGCTTGTATAGGTATTTTTGTTGCTAGTCTGTTGGATAAGCAAGTTCTAAGCACATGTAAAGCCAGGAAATCCATTCCTACATCCATCTCCACACAGGCCAAGACAGAAGGGGACCATTAAGACTATCTGGTATGGTGTAATTCATAACATCATACAGTGAGCTCAGCCTAGAGAGTTACTTCAGCATTTCGGGGCACATAGATTTAGGTGGGAAATAAGAATGGGGTAACAGCTGTATGATGGCTCCTTGACAAAAAAAATTCCACTCTTCTATTTCAGATTACGATAATAAATTCTGGCTGGTCTGCTACTGAACAGGATATAAAGTTCTTGTAGTTGTAAGTCTAGCTTCTTGTACCCTTCCCAGCTTTGCAGTATTTGCAGAGCCCTACACTTTCTGTGCACTTTTAAACATAAGAAGGCAAAACAAAGATTACAAAACGCAAACCAGAATATTCTTTGAAATCAGACTTAGAAATAAATATGAAAAAACTTGCCTCAGGAACACTTCATTTTTTCATTAACAGTTTAACTAGTGGTAGTCTAGTGATACACTGAGGATAATTGCAACAGCTTTTTAACATTGGGAACCAAGTTGTTAAGTTACTTTTCCTAGTTGCTTATAGAAAAACAGGGTAGATCAAATTCTTAAATAGGAGTTTCACAGCTTCAAAGCTAGCAAAATGCAGCTTAATTCAGTAAACAAGAAACAGAATACTTTTCCTTTTATAACTGCTTACAGCTTACATAGTGTCTGGTACCAGTGCTTTTGAACTTGAGCTGGTCAAGCCACTCAGAGGGAAGGATACCTGAAACCCAACCTCCTTGGGAAGGCAAGAATGGAGTCATACAATCACATCCCATTATGTCAGAACACATATGGCATCCACTAGTACTAACAGGGTACTGAAGTCCCCACTGCACTCCCCAGTAAATCTGCTCATGAAGATTATACTGAAAATCCATTTAATCATCATCCTCTACCAGAAGAGAAACCATTAATTAAAATAAAACAGGCCAAAGAAAACCAAAACCACATAAAAACATCAAACAAAAACCAACACAACAGAAAAAAAAAATCCAGCTGTGTCTTGTATGTCAGAGATACAAATGCATGCTCAGAAGTGCAGTGGCAGTATCACAGCAGTGGACTGTTCATCACTAAATCAAGAAGGGCTAAGAAAATCAGGTTTTTCAGAAGCAATCAGGATAATTAGCCAAGATATACACAGATAAAGAATGGAGAAAGGAAGAAAATAAATTACTCTGAACTTTCATCCTTGCCAATATGAGAGCAATTCATAAGAAGCTTGGGCTAGAAGGCAACTTGGTTTATTTGTCACTTTTAACAGTGGGTGAAGAGTACAATGAAGACAGTGACCATCAAGTGGGAAGATTTCACCAGTCTAGAAAAATGAGTAGGTGAAATTGCAAAGAAAATGTAAACCTAAAAAGGAATAGACAAGAATTCAGATGAACTAATAGTTTTCATATAGAAATTACATTATGATAATCTGCAATTCTGCCCTTAATGAAAAGGAAGAATAGGCAACACAGTGAGAGATGAACTGAACTTTGCTGAGCTCAAACAGAAAGATCAAAATACAAAGTGCAAATTAGTTCTGATTTCTATTGAAAAGTCTAAAGGAACACAGCATGCAGGGACACAAAAAAGGATCAAGCACAGGATAAGACACAACTGGGAAGGGATGCCAGTGATAGCAAGAGATTGCTCTGCAAACATTACTGTAAGAAACACTTAAGAATGTGGTCTTGACCTGTTGCTAAACAGAGAAGTAAAATTATATGCATTGTATGAATTAATTCTAGATGTTTATTGCTTTGTTTTAGTCTTTATTGCACTAACTTTCATCATTAATGTCACTTGAAAACTGCAGTTACTATTCCTTTTAGCTTACTGCTTTTAAATCACCTGGGCCAAATTGAATATCTCTGTCATTTTAAAAAGATCGTAATTCTTTGTTGATATTACCATCAGGCTGCTGAGTGAACAGTGTGTGAGAGAGAGCTACGTGAACCAGGTCATAGCACAAGTGTACCTGAAGGTGCAGTGGCTCCTGGGACAACACTGAAGGTAAACTTGGTGAAGTGCATATCCCTCCTATCTGTGTGACAAAGCTGTGCTCTTGAATGGAACTAACCGACTTCCAAAAAAGCCCAAGGCGTATGCACATTCATACAGTGGGCAGAGACAGCAGACCAAGCCCTGGAATAAAATGGGAAATGCATCAAATGACAAGATGTCCTCACTGCCAAGAACAAGGAGAGAATAAGCAAATGACAGATTGATAAAAAGAAAAAGGTTAGCAACTGTCTTTCAAAATAGGGTTAAAGGGACAAAAAAAGCACAGAACACTTGTAGACCACTCACTCTAGAAAAAATACAGGAATAAATAAGCAATATTTAAGCACTTGGGAAAGAACAGAAAGATTACCAGTACCCAAGATGTATCAGCAGTACATCATGGGCAGCGTAATTTACTGCTGGGATGCAGTAACAGATCTTTACTGTTGGATAGATGAAAAGCAATCACTCCTGTGTTTTGGTATGGCTGTTGTTATCATCCTACACAACATTTTCATAAGCTACCAATGAATAAATGAGTTAAAAGAAATAAGCACCATATGAATGTGAAACTGCAAAGTTGAACTTAGGGGTAATTATATACCAAAACAGAAGGAAACACTGAGTTGTGTTTCACAGGATTTTGTCCCAAATCTGATGCTATTTAATATTTTCATTAATAATTCAGCAGAATGGACTATATACTTACTAAGCTTTCAGATGTATAAAGTTAAGCAAATTAAAACCATATCAAGAGAACAAGACTTCAATTCAAAACAATATTGCTTGGAGAAATGACACAAAGAATTTCAATAGGGAATGGTCAGAAGCTGTTTGCTGCAGCAAGAACAATTATCTGAACCCACAGAGACTGGGGAACAACTGATTAGGGAACAGTTCTTCAGAAAGTCATCTGGGATCATATTGTATCATAAGCTAAACACAACAACAACATGTTGTTGCATAAAAAATCATCATTACAATGGGATACTTTATTCTAGTAACATGGATAGGGGAACAGGAAAAAGCAGAATGAGAATATGAAATCTTCACAGAAAGAAGTATTTAAAAGCAAGGAAAACACTAGTGATTCTCTTTTTGGATGTTGCAGCCATGGTCCTTCCAGCCTAACATTTCTATGATCCTATTTTGCTGGCAAAGCGCAAGGAAGCAAAGCCAGTGTTACACAAGCTTTTGGAATTAGTAATTATGCTGTTTCATAAAATATCTTCTGCTTACTAATCCAATGAAGGTAACAAATCTAGAAGAAAAAAATGATTTTCCTCCAACAATGTATTACAAAAAAAGTTAGAAGCAATAAGCAGAAATAAATCAGTTGTAAAATAATATTTTCCCAACTTACCACCTGTAGATCCTGCCTTGCAAATCCATTCAGAAATGCTCCCATGTGTTAAGAGAACATACAAATATGTATAACCTTAGCCACAAATACAGCAGTCACATCTTTCCCTTTGAGCATCTAGTATATTTTAAATTGTTTAATTTCTTACTTAACTAAGTTTTATGCCTTTTCATTTACTGTCTTTTCCATACAAATGCTGTCTGACATAAATCCAAGCTAAAAGGTCCTCAATTCAAATGAGAAAATATCCCATAACAACTTCTACGTGCTTTTTTATTTTTTTAATTTTAGACCTTTGGTGTGAAAGCCTCAGCCACTAGAATAGGCAATACAGGCAAACTCGAATTAGCATTTTCCGTTTTGTAAAATATTGGTGAGTTATTCCAGAGTGCTACTATAAAAAAATATTATTTTTGAAGTATGAGATACTAATTCAGTGTAATTTAAAAATAAATAAATAAATAATTACATACATACATAATTCGAAAATAATTCCCTGGATAAAATACACTCCTCCAGGAATGAAGTCTTTATAGATCACCTACATGTTTTACTATCTCAATACAACAAAGCAGGCCTTACTTCTTGTAAAAATGTGACTAAGTCAAAAAAGAATGCAGCCTGGAGTACAGGAGTCAGTAAAACACTATTTTCAGAGTCCTTTAATGGCTACTTCTTTTATTGTTAAATACAAAGAAACACTCTCCACAAAACGCTGTGTATGCATTCCATTATTTTCTATTAAGTGGCAAATGCTGTAACTGATTTATTGCCTTGAGACAGAGATAGATAAATGCTAGGGCAAGAGGCATAATTACTGGGCATTAACATTACTTTTCAAGACTGAAAGATAATTTGTTAATAATTTTTTCAAGGTATGTTATTTGTAATTAACAACAAATGTTCAAGCACTTAACTGTACAGGAGGACCACAGAAGCATGTAATGAAGATACATCAAAAGCCACCCCCAACAAAAGCAGCCTTTCTGGTGGAAAAAGGGACATTTCTATTCACAAGTCATCTACACTACACTGATCAACTACATAAGTATCTCTGCAGTTGCAAAACACAATTAATTGGATGTCTAATAATTCCAGATGGAAAGCTCTTCTCTCAAGTATTTTTCTTTTAAGTATGAGGTGTTCTGTGATAAAAATCTAGAATTCTCACAATTCCTTTCCAATTAAACATTCTCATTAGAACAGTAGGAATAATGACTGGAATTAAAATACCTAAACCTTTCTTCAGAGAAACTGAAGGCTGTGAAGGAATCCCAAGAGGATCATTTCAAATTTCCAGGTGTTAGGGTACTACAACTAGTTCCTTGAAGTATATTTAACACAAACATATGAATTACCTTGGTGATTCAGTGATCAAAATCATGAAGAAGTTGATGATGAAAAGCAAAGGCACAAGTTGTTCACAGATGAGACATGAGACAAGTTAGCAAAGACTGAAGATGGGATCTTCTCCTAACACACTGTGAAAGGCAGTGTAGGAAAGCACTACAGAAAATGGACTGAGAAGAAGAATACAGAATGTGTAGCAGACAATATAATTAAGAATGGGACCTCATCTGAAATCCTCATCTGAAAGGAGTTATTGCTTAATAAGAAAAAATTAAAAAGTACCCACATCTTGTTAACAACTTCAGGACTCAAGAGTCCCTGTCTTCTCCTTTCCAGGAAAAGTGATTAACTCATGTGCACTGGTTTTGCTTGGGATAGAATTAATTTTCTTCCCAGCAGCGAGAATGGGGTTTGTGTTTTGGATTCATGTTAGAAACAGTGCTGATAACTCAGGGATGTTTTTGTTATTGCTGGGCAGGGCTTACACAGAACCAAGGCCTTTCCTGCTCTGCATCCCACCCCACCAGTGAGGAGGCTGCAGGTGCAGAAGGAACTAAGAGGGGACGCATCCAGGGCAGCTGACCCCAAGTGACCACATGGATATTCCAGATCATATGGCTTCATGCTCAGCACATACAGCTGGGGAAAGAAAAGAGGAAAAGGGGAGCATTTGGAATGATGGCATTTGCCTTCCCAAGTCACTGTTACATGTGATGGAGCCCTGCTTTCCTGGGGATGGCTGAACATCTGCCTGCCCACGGTGAATAATTTCCTTGCTTTGCTTGGTATGTGGCTTTTTCTTTCCTTATTAAACTCCCTTTATCTCAACCCATGATTTTTCTCACTTTTACTCTTCTGATTTTCTCCCCCATCCCACTATAGGGGCATTAAGTCTACAGAGCCACTCGCTCACTAATAACTTCCTTATCACGGAAGGCAAAACCCTACCTGTAAGAGAAAGGAAATAAATCCTAATAAACAGGAGAGGATAAAGGTGCAGTGGCCTGTACACCAGCAAGCTTAGATCACTACATCATGAATTTCACGTGTTTTGCCACTTAGGTATTTTATAGGTAATAGTCAAATCAAGAAGAAGGTGAATAAACAACTACTAAGTCAGTTTAAGTATTTTCATTAAGTAGCTGAAGTTTGATAAAATAGGTCAGGGCCTTGGTTTCAAATACCCACTCTTCCAACTGACTTTCTCACTGCTAAAAATTTTCCTCTAAAAATGAATTAAAGACATCTCCTCTGCAGAAGGATATTCCATGTATGCCAAAAATAAAAACTCCATTATTAAAGAATCCATAGTCTTCAAAGGTAAGGTCAAAGAAGCAATCAAGAACCTGGTTGTAACACATTATGAAGAAGTTTCAAAAGGCACACAATAAAACAACTGGGTAACTCAAAAGCTCAATTTCACCAATACATTGGTTGATATACAATATACAATATACAATACAATAGCTGGGAGAATAAACAGCAGGACTGACAAAATACAGAGTAGTAATTCTGTTAATGAAATTTGACATCTCCTATATAAATTTCAGCACAGCCTTTTAGTATTAAATTGTTCAAAAGCTGTCCCCATTACTTAAGTATTGAATAGTTGTTAAAACTGCTGTCTTGAGTGAGACATTTACTAAGACTGCAAGACTGACAGCACACATGCTGTGATGTTCTTTGCATCCATGAAGCAGAACAGCACAAATAATCCAATATGGAATTTGACATTTTTATGTCAAATTAAACAAACAATTTAAGTTTGACCATTAAGAACAGAATCAACTGCAATCATAGATGAGATATGCAGAATTATTTTATGGTTTAATAAAGGAAATTACACTTCTTTGCTGTCCTTAGTTAAGACTTGGGTAGGGGGAGAGGAAGGTGAAAAGTACTGGGAATTACCATGATAACTCGTTGCAACTTATTTACAAAAAGAACATTAAAAATTTATGGAAATCAAAATAACCTAGACACACTTTTACTCTAACCACTTCCATTGTATGCACAGTAGTGTTAATAAAATACAAATACTACCCAAAATTTAATCGCTGCTGACTGCTCTTACTGGAATTATTTGCAGTTTCACAACCTCTGCACACACGAAGTTTTCATACTGTACACCCAGTTTTGCCAGTATTAAATTGCTGGCTCCACCTAGTGTTGTTCATGCCCTATTCCAATAGGCACTGAAAAGCAGAGAGCCAGGCATAACACAGAGCTGTGCACTACTGCTTGCTCCTTGGAAAAACATCCCTCATCCACCTCACAGAACTGTGCACACCCAGAGCAGCATTTTCACCAGCACTGACTGAAGAGCTCCCACGGCCTCTCACTTAGCCAAAAGAAGCCACCTTCCTTAACTCTTGTGGAGACAAAAAAGGGAGCCAGAAGTCTTCTGATAACTTACTCAGAACACACTTTGATTCCACTGATGAGGCAGTATTGCTGTCACTGTGACAGACCCTTTCAAGATCAGAGATGTTTCTCAGAAAAACTGCTCCTCCAATATGGACTGAGCCTAAGGAATAGCAGATGGCTCATCTCTCTTTTCTGGGAAAAGAGTATCTGGATACCACTTATATTTGGTATCTAAGAAGCTTTTAACACAAAATGATTTTAGGCTGCATTTTATCTACCCTGATTGAAGCAACAGCTCAGCTTTAGTCAGGGTTGTGTCAGAACTGGAATGCAGACAGGGCTGATTCACCAGTTTGCATGTAACCAAGTTTCACTACAGAACAAATCTTACAGTTCTTAAATGCTACAATGGTTTGTACTCAGTTCACCAAAATACAAGCTGCACTAACATTCAGATCTTATGATAACTTGACTTAGTATCTGCAGACCAGAAGATACTATTTTTTTCTTACAAACGAATTCTGTAAATTCATGTTTTCATCTTCTAAAAGTCCTACTACTAAAGTTACCTACAGGTAAACAGATAACAGTAGTTTTGAATGCTTCCTAGTGGCTGAAGAGAATCAAAACTTTTTTCACACAATAATAACTACCACAGTCTTTGCCACAGAAAAACTAATCTTATGCTGCTGTCCTCTAGCACCATCTTCTCACTGAATTCCTTCATCTGGAATTCACATTCTAGAGCCTGAAGAGTTTGCATCATTGTCCTCCAGGACCTGCTGATGCTACTGGACTTTATACTTTGGCCTGACAGGTAGGTTTAGTATCAGAGAGTAAAAGGGAAAACCTGGATCACCCTGCTGTCCCAGGAACCCCTTCAGAAACTTACTCTGCAGGTCCTTAAAACGTGTGGGACTTTGACTGTCAGGCTGTTTTCTTTAAGAACTCACTCCTAAGAGTCGGAAATCATCTTCAGATTCTGAGTCTCATTTTATTCAGGCACCCTGTTTTCTTGTGACAGCACTATTCTTTCATCTTATAGTGGTTTACAGTAAGCCAATTAATAACAATCTCTGTTTTGGTTTCAGTCATTATGCCTTTAGGTTTTAAAGATGTTCACTTTATAAACATTAAGATAAATAAATAAAAAATAGATAAAGCCATTTAAATACAGTGCACACTTACCTGTAAGCATTAATATAATCCTTTCTGTGTTGTAGAAGAAAATCTTTCAGCTTTCCAATATGAGAAATCTAAATTAATAGAAATCATAATTAAATTTCAGATAACGATTTATTTTAGGTTTTAAGTTTAGTATTCTTTACTTCCAAAATGAATTCATAAATTTCTTAATATATCATTAAATAGAATAATAAAATTTACTCTTTTTTACTAGAATTTTCAGATTTTCCAAGCAATCAATACATAAAAATAATCTAAGAAAGATCTGTTGTATTGAAGTCCATCTTGGAGAATAGCAGTAAAAATACATGTCTTCTTCCCAAAAAGCATAAACTAAATGGTAAATATAACTACAATACTAAATGTTAAAAATATTAAATACGGTAACACAAAACATTATCTAAATTCTCAATCCAGAATTTAATGTACATTTTGGAAATAAATTCATTTTGGAAGACCACACAAGAAATTTTTTAATTCTTTACTGACCAGGTATACACATTAAATTCAGCTATCAAAACTCATATGGCAAGGTACTAACCCTCTCCCTTCTACTTTTTCCATAATACAGTGACCACTTTGTGCCCAAACTAAAGTAGTATCTCTGCTGATAATCATTAGTAATCTTTGTCAGATCATACATCCCAATTAAATTTCCACTTCTGAATTTCTACCTCATTCTGGGTAACATTTTCTATAAATCACTTTATTTTCTTTTTAAAGAAATATTTACAAAGATCTTTTGGAAAGCCAAAAAAAAAAAAATCTGAAACAACTTCTGCAAACTTCAGTCTGATTTAAAAGATTTGGTGTAGCATAAGACACAGCTTATTTTAGAGAATGGAGGAACTACAGAAGTGTATCTTCATTCACCAGAGAAATGAAGAGAAGACATGATCAGTAAAGGGAAAAGGGAAGAGAATTCTATACATTAGCAGTATATATTTTCCAATGCAACTTTTAAAACTATATTCTCAAAGAGTAATTAATAATTCAGTGTAGGCAAAGCATGCAAGGAATTTTACAAAAAACAAAAGTTGGTTTTGTTTACAATAAATACGGTTTACTCCATGTATCTGGGAAAAAGTATCAGAAACTGTTCAAGTCTTAAAATCCCATTTTCATGCAAATGATCTTTGCAATTAAACAAACAAACAAACAAACAAAAAACAAACTATAGAGAAAGAATATAGAATAGTTTGGATAAATAGAAGATTAATTCCCCCAATTTTTTTTTTTTTTTTCAAAAGCAGCTCTTTGAGAAGAACTGCAAGGAAAAAACATACTTAGTAAGACCACAATAAATTGTACAACTCAAGATAAGTGTTTCCTTGTGCAAATAAATAAGCCTCCATTTCCAGATTATTATTATTTGGTCTGTTTCAGTTTTACTCTAATTCATCATATTGAATATGGATTTTCCCAGTCTTCACGTTTGAAGTTTTCTGTGTGGTTAACCCAGGAAAACTCGTCCCACTCATAGCAAACTGAGTTCTGTCAGTACCTTCAGGAGCTTCCCAAAATGTGTTAGCACCATTACACACAGGGAGGGAAATACTGCAATTGCTACAAGACAAACAAGGCACAAAGGGTAAGCTAAACCATTCTACAGATGTTCCTTCTCATCGCCACTTAACTTATTATTTGTACAGTAATCTCCTTCTCAACTCAGATTTGGTATGTCATCAAATTTGCTGAATAGATAAATGAAGCTTGACTATGAAAGCAAAACATCTAAAACAGTTATACAGTGTTCCAGTGGAACAATAATTAATATGCAGAAAAGTACTACAGAGGACAAAACAAATGTGAAATAAGAAACATTTCAAAACATTTACATTAATGCAGAAGAAAACACTAAACTAGAATATAGATTTGTAAGCAATAAATCTTAATATTACTGCAATAGTTACAATTTGGGAGTGATTAACAAGCAGAAAGAATCAGGATGACAAGCAAGAGCACTGCCTTACAGTAATTAATTCATCTAGTCACAAAGAGCATTCTATTTAGGCTAAAATTGTCATCATGTGTTTGAATTGCACTGACCCCACTTTGCCTCTCCTTCATTTGTAAAGCTATTTTCATGAATTTAGAATGACACCGTTATGCCCATACTCACATCAGGCTCT
Source organism: Parus major (assembly GCF_001522545.3). Lineage (NCBI taxonomy): Eukaryota > Metazoa > Chordata > Aves > Passeriformes > Paridae > Parus > Parus major. The sequence continues at coordinate 56,187,114 of NC_031771.1, forward strand.
TAGTTCCCAAGATTTGCATCAGAAGTGAGACTTCTTGTTTAAGTTTCCCTCAAATTCTAACAGCATCTTCTGCAATCCTGTACTGCAGATATTTTTTTTGCCTTTTGTTACCATGTACTACTGGCGTAGCTTTGAACTCAATTTGTCATAACCACATGAGCAAAATTAACTTTTGTTATTAAAAAGACGATCTCACTAGTATTAAAGTGAGGAAATTTTCATTTTATTTTAAAAAATTGATTGGTGTTTTGTATGATGTTTGACTTTTTTGTAGACACAAAATATCCCTCATTATACAAACATAATTCTTAGCAGTATCTTCAGTGTCACCAACATGCAATTATTCTGGTGTTATCAGAGACCCACCATACACTCTTTACAAAGTTATCAAGCTTCAGCCTAAAGGGAATAAGGCTTCTCCCTATTACAACTGAGTGGTTTTATTAGAATCCTATTGCTCTTATTATTGTTAAGTTATTGTCTAACTCCTGGTTTTACTGATTACCAACATCTGTACATCACTTCTTGCTTCAGAATGGTCCTTTCCCTTAAAAATCCTGCTTCCCTGCATGTGTGTTTGACTTTAATGTTAGTAATTCTATCTATCTATCTATCTATCTATCTATCTATCTATCTATCTATTTATCTACCATAGCCCAGAAAAATAACCCAAATCTTTTATTTCCTTCTCACAAAGCAGTTCTGAATTTGTGGAACCCACTGCTTTCCTCTGCATTTGTTCCAGTTTGTATGCATCCACTTCCAATGCAAATGACTAGAAAGGCATTTACTGGTATTGATTGCTTTTTAACTATTTCTGCTGGAAACACCTTTTTTTGTACTATTTTTTCTAGATCCCAGCATATATATTGCTTTTACGCCACAGGTCCATGGCTTTTTCCTTATTAATTTAGTCTAGAGTCCATGACTAAACCGTTCCTCATCTATCACATAATCACATGACAAATCCACACTTTTTGCTAGTTTTCTTTTTATTAAGATAGCTAAAGAATGTTTTAACTTTAAGAGGGTTTTAACACCATTAGCTACCCATTGTGAATTTGGCCAAATCTAACTTTATCTCTGTAAAAAAAGTCTTCCCTTCTGCACCAGTTTTCTTGGCCAGTCTATCTTTCTCATCCTGCTTTCCACTGCCTCTAGGGTAAGTTTTTGTATCTTCTCTAATTAATCTTTCAAGTAGATCTAGTGGAATTTTAAGTCCTACTTGCATTTCAGCACACCCATTTTTCCACTCCATTTACCCATCCATCATAACTGCAACTTCCAATTTGCTCTACATGCCTGCTTTCAAAACATTTATACCACCAGTTCACACAGGTGTCAAAAGGATAGATGAGAGCAATTTGAAGAAGCACAAACACATCTGAGTATTTGCCTCTTGTCATGGTTCTCACTCTTTGCATCTGAAAATTGACTTTTTCTGAAAGCCTGGAGCAGAGAAATAAGCCTTTCCTTCAACCCTGAAATAAAGAAATTGTTTCCTTTCTTCCCCCTTACCCCCCCAGAGTTAGGACAGCTTACAGAAAAGCCCTTTGTAGTTGTAGCACTCTCGCACTACACAACTAAGCTTATCTTACAGGGAAGAACACTCCTGAGTTTCCAGGTAACTGTCATTTCTAAGGGAATCAGGGGAATAAAATAGCTTTCCTCACAATATTGTGAGTTATATCATTACAGCAACAGCATCTTCTTGGGTTTCTGTTCACTACCAGAATATGGTGCCTTATGTTCCTTCTAACAATGAAGGTCACTCGGCAAACTCCAAGCTCTCCCTCTTCTCTTCCCATTCGTACTGGCACTCCCTTAAGGGTCAATACCACACCCCAAAACAACGAAATTACTTTTTTTTTAATTACTCTTCTGTAAACAACTGGTTTCTTTCATTTCAGCTTCACAAATACCTATATCAGCATAAGGGAGAGCAGGAGCTGAACAGCACCAGTAGGGAACTTCCTACAAGATGCATCTGCCATGAATAGATAAGGTATATTTAATTATAACCTAAAAAATTAATCATGATAACCACCTAAGCTCAGGTCCTGAATCTGGAGACTCCAGGTGTTATTTAAATACCCCCAAGTGTAGTTCTGATGATGGAAACCCAACTGATTCTCTACAGTGAAGCAGCACCAGTTTGCCACTATGTGGCAAACAAAAGCATCAACATCATGCAAGTGAAAAACACTACAAATTCACGTAAAAGCCTGTAACATAACTTTTTTTAAGTTACTTTAGGTTCCAGTTTGCACTTGATCCTTACTGTAAACTATCTCTTTAATACATATATCTGTGTTTTATTGCCACTATAGATTTTTTAAACCACTCTTATTAAAACATAAAAGCAATTATTGCATCTAATGCAGGTCTGACACAAAAGGAAGCCGTGAATGGCTGCCATCTGCTACCACAGGTGGCATGCACAGCTCTATTTATACTAGGGGCCTGCACTAGAAATGGTAGATGCTCCTCTGCTTAGAGATTTCTCTAATGATTTCAGAGCAGGCTAAGTTGTTTAAAAAGATGAGAAACAGGAAAGCATTGCCTCCAAAGCAGCATCTTGATGAGATGCCGAGACTTTAGAATGAAGATGCTGACTACACTTCCTTCAGTCTCTCGGCAATACATACAGCACTTCTTTCCACTCCCAACAAAGAATTGATCACTCATGAAACAGTAGGTTCCAATTTGCATGCATTTAACCCACTGCAAGAAGCAGCAGCATTGTTTACGATTAAAATGATTGGAGTAGGGTCCCGTGACATATTGTAGACAGAATTCAACCATGCTGAATAGTCATTTTCATTGAACAAATATAGCATTTAATCAAATTTACTCTTCCATCAGAACAATGCACAACTATTTTCTACCATATAAAATTGACTGTTACACTTTGCGCTGTATTGCCACTCTGAATTTTTTAAAATGTTGTACTTTGTTAAAAGAATTACTTAAAACCAAAACATAACAGAAAGGCTTTTGTAAAAGTTGTGAGAGACACGGTATTTATTGTTGATTCAGCAGCACTAACAAGCACTGCTGACTGTAGTGCCATAGTAACCCTAAAAACAAGGGGGAAAAAAACCCTAAACAAAATTTTACATTTAATTATCCAATATGTTTGAAAAACATTATCTCCAGTGTCTTACCTAAACAGATTCCATCTACAGATTCATTAAAAGGTGACTATATTCTACAAGCCCCTTTGCAAGAAGTGGAAAACTTAATATTGTTTTAATATTAGTATCTAGACACCAATTATGTTTTCAATTCCAAACATATAGTCAAGCTGAACATTCCCATTGCCAATTTCAAGAGAATTTCTCAGTTTCAGTAAGACATCAGCTTATGAACAGGAACTGCACATTTCTACCAAAAAAAAGTAGGAATCCTAGGAGGAAATACTGTAATTAGTGCAAGAACATAAACTTGTTTTTCCAGTGTCTAAATCATATTAACAAAAAATTACAACAAAAAAATTACAAAAGAAAAAGGGAAATTTTCCATGGTTAGTGCATGTAAGGAAGATAAGTGTTTTGACTTCCGGAAGTCTGGAGTAAAACCCAAACAGTATAGATACTATAAATGGAAGCACAATTTATATTAAATAAATTTGAAAATAAGAGCTTTGCCTCTTACCTGAACTATTTCAGTTAAAACCTAGTTAGAAATGTTTTGATGCAGAAATCACTCCTATAGTGACCATTTCCAGTACAAACTACCTTTGACTAGATATATGAACTTTTTAAAAATACAACACAAGACAGGCCAGGTTCCACACTGGTTATATTTTACCTAGGTTATATTTTAAACACTGTCAGCCCATTGAATCAACACAGGCTCTTGCTGGATGTTGCTAAGAACTGACAAAATTTTTGCTTTTAAAGTACTGTTACCAGGATCCTACATTTCATAACTGGAACTTTCAAAAGATGAAATTATGTAATTCGCTGGTACAGTGACATGTAACACAGATTAAATAAATTAAGTTAAACTAAAGGAGCCGGAAGTCTGAATTTAATCGTGTGAAGACTGCTCTTTAAAGGATTTGCTGGCGAGTTCGCAGCAGGCCATGAGGTGGAGCTGTGTCCCCAGGATTGAGGGAGGGACGCACTGGCTGCCTCCACACATCAACCGGCCAGTTTGCAGCTGATTTGTCTCTTGAGGGGATACATTTGGTTTAGGTTTCCCCAGCAAACGTGAAAGTTTCTAAAATAGGTCACGCAGATCAATTGCTCTCGTAACCTGAGACCCAAAAGAGCAAATAATATCTAAACTGTAGCGTGGGGGTGGCCCGGAGCTGGAAGCGGGGAGCAGGAGGCGAGGAGACAGCCAGCCTGGCTACCTCTAATCTCAGGAAAATTGTGACTTTGTTCAGTTTCTGTTTTACATCAGCATATATGTTACAGCAAGGGGCAGAAAAACATTTTTTATTGCATTTTATTAGAAGTCTTGCATTTGATGCAAAGGAATTAAACAAGAATGGGGGACCTCATGTTACCAAAATGTGCCGTATATGGGACAAGAACGTGCAAAACTGAATTAATTGAATTAAAAGCCATGAAAAGGAAGAGTGAGGCTACTTGAAACTTCAAGGTAAAGATGGGACATTTAAAAAATATTCTTTGGAAGATGTTTAATATTATCAGTATTTTTCTAATTTAAAACAACACTTTTTTAAAAAATAAAATGAAAGCAAAATTTTAAGGAATCATTGCAGAAGATTTCATTTGTCAGTTGTGGAATACTGGAAGTTAAAACCTGTCTGTGGAATACCACAGGCAGCATTTGGCGCACATTAAGAAATCTTTAAACTGCAGTAAGAAGCAAAGCCAATTTCCTGACACCTGGTCTGGAGTAGAGAACACTTTATTTTGCTTAACATCAAACTTTCAAAAAGGAAAAAGTAAAAAAGCATTATTTTGTATATTTAAAAAAACAAAAAACAAAACCAGTTGGCTCTAAACAATTTTTTTAAATTTTTCTTTTGTTCTTGCTTTACTTAATATATTTTTATATATACTGTCTGTGGTTCAAAAATTATTTCACTGATTTATGTTACTGTCAGTTTACATTTAAATACTTTGCCTCTAACATGCACCTTAGATCTGCATTCGGTAATTTTTATTTTTTATTCATTGTTAATTACACACAATAGGAAATTTTGTAGTCAATAACTCACTATCTCAAAATGTTAGGCTTTTAGGCTGATACTATCTTACTATGCTTTCCAAAAAATAATCCAGAATTAGTGTAAGATTCAGTCAAATATACCAAGAAAAAATTATTCTTGCAATTTTGTGACACAACTGCTAGCATTTGTCATTCAAATCTCTTCTAATAAGAGTCAAACAAAAGTAAAATCCAAGAGATCAAAAACTCCAGTTTCCCACTGACCACAATAAAGACTGAAAGTACCCAGTATTATCACTAGGTTTCACTGGAGTGTTAGTTGGGGCTTATAAATGTTTTAAAAATGTGTAATGATATTGACAGCAAACTCTACCTGTACAGAAAAAATACTTTGAAGACACTGATTTTTATTTTCTTTTTAGGAAATTATCCTCAAATATATTGTATATGCTTAAAACTGTTTTTAATGCTTTGTACTTCTGGCATTTGTAAACAGAAGGGAAATAAAGTGTAATTTTTAGGGTAATTACTCAAAAATACTCAATTTCAACTCTGAACCAGAAAAAAGCAAAACACATAGACTAAGATAGAGCTCTGCATTAATGTTGTCATGGTTTCCTTAGCTCTTGTGGGAACACACTGGTTTGACACCGTCACATACAGAAGCCCATCCAGATATTCTGAAAATGGTCTGTAGACAGTCAATAGAAACATGAGTTAACCTGAAAAAGTTAACAGTAGGTTTCTTACAATGTAGCATCGTGCTAAATGGTTTTAGTAATTAGTTTTCATTTACTGTCAGCAGCAACAAATACCTGCAATTAAAAAAAAAGAAAGAGCACAACATCTGATTTTAATAAAACTTACTATTTCTCTTTTTCTTGTTTATTGTCAAACTCTAATCATAACTTTCTTTCACATTTATATTTTTACACAATCATCCAAAACCTCATTGACTAAAATATATACCCCACAACAATTGTGTGGGATGTTTTGGTTGAGAGATACAAGGAAATTGGTCAAAATACTTATTTACAATAACTGGCCTTTACCACTGCTGTTGAAAATGCTCCATTTACAACCTTTCAGTAAATGCATTCAACGTTGCTTGTGTCTTTCTGTAAGAGATATTTTCCTTGTCCCTTGTTCTCACAGTCTGAGCTCATTTTAGTCGTACATTTTCTTGGCTGAAAAATGTTCTATAATATAAAGAGAGACGTCCAGTCTCATTTAACAGATACTCAATAATAAATGGTTACTCTTCCTAACCATTATTATTAAACCTTTTGATTTTCTGAAAGGTTTTTGCGGTGCAATTCAGAGAGTTCCATGCACAAGTGCTTCACTCCGGGACCAAGCTGAATCTGTTCCAGCGTAAACCATTGCAGAGCACCGCAGGAGCTGGGCCCGGGGCAGGGGCCGAGCCTGGGGCTGGGGCGGACACCGGGACTGAGCCTGGGGCCGGGGCCGAGCCTGGGGCAGGGGCTTGAGACCGGGACTGAGCCCGGGGCCCGGGCTGAGACCGGGACTGAGCCCGGGGCCCGGGCTGAGACCGGGACTGAGCCCGATGCTGGGGCTGGGGCCGGGGCCGAGCCCGAGCCTGGGGCAGGGGCCGAGCCTGGGGCCGGGGTTGACACCGGGACAGGGGCCGAGCCCGAGGCGCCGCCGCGGCCGAGCTCCCTGAAGCCGCGGGCAGAGCTGAGCCTCGCTCAGGCTCCACAGTCCCTCTGCCAGGCCCTTCCCACTCAGAACTCTGTATTATCGATGTATTTACATTCATACACCCACACTGATGTAGAGCACGAACCGACACAACACCTATTCTGTTTCAAAAGTAGTATTCAGAGGGGCAAGTATTTCCCTGGATTTTCATCACTGGTACAATAATGTTCATAATGCAAAAATACTTCTATTACGTTTCATCACCTTAATTTGTATTACATAGACTGAATATTACTTTAGTGATTGTTCTAGCATTTATACCAAATAAGTTTCTCCCCCTCTAAAGCACCAACACCCAGGCAGAAATTAGATGCTTATGAATCCTTATGTAAAGAACACGTATAGATCAGGCACAAAAGCAATAAATAAATATACTGGAAATAAGCCAATTCTGTACACATTAAAATTTTAATCCAAGGGCTTTATGGTATCAACATAAAAATTAAGACAAAGGGCCCTTCTGCCCCCTCTTCTCATGTAACAAGAAATCCCAAGAGCTGGATCCTCTGCCCTAAATGGTAGGAGCTTCCTGGGCCCCGTAAATCCTTCTACACCTGATGCCGAGTGACTCATTGAGAGAGGCACCCAAATCCTCAGGAAACCCAGACAGAGATTTCCCATCAGGCACACACATCTCCTCTGCCCCACTTCAAATGCTCTGCTTCACTGCCTTTTCTGAGCAAGCCACTACTCCTTTGTTAGAGCACCTAGGAAATAGAACCATACAAAAAAATACCTCCTCCATCCCCAGGGAAAATAACTCTTCTCTACTAGTCCTTATAACGGCAAACTGAGGTGAGGAAAAATATAGTCACAAAAAAAAAAGGATAATCCTTTTAATATCTCTTAGACCAGAGAGGAATACTAACAGTCAATCTGAAATCCAAACATTAACCAATTCACCTCATCTTGTCCCTTTTTGAGAAATGTGTGTCTTAAAAATTGTTATCAAGGCAAACCATGTCAGGTTCTGAACTCTACAAAAAGGGCTAGAAATTTATCAGAGCACAAGTGGGACTAAAAGCACCAGAACAGTGACACCTTATCTTGTTCCCACTCGAGACTCTTCTGACCTTACCAAAGTCCAAGAGAAGAATCTCTTCCTCTAGAGCACACTGCCCTTCCATATTTCTATTAAATTAGCTACCATGACCAAATGACCATTATACTCCCACGGTAACATAATGAAGTGTCCATAAAAAGTATCTCTGAACCCCAGGATTTGCTCATGACAAAGTTTTTCATGCTGGTTTTCATCTGCCTAGGGGTATTTGCCAGCTGTTTTGCCTATGAAAAAATGCCTCCACCATGGGAAGAATAATTTCTACCTGGAAAAAATAGTCACATAAAAATTTCTCTCTAGAAAGTGCTCACAGAATTTGTGAGGAGAAAGTTTTAGCTGTAATTAAAAGGGAAATCAATGCTATTCTCTCACATCTGAGTAATACTGACAATTCAAATGTATTATTTTTAATCACTGAAAGCAGAAATCCCTGACAAGATTTCAAGTTGTGAAGTAAGGCACTTTTCCTTCCTTACTTTTTCTCAGCCATGAATCTCAGTAAGATTTTTTAAATGTCCACTTCCTGTAATTTTGGTAATTTTAGACTATAATAATTTTTACATTTTTATGATGCCTTTGGGGTATCATTACAAATATTTTTTAAGCATTTAAACTTAGAAAAATAAAATTAAGTAATAGCTTCTCTTGAAGAGAGACTGTCAGTCCTGTTTTGAATAAACAATCCCTTTTAAAGGCAATCTAGAGATTTATATCCGCTGTAACCATAGAAATTAATCTAGAGTTTAAACAAAATAGAGTAAAACATAATTTATTTAATGAAAATCAGAACAGTGCTATTGCAAATGAAAGTTGGGTTTCTGTTTTTTTAATTCAACAGCCAGCTCTGTATGCAATTGTAAGATTTTACTTGATGGGCTACTTCTTACAACTTAATCATACTCATTTAACCAATTTTAACAAAGTATTCAGATATCTGAGTTTTAATTTTACTTGGTACAAATGCCAATCACTAAAAAAAAAGAAGCTAAGGATTTTCAGATTTAAAAAGCTACAATAAATATATGAAACATTTTTAATGATAAGAGCAATCATGAGAAACTTCTTTGACATTGCAAAGCCAACAGGAACACAGCACAAAAATTTTTATGAGTTTCTCATATAAAAAGTTTGGGAATAACAGAGAAGAATAAAAATGAAAAAACTGGCAAGCATTTTATATGTCAACATAGCTAAAAAAATGTTCATAAATAGTGGTTCCTATAGTGCAAGTATTTACAAGTTTGCCTGAAACATTCCAGCATGCTGACCCTCAGCAAAAATTTTGCTACATAAAGAAATTCAAGGTTAAACTAATTAAGCATTTACAGGTCAGTTAAGTAAGAGTTAAAAGACCAACAGCATTTGTTTCAAAAAGCAAGGAAAAGTTTACATGAGGAAACACTGATGTGCTTTACAATGTAACATCAAAAAAAAAACACAGCCCAAAATCTAGAAAAAATTTCACATCACAATAGACTGAAATAGTTTTTTGTGTGAACATCTGTCATAGCTACATAAAGTTGTGAAAAATACTGAAGTAACAGTAGAAGGAAACTATCAAAAATACAGTTTAACAGATGATTTCTCTAATTCCTGTATGTTTTACAATAAACTTCTGTGACACTTTTGGTGGTTGTATAAGTCATCATGTAAGCCTTCTTTGACCATATCAATACAAAATAATCAAACTGTATCAGGAAAATAATAAAAATAAATAATGAAGTTGAGCTTTATTTACAACTGTGAACTCAATTATTCTATTATACAATGACAGAAACATTACCAAACAAGAAAGAAAAAAAAAAAATAAGCTGCTAAAAAGCCAAAAGTTTCTAGTAAGACAATAACTGTTCACAAGCCAAAGTACAAACTCTGAAAACCTCAAAAGATATAAGCTTCTGGTCTCCTTCTCTTAGCTAAGTCTGTAGGAGAGAGTGATCCAGGAGACTCAGCCAAACCAAGGCTCACATGGACATAACAAAGCCTGGCTTGTAATACAAATGCCAAAAGACACTCATTGAAGTCAACTTTGCAAGACACCTCAAAATACAACAATCTGTTTCTGTCTCCTAGTTAACTGACCTGTATCCTGTAATTGGCTACCATTGCCTGCAACAGATTACTAATTTCTGAGTGTTTTATCTATCTCTAGGAAGTCTCAAATTCATAGGAACCCACAACTTCGCATAATAGGTGGCTTTTTGATGGTACACGTCCACAGGAAAGAAAACACACCATGCATAAATAGGGAGAGATAGAGAAACAACAACTAAGGCAAAACCAAAACACACAAGAAAAGGAAGTAAAATGTTTGGCTGTAATAAAATGAAACAGCATCAATACTGAGACATAACCCCACTGTATACTGCTGCATTAAGTCTGAGGCTCCAATCAGCAGTCAACTAACTCCAAAGGGCTTCCAAGAAGAGAGGGCTGTAAACTACAGCATTATCCTCACAGCTACTCGGGAAAGGAACACGGACTCCGTTCTGAAATTACTAAGTGCCCAGCCAGCTGTGAGACAATCTCAGGAAACAAGATGGTGGCAGAGTCTCTGATATGTATTTATTGACAGATTCCTGTTCATAAGGACTTTGCAGTAAGAGCTGAATGGGCTATCCAGCACCTTAAGTACACTGAGATAAGTTCACAGAAACCACCAGTGCAATAAAAAGATTGTGCTTACTCTACAAACTCTGATGAATCTTCTGATGAATCAGAAGAACTTCAGAAGACAAAAATCTATTAGAATACTTACTTTGCAAAATGAATTTGTGTTCTTATCTTACCTGAAATATGCTCTGGTAGAGAGAATAAAACACTGACTACTTTCCTTCATCCAACTTTTTATTTTATAGGCAACATCACAGTCTTTCAACAGTTTGGGATACACACATTTCATAGATGATACCATTTTCATAGAGACCTTCATTTCACAACTTTCTGCTGATATACATATGGCCATTGCCATACGTATATCATACGGCCATTGCTGTAGAATGTCAGGCAAGAAGGAACTATCAAGCAACTAAATCATCACTATGTCAACAAGTAGACACATACAAACTGTCCAGGAGCTTACAGATTAAGCTGTAAAACTTCCTAAAATGCTTTGTGTTAATACTCTGTGTCTATCAAACAGTTTCACTGTATCTCACCAATCCATATACAGTGAAAAAGTCAATGTTACCTCCATCTTTTGCCATAACAACCAGATTGCCCAGGTTGGGTTGCAGTAGCTAAATGCTATTGCATTGTCTGGGCAAAAACAGAACAACTGCATGAAAAATACTTGTGTTTCAGCAGACAAGCACAGGGAGAAATTGGAGTATCACTTTTAAGATGGATACTGGTTTGTGTACAATTTTCACTCAAGGTTAGACTAAAATGCTACTGCAATTTGCCACAATGTTTCACAGCTCTTAGGTGAATTAGTGAACAGACTCTTAAGTCAAGGACAGAAGTGATAGTACATTTTCCAGTTTCTATTTGGGTTATGAACACCTGATTTAACAAATGTCACGCCACTGCTCCACAGCTCTGCTCTGCACTCCAGATGACTCAGTATTACTGAAACACATTTCATCAGTATTTCAGTATTCTGCTCATGCGCTGGCATGAGCTTAGGAAGAGAGAAAGATAAATATGAAGTACCTCCCTGCTGAGGATGTATCTCATTAGCAACTTTAATATGAAAATGCTAAGGCTAAGAATCACAATTAGAACACGAAAACTTAATAGTAGTAAGAGACTTTACCATACTGGTAGGGATTAAGTAGCAAATGTCAAGCAGATATCTGACTGTATGGATGAATGGAACAGGAGCTGGTAAAGCTCCTTGTGGCACAAGGGTGGAAAAATAAGAGAAACATTAAAAAGTGCAGGAAGGGAAGAACTGCAGATTGAAAGGGTCATAGAAGCAGAAGGGTATGGTCTGAGGAAAAGAGTGAAAAAACATGAAAAGTAAGGTATACCTGAGCTAAAACAGTAATTATAATTACAGTGCGAATGAGAGATGGATATCAGAGACATAAGAGCCTAGCACATATTGGAAGAACAGGACCCTTATTTAGGGTAATAAACCAAAACAAAAGCAAAAAAACCCAAACCCCACACTTAAAGGGGAAAGAAACAAACTCCCAGACCAATTTTTAAATCTCTTTGGATGTAAAATATTCTCCTTGAAAGTGTTCAAAATAGCCTGAACAAAACACTTAATGCTATCTATAAGCTAGCAAGGAGAGGGTTAACCTGACCTCATGTTTTAATAACATGTACTACTCCTTGGCACATCAACATTAGAACCAGAGCATTCCAAAATTACAATTTTCCCCACAGAAACACAAAACAATTTCAAATGCCTGTAGCTCTAATGTCATACAAATGGAAAAGCATACTGTTGAACACAGTGGTGTTGGATGCAGCGGTGCCTGAAACCTTAAAGTCAGGATAGCTAAACCAGTTTGAAGATATTTAATCTTTTTTGTCCTGAATGTTCTTCAGTCCCCTACAGAGCAACTCAGATGTGGTTCCTGCATAAGCAACTCAAGTGTCTGTCTGACTACAACATCAATGAGCATGGAAGAGACAAAAATGAGTAAGGATAGAAAAACAAAGAAGGAAAATAAACCCCAGTGTCTAAATAGAAAGTTTTACTCACATAATTTTGTTCAGTTCTATCTTGTTGCACTGTATCAAATTAGCTGTATTGTGACTCCTTACATAGCTTAAGTAACTCAACATGATTTTTCTTTTATTTAAAATTATTTCAAGAATTTGCACTTTAGAAAGTTTTTTAAAAGCGTAACTGTAATGACTGCAAACATTGTTTTATTGCTTGATTAGTTGCCATTATTAATACTAATTAATGTCACAAATTAAGTCAAGAAAAGGAAAAGGTCCATAAAGCAATAGCTGGACAAGACTAGAAAAAAAGACAAATTGTTTATAAAGATTAAGCTTCACATAGGCGGAGCTTTGAATTCCTTTGTCTTATACAATAAATCAGCAACAAGAGGAAAAAGCCTCCCTTCTACTGCAGAAAGTAAAATGACTGACTAGGTATTTGTGAGCAACCAAATTATCCTTCTTGTATTTAACAGTTTCTTCCCACTTAAATGAACAAATGTCTACTAATTCTGTAATGTACAGAAAACCTGCCAAAAATAAAGAAATAACTATAGTAACAAAGGAGTCAAATGGAGTGTAAATTCAAGAAATCAGTGACACTAAAACTGTGACAGATTTCAACAGAAACCTATGACAAAAAATACACAGAAGCAGAGAGAAAAGCACATGTCAAAAATGTAAGAGCTGGAAGGAACAAATGAAGGCAAAAGAAAGGTACTTCTTTTAAATAAGTGAAACAGGAGAAAATAGTGTGACTCCCAAAGAACTACAATTTTTTTCAAAAGTTTATACCAGGGATTATAATAAAGTTAATATTCCCTTTAGTTTTAAAAATTATATTACGAGGGAAATTTAATGCATTTCCTTGAATGGAGGCAGCTAAAAGATGCATGCTCTCTGCTGGGTTTGGAGCGCCTGCTCCGAGGCAGGGGACATGTACAATTACAGGAGCTGACTCAAGTGATCTGGTTTGAAAACAGCCGACACACAAATATCCACTGAAGCACAAAGGATAAATGCTTTCACTTTCAACATTTCTCTTTCCATTAAACTAAAAACACAGCTGGTTTTTTAGTACCGCTTTTATCTTACACTACAAATATAGTATATGCAACGCACACAGCAGAATATCTATCAGGCAGTGTCAGAATGCAACTGAAAATTAACAGTAGTTTCTTGCAACAGCCATGAAACAAAGTCCTTTGTCTAATGAGCAAAGAGACTGAACTGAACCAACCAACCTTCACTTGGGAAAAACACTTGATGTGGTCATGAAAAATCTTGAGACTACGAAATAGTCTTTTTTCCTGTAACACAAATTCTGTCTATAGCAGCCAGCATAATTCTTAAGTTACTGTTAGTACCCTTAGAATTTGGGGTCAGTAGTGTCACTACCCTTTAGAATTAAAACTATCCAGATCCCAATAAACACAGTGCTGAATCTAGACTTCTCATTTCAGGTAACCTGCAGGCTACAGGTACTGACTTACTTTACTCTCAGAATATACTCATTCCAGCTCTTGGTCTTAAATGCTTTCATTTCTGAAGTTCTGTACAATACTGAAGCTGTGTACAACGAAATGGAGCACAGGAAACAGATTCTGCATCCTGGTCATAGCAGATTTTTCCTATGAAGCTGAAACACAGAACTATTAAAAATTCAAAAACTTACATCAACCATCCCTACTTTCCATTGCAGTATGATGGTACATTCTATGGCAGCATAAACTTTAATAGAATTTCTAGGTGAATTTTATTTCTTATGGTCATAATGGTAAGGAGGAAGAAAAAAAAAAGGGCCAGGGGACTTACTGGAAGCAGATTATGATCTTATCTTCTATGATAAATCTAATAATACAAATACAACTGTGCAACAGATAATGATATTTGCTATTAGTAACAGCTGAAAGGTCTTCTTGGCTCCTGATGTGGAGTTAAAGCAGGGAGAAATAAAGAACTTCCCAATGCTTATGTAAATAGGATTTTGATGAAGGACTGAAATTTCAAATTGGATTTTCTAACTTTTGAGTGCATGACAGTCCTTCTTTTTTCAGAGGGAAAAAAAACCAAAACAACAAAACCAACTGATGTTATATACTACTACATTTCCTGACAAAATACTATTACAAATTTTGCTTAAAAATTATGATTATTAATATAATTTTATACATTTCCATATTACCTCTTCAGTATCATTCATCCAGCAAACTACTATACACTAAAAAACCAAACCAACCAACCAAATACCTCCCACCCAAAAAAACATGCCAAAAGAGAAATATTAGAGAGCTTTTCCCATTATTACAAAATATGGAGACAAAACACATTCCAAGCAATCTCTTGGGCTTCAGCTTTATGGTCAATGCAACATGCATTAGATCATTTTTTTCCTCAAGTGTTACAAGGAAAGCCAATTAAACATCAAAAGACTCCTGCTTGTCATGTCAAATTTACTACTTACTGGAACAGCGTGCCTTATTCATCAAATACGTGTTGACTTGGAAGTCATCATGAACCACATTCTTAACTAATTACAGCAACTGCTACAAAATACTGATTATTATTAAGAATAAGTAAGTTCAACTAAGTGCACTAATTATCATAGGCTTCACTTGCCAAGAAATGCCATGCTATCTATCAAAAGCACACTGCACAATTAAAAGTTAAAAATAAAGCATTTATTCTGTCCTTAATCATCGTTCCTCCACTGCTACCCAAGAGATAGGAAATGTTCTTCTGTAACAACCCCAGCGCTGGGTTCTGAAACTACACAGCTTTGCTGCACAGAGCGTCTGCCAAGAGAAGGCTGCTCAGAGGTGTCCTATAAGGAATAACAACACCATGTTGGAAAAGTTATGTCAGACAGTGAAAGCAGCACAAGATTCCTCTCAGTAAGATGTCTATTATATTATATATTATGTGGTTTGTTCTGCTTGTGGAATAATATCAAAAGATGCCTTGGTGGTCAGAGTGGTAACTTACACCAACTGCTATGACTTGTAGCTGTGTATGTATTCTCTAACATTGCCTGTGTGACTGAACAGATAGTTTATTTGCTTTAACTGAAATAAATTAATAAAATAATTGAAAATCTATTTTCAGCTCAGTTTCTAATCTGTGTCAATTACTGCTACTACTGCCGTCAGGTAGCCGGGGTTCATTTTTCTAAAAGAGCCAAAGCCATCAAAGGCGGGTGTTTTAATCTGAATATTAAATATATGGATATAAGCACAGCATTAAATGACATAATTTTGTTCAGATTATTTAATAATTTCACTGTGGCAATATTAAAAATTCAAAAGAGCTGTTTAATCTACTTTCTTAAAATTTAAAAATTATTTATACAGTAAACTCTTAGGACTTGGTGCCATTTTATTAACTTCACGGGAATAAAAAATGTCACCATAAACACTAAGTCAACAAATAAAAACCCTCATGTTCCAGCAACCAGGTAGCAAAATAAATCCTTTAAAAACTATCAAATGATGCTAAAAATAAAATTACATATAAATTCAAGTTTTAGACTGTGGTCAATTGAGGTCTAGACAAAACCCTATGTTTGTTCACTGCCTAGTCTCCAGTCTGCTCCAAGTTTGAAAAGGTAATTGAACTCAGTCTATAATTACTGGATTAGATACAGATGGGCTCTGTACATTTCAGGGGAGGAAAGAACTGTTTTGATTCATTTTATGATTGCCTGTAAGGTCAGACTTTTCAAAATGTACTTTCATCTGTTAAATAGTTTCTCAAAGTCCCAGGGGGACATCTTCAATAACTGATGTTTTAAGCAATTTGAGTCTATCAGATCCAGTCTTTGAATGTAATATGCTGTCCATTTTCTAGAATTATAAATGTGCATGTAGGTTAATTGCTACAACTCAGAGAGAGTTTAAAAACTACATTTTTTCAGAAAATTGCTAGTTTTATCCAACAACTGTTATGCATAAATATTCTCAGAATTATTTTGGTTTAGGATACAGCATATCTTTGGAAATACAAATAAGTGACACAAATTAGAAATGTCTTTACTCATAATGCCTTCCCATTTGGGGAATGCTCTCTTAGGACCCAAGTGAACAATATTTGAATAGTTTCAACTAAATCCGTTCATTTCTCGCAAAACAAAACAAAACTAAAAAAAAAAAAAAAAGGGAGAAAGAAATATACCTTAATAAAAAATCCTTAAGAACACTTGAGAAGACTTTTTTTCCATAATCTCTAATTTGAGCCTTCATCCTCACTCTCAGTCAAGATAAAATGTGGAGCCAACAATGAGCAAGAATTAAACTTTCACTCAGCTAAGAATTTTTTGCACAGCATTTTCTTCAATTAAATCAACCATAACTCTGTTTCAGTACAACCACGATTTCATCTTGCATCATTCAATGTCTTGCTTAGTTAACAGTTCAAACGCTCTGCAAAGGGAATCTAGCTCTGCTCTCAGTTAGAGACTCAGCTGCTGTAATAGCAATTTAAAGCAGAAAACACACCATGCAATCAAAAGGCAATAGAATAGTTCAGTTCACAGCCTTAAGAGGTAGGAAACTTAATTCCAAACAACTTACTATTCAAGAGTTTCGGTTTCTTTGTATTACAACAATCGTCTTACTTATAAAATTCCAATAGAAAATATTTTTTTGTTAAAAACACATATGTGTTTAATCAACAACAATATCTCACTGGCAACAGTATCAGCATCAGTCAAACAAGTTATTTTTGTAGGATCCAAATCTAGACATCTATAGAGTTCTTCTGCCAAAGCCATAGTATTTAAACACTGGTAGTAAGGATAATTTGAACTATGTTAATATAATCTCTGTCTCCAAGTGGGCATGTTATCTCATGGAATTTCCATTATTAATATTTTATTCATATTATTTCAAAGTCATCCACAAGAGGGACAAAACCTGAAGGCAGAACCAACCACCACAAAACCCCAGCAGAAAGACACAGTCTAATGACCAAACTATTTGTATGCCTGCTCAGACAGAAGATCAAGATCCTGTCCATGATCATCAGGCTGCACAGAATCCCACCACAACTCACAAGTTTTTTCACCAAAACAAAAAACTACTTCTGCTTCATTTTAAGAAATGATTGATACAAATCAGTTTGCTCAAGACAGTTCAATCCATAAAATGCCTGCAAGCAGACTATGGGATTCTGCAATAGTAGCTCTTTTTTAAATGTAAGAGCATCAGTAGCAACCATGTATAAGCAAATAAAAGTTGTCTTTGAAACTAGCATGCAATTTTACTCAAAAGATAAAATCCATCAATATTTGCATTATCTTCTTCCCCTACATCTCTAATAGATACTTTTAAATATACTTCTTTAAAATTGAAACAATACTCTTGTATAGGATTTGCAGGAGGTGCATGTGCTTAATTCAGTAAAATAAGTCCCAATCTTTACTTAGAAGCTATATAGACAAGGCTTCTTCTCCTTCATTGTAAGCAACAAAAATACACATGCTTTATTTTCCCTAAAAAATAAAACTATAAGTATTTCAAGTGTATTGTGGGAACCCACAAACTATTCTTGAAACTACTCTAATTTTTTAGACAATAAATTGTGAAGAAATGGTCAAGTTAGTGAAACAGGCAAGCCATAGCACCACACATTCTGTATGCAGCAAATAAATAAGTATAAGAAATTACACTAGGCCACACCTTAGGACAGCTTATAAACTCTTTGACAGTTTTCCCTTTTTCTTCTTCACATTTTCACTGTCTGTAATAAGTATTTTCCTGTATTTGCTGTAAACTCCTTTACATCATAGTCAAGCCCATAAGAAACAAGAAACTTGCAAGGGCTCTTGTAAGTATTTCCCACCTATACTTCAATGGATTCCACAATGAGCTAAAAATTTGGGAAGTGAAAGCAACATCATCAAGAAAAATAAAGTGTATTCTTACAAGCTAGTCTCACTCATGTTGTACCATTGTGTCTTTACACAATCGTTAAAAAAAAAAAAAGAAAGATATCCTATTTGTGTATATTAAATGGAGTCAGTATGCAGACTACAGCAATGTGGCACTATTTAATCAACAATCACTTGATATTGATTCCTTCAGCCCTAAAAAAAAACTTATAGAAAAATATATATAATTTAACCATCTTTGTATATCACTCATTTACTGAAATCTGTGGAGAAGAAATATGACTGTAAAAAAAAATTAAAAAGTGGTTGCTTACTTCACAGCAACAAACGTCTGTGATAGATTAAGCACTCTGTGAAGTCAAATACAACTATTTTATTTTAGAAATCCTCTAGCAAGATTTGTTTCCTGTAAGTTCATTTATTATTAAAAATGAAGAGAGAACATTCATACATTTGCACCGTCCAAGGTCAGACTGATCAGAGTCACAGGCCACTGGAGCAGTAGTCTGGCATCTGGAAAACCAGTATCCAATTCCTTGCTTTGGTATGAAGCAGTGTCCCATATGTAGAAAGGAATTCCAGAGCCATCTCTATGCATTAACTGCTGCATTACTTGTTGAGCACTGTATGTATTTTGAAATACATGCACTTGACTTAAGAGATTTCAAGTGATGCAGAACTTACTAAATCAAAGGATCAGTTGAATCACACCTCAAATAATGTGTACTACTTCCAGTACTGTATCTTATTTTGCTGTTCATAGGATCCATGAAGAAATCAGACTTTTTTACTTATGATCATATGTTGTAACAAAATAAGGTTAAAGGATTTCTCACTACAAGGTAGATTTTTCAGACCTCAGATCATTTTTGTAGCTCTTTCTATTTTAAAAAAACCCAAAACCCAACAAAGCAACACCCCACCACTATCACACTTCTGGAAAAGGTTGGTATCAGAACTGGACACAACATTCTGTCATTTTAATAGTGCTATACACTTTCCTTTTAATTGATAATTCTCTCTATGATTCCTTAAATGTACATCTTAAAAAAAAATTAGGCACCATTCTTTTGTTCTTGACTTCTATGTGCAATATTTACTAAATAAAAAGGCCAAATTATGCCCCACCACACCCACAACCAGAACTAGTAAATGCCACCCTTAGATATGCAAAAGTAATATCATGCCCAAGAAATACATATATATATTTCATATATGTACAGTTGCATACATGTAATAATTTTTCTATATAGTTGAATGAGTAAATTTAATTTAAGCCTACACAAAGGAATACTTTCCCTCAAATATCACAGCAAGCCAGCATCACACTGTCCAGCTGAATAGACCCAAAGAAAATAACATATAACAAAGACAACTGAAGAAAGCAGAATTTTAAATTAATCAAAAATTTGTAGCTGTCACTTGAAAACTAGTATGCAACAAGGTTCTGAAAGAAGAATATCCCATGAACACACACATCTGTTTAATATTACAAGCAAACTGTCAGCATTGTAAGTGAAGATTTAATTTAATATTTTTTCTTTCTTGATGTTTTACCTTTAGTCAATTCCTTGTGAGAGTATCAGCTTTCTGTAAGAAACTGTTAGATATAAAGAAATGTTATTGTAGCATGTTTATAAAATCATAGTTCGAGAACTTTTTATTTTTGTAAGGCCTGACCACAACTTAATTATCTGCAGGACATTCCAAGCTCACAATTGCAAGCTCCAGTTCCCAAGCAATTTTAAACAATATCTACTGTACAGGACATACAGCACTGCAAATACCACAACATGGTAGTTTTTCGAGAAGCCACCATTAGAGCCATTAGACATGGTTTTTATTTTCAATAAATATATTTCTCTACTAATCATTAAACGGTTTTCATCACCACTACATGTTTGTCTTTCATGCCTGCTTGCTATCAGTGTTTATTTTAATATGAGTGAACTAGTCATACAAAAAGCAGATACCATGTATAACATGCCGTATGTTACGCACAAAGCATCCTGAGAGCAGTATATTCTTCTACATCTCATGCAATGTTTTCCTTTTTCAGGAAAGAAAGCAGGAAAAAAGACTTGTTAAATTGGAGATTGGGGAAAAGTGAGACCAATAGCTCAGCCAAAAACTCTCAAAGGAAGGCTATTTTTAAGAGAGAGAAATTTTGGAAGCCCTGGAAATTCAAATTTGTTTTTCAAAACATCCAAATCACCTGAAAATAGTCAAGAAAAAAATATCCATCATGCAATAACACCTGGATTTTACCCATCAGTCTGAAAACCAGCAGATAAATAAGACTTTTACAGCAACTCAGAACTCCAAGTCTGTTTTCCTCCCCAAAACACCTTGTTTTCAACTCATTACTGACAAACTCCTCTGTTTTCTTACCCTTTTAATCAGCTCTCCCCTTTTCTGGAGGTGGATGACTCTGGCTGCTCTGCACTCACAGGCACGCTGCCACCACAGAGCCAGTGAGGAGTTCCCAGCGCACTCATGGTGGGCTCCTGTACAACCTGATGCTCCCTTTGCACCTCCTCTTTTACCTGACATGCCTCAGGTGTGTATTTTATTCCAGAAATCCCCGTCCTGCAGCAAGATTATTTCTGGTCTTCTAAATATAGTGAGATTTAACTTCCACCTTGACTAAACACTCTTATGTTCTTTTACCGTAAATAAAAAATAAAAAAAAATTAAAAAATCACAGAATGACCTTATGAAAATTATAGTTATTCTAGTTAGGCCATTAGAGTAATACTTCATACTAGAGGTCCAATAAATTTAGGAGTAAAACCAAGATCCCTTCTCTTTATTTTCCACCATTAACCAATATAACATTTGAGAACTTATAGACATCCCCACAGAACCTTCACATACATTCACTTGAAATCCACTCTTTCTACTCAACTGAAAAATTCAAGAGGTGGGAAACACCAGTCAGTTGCATCTATGGAAATTTCTCCACAGAAACGAAATATTCCATTTAGAACCGCTGAAATTACATCCATATTCAAAACTGTTTAAAAGTCTACAAATAAAAGGAAACATCCAGTGTGATATGGCAAGCAATCCATTAATAGTGAAAATCAAAGACTGAAAGGAAGTTGGATCACATTTAATTGTATCTGGTTTTCATTTTGCTTTTCAAATGCTGGACAATACCTGCAGAAATGGAATAGATGCAAATTTGAGTCGATGCAGCACATGCACTTTTCCACAGATCTCACCAGCCTCCATCAAAAGAGAAGGCAGAGTCAGAAAAAAAGGGTAAAAAGGGACAACAAACACCTGATCACTATAAAATGTGCTTTTTTTGCCAGACAAAGTTTTGACACACCACCCTGAAGCCAGGAAACTCTAATTTTCAAGAAAGTATCCATCATTTAACATTCTATGCAATTATACCACAGTGTAATATTTTCAACACTAAAGAACATTTTCCTTGAATTACTGGAAATGATTCATACCTCAAATTTTCACCCTTTAATTGCTCTCATTGCTAAAGCTATCATGCCAGGTTTTAATATCTGCCAGTCTGAGAAATATTTTCAAGTACAGTGGACTGAAATTTCAAAGACAGAGCATATAACTACATAATCTTTCACTGAAAAATTGTATCCTTTTGTCTATGGTGAAACACACAAAAACTTAAACGACTCATTACCAAAAACTCACAAGTTATCAGCTCAACATTACAGCAGTAACTAACCCTGATGACCAAAATGAGTCTCAATTAGCAAAAACACAAGTGTGAGTCCAACATCCCCCTCTACCTAAATGAAGAAGCAGGATACACCATGCACACAGAAAGAACTGCAGGATGCTGGGAAGAGTCACAGCTAAAACCTTCTCTGGGCTGCTATCTACCAAACTTGTTCTATTTTCATAAAAGCAGAGGAGAATAATCAGACACCTTAAAGTTACTAACTTACAGAGAAATCAGCTTTATTTTGGCCTCAGTATTAATAGCTGGATAAAGAAATCCCACAGCTACATCTCTTAACAAATCACACTGATATTCTTTTGAGTTTGCTTACTTTTATGTTCATTTCCATCCCAAACAAGAGATAGTATTTCAAAATACATAAATATGGAGCCCAAAGCTTGTAGCAATGGCAGAGCACCAAGTACTCAAAACAATGAGCTGTTCTTGCTTCAAAATCTTTGATAGAGAACTCAGAGAAACAGCAAAATGTATCAATTCATTAACTCAAATTCACTAACCTGAAAATATTAAATTCCATCTTCTTTCTCCCTTCTTCCACTTCCTCTCTTCCCTGTTTAGATGAACTATATCACAGTCTCAAATTTCCAGATATTCATTCTTTTTACTCATATTTCTACCTCTAATGTTAGACTGTCTCTTCTACAACCTCGATCCTTCCACTTACTTCCAGCTATGCCTGCACACTTTCTATTGTCTATCTTTTCCACTGTGTCTCTCCAGCTTTTCAGACACCTCAAAGCCCACCACCTTGCCCCCTAGTCCATTTTTCCCTTCAGATGTTATGCTAATGTAAACTATGTTTAAGAAAAGAAGGAAGCTACCTATGATAAATCTCAGCTTTCTTCCACTTTCACATGCTCAACAAACTTCCACAAACATTACCCTTATTTGTGGCAGGATGAAAAAGCAAGAACTTGCAAAAGGTGTCATCTTAAGGGAATACCAGAGCCAGGAAAGAGTTCACAGTTAGCAGCTGTAGGATGTAACAGTTGCCCTAACTCCAAGCCAGGAACGAAACTCCCACAACCAGCCTAGAAGGAGGTGAGGTGAGGACGAAGACAACATCCTCAAAATGGGAACTGCAGTGTTAGATACTTTGGGACTCCTCAGCACCACATGAAGTCCAGTTAGTCAAAACAAAATTAACAGGCAACTAAGGAAAGTTGTCTCTCAAGCCAACTTTCAATCCTGCTGCTCTGCTAAATTCAGAAAACAACTCACATGGAGTTGAAAATGTACTTTAAAACAA
This sequence comes from Parus major, assembly GCF_001522545.3. NCBI lineage: Eukaryota > Metazoa > Chordata > Aves > Passeriformes > Paridae > Parus > Parus major. The sequence goes on from NC_031771.1 coordinate 56,210,539, forward strand.
ACAAACAAAGCAGAGGAAACAATGACATTTGTACAGACATTTCCCAAAATGCAGGAGTTCATATTTTTCCCCAAGGCCAACCAATACCCTCCTCACTGTTTCTGAAGTGATTTTTGCTAAAACCAGAAGCATCACATGGGGAACATTAGTGATTTGGCATTTAGTCCTAATGTACCAAATAGCATTTCATTCTTCTTCAAGTTGTTTTCGGTTTTTTTCCCCAATCTTTCCTCTGCTATTTCCTTAACCAGCTTTTTAAATCATCTACTACATCATTTCTCATCTAGTAATTAAAATTATCATCTTTCCCTTCCATCTCTCAGACTAAACTTCTCTAACAAGGATGAAGGAAATGAGAAGTAAAACCAATAAATGCTCATAATAAAAAAACTAACATTAACTGTAATTTGCACAGGGGAAGAGATAAATCTGGGATATTAGACAGCAGAACGTTGTAGCCCCCTATTTGAAAAAGTGCAATTTAAAATTTTATTTTCAGCCTACAACATGGGGGAGGGAAACCCATGCACGTGTAAATGAGTACAAAATGCAACATCATCAGTGAGGTAAAGAGTGACTGTTCATGACTGTTCATGGGAGAAGTCAGAATTAAATCCTAATGACCTCAGCAATGGGCCCAATTTAAGAGAACTTATCTCTCATTAAAACCTAAGTGAACTGAAATATCACTCACTGTCCAAAATCTGGCACAGTCATTCATTTCTAATAAAGACTCTAAATTTGGCTACACCACAAACCGTATATATTTTCCCTGCATTCAAATATTCTCTCATGGGAGTTATTCTTATGTAATCAGTAGAGTCAAAAAATTGTATTAAATAACCTTATTAAATCAGGTTATAATTTTTCAGTTGAGTATAAAACCAAAACCATTAAAGCACACAAGTTAAACCATTTTTGGCCATTCCCCTCATTGCACTGGTAAGTATCAGCTACTCAATTACAACAGAAGCAGTTCACTACATGACCATGCAGTCTTTGGTGCTCTGCCTGTGTTCACCACAATGGTACCACTCTTGGATATGAAAGTTTTAAGGATTAAGTCTCTTTCAGTTCTGTTTTAGACCTGGAGAATACATGTCCCATCCCATAAAAAATAATACAGCAAACTGACTATTTCATTATTTTGGGTATTTTCCAGTCCTTTGAAAAGCTCATATATAACCTGACTCATTCTGAAGTCACCAACCTGAATTTGACTCAGAACCAGCATTATAATAATTACTCTATATGCCAGTAAAACATTTACTATTTGGCATTTTTATTTTTCTATACCTTTTACTTTTAGAACAAGGATGGTGTTACTCCCTGCGTCAGCACATTGGTACCTGCCAAACACTGAAGTTTTATCTAAAACCAGTAGGCAGTGGAAAAGCCTGTGGACCTCCCAGTCTGCAAATCAACTTTTTTCTTATCATATTAGAACTGTATTAAACATGAGGAATCTTCTGTTTGAAATCTAGTTCTCTAGATTTCATCTACTAATATTTTTCAAACTTTATTTGTAAACACCTAGAAATTTTCCAGTGAGGATCTTGTCTTTCTCTATTACCACTGTCTACATTACACAATTTCAGGGGCTAAACTTTATTCTTGGTACCTTTTCAAACAATCCTGCACACTTTGAAAGGGTTCAGAAAGTACATATGCTTAAAAACACTCCCTTTTAGTTTGTCAGCAATTACATCATGCTATTCAAGGTGGTCCTCTATAGCCAGTTTGTGGTACCAGCTCCTGGTTTGGACATTACCTGTGCCTTTTTTAGGCTTTATTCAATGCAGTGACAGTGGCAATGAATAAACTGTTAACACCATATACAAACACTCATTTTTCTGTCCTAGGGGAATGCTCTAAATACCAATCTGTACAGGATATACAAAGATGTGCAGGAATATCTCAAATCTGGTACCAAAGACAAAACACCAGCTCGCCATCTCTTCTAGTAGCACTGCTATTTGAAATTATCCCTAAGGCTGCATTCCCAACAATGAAATAAGTTGTATTTTCACAGGAACACATGAAAAGCTGTTTTACACAGAGTATGTAAAATTAAAAAATAAAATAAAATTAGAAAGTCAGCAGTGACCTATGGGTAACCAAAGCAATGTACTACAAAAGTCAAGTGGCCTTGTAATTAAAAGGTTTGCTTAAAATTTATATTCAATGCCATTTGTTCTGGCTCTTGCAAGAACTAGTTTTGGAGACAAGTTTTATGTGGGGATTTTTCCTCCTCATTACACATTTGTACAGAGCAGCTGAACATATTTTTTGTGTGAATATTGGCCTATTGTACCAGGTTTTTTTTGAAGAATCACTTAATCATCCTACAGAATCCATACACAGAACTTATATGAATAACAGATGTTGCAGCCTCATGAATCTGGCATCCTTATGTGTTCAACAGCTTCAAACATGGACATTTGATCATTCTGAAATTTCTCATTTAAAGATTTAGAAGCATTTAACTTTTCAAATTTTCCATTCTCAAGGATATTTCTTCAGCTATGCCTGATATTGTTGCTGAATAATTCATGCTCCAACTCTTCAGTTTTTGGCTTTTTGCAAAGCCTTAAAAAAGAGAATTTCCCAAAGCAAAACAGATTTTATTCATGACTGCAATTAAATCCACCATGAAATGCTGCTTGACCATTAATTTATATTTATTTCTGTTTATAGGCTGTATCAGCCTTGATTCCACTCTTCTAACACATATTGAACAGTCAGCAATCATAAAAAGTTCTTGTTCCTTCAGTATTTTCAAATATCTACAAAATATATTTGACAGATGATATTCCCAATTGCTCATATTTGCCATAAAAAAAGTAAAAGGCCTAAAGAGTCAGATTTCCTAAAACTGTCCTAAAACAGAAGCTCAAACGCCACACACTTTGCAAAACAGACAATCTTTTAAAACATCCAAAACAACAGATTTAAGGCACTGTAAAGCTGTGAACCAGTGCCACATAAACTGGGGCTCTGAACTGCTTATGTTTGTCACTGAGCACTTACTGCAAACCCAATTTTTTTACTTAAATACTTTTGCTCTAATCTTTAAAATTCTTCAGTCATTTAACTTAATCCCAAACCTGACATCATACCAAGGAACAAACGTATTGGATTTGTGTGGCAAGATTTTGGTAGTGGGGGGCTACAGAGGAGGTTTCTGTGAGAATCTCCCCCATGTCCAGTAGAGCCAATGCCAGCTGGCTCCAGGACAGACACACCACTGGCCAAGGATGAGCCCAGAGCAACAGGGGCTGTGCCTCTGGGATAACAGAGTTAAGAAAGGGGTGAAAAAGTGTTACTGCACAGCAGTAACTGCAGCAGGAGAGAGGAATGAGAGGAACAGCTCTGCAGACACCAAGGTCAGTGCTCCAAGTGCTGAAGCAAAGATTCCTCTGCAGTTCCTGGTGCAGACCAGGCAAGGCAGCTGTGCCCCTGCAGCCTATGAAGACTCCATGGTGGAGCAGGTGGATGCCCACAGGCAGCTGTAACCCTGTGGGAAGTTTGCACAGTCTCCTGGCAGAACCTGTGGAGAGAGAAGCCCACACTAGCCCAGTTTTGCTGGCAGGAACCCACGAGCAATCCACGCTGGAGCAGTTCACAGAGAACTGCCTCCCGTGGAAGGGACACCCCTCTGGATCAGAGGAAGAGTGTGAGCAGCCCTCCCTTGCTGGGGAATGAGCAGCGGAGACAACGCGTGAGGAACTGACTGCAGCCTCCACTCCCTGTCCCCCTGTTCCACTGGTGGGAAGGAAATAGAGAACTGGGAGTGAAGTTCAGCCTAGGAAGATGGGAGGAGTGGGGGAAAAATGTTTTTAAAACTTTGGTTTATTTCTCATCATCATCCTCTTCTGATTTGATTAGTAATATATTTAACTCATTTTCCCCAATTCAAGTCAGTCTTGCCCATGACCCAATTGCTGAGAGATCACTCCCTGTTCTTACCTTGAACCATGAGCCTTTCATTCTATTTCCTCTCCCCTGCCCAGATGAGGAGGGCAGAGTGATGAGTGACAGAGCAGCTTTGGTGGGTACCTGGTGTCCAGGATCACACTGCTACAACTACATAAGCCTATATAAAAGTATGAAGCATTGCAAACTTTAATATTCCTGGATATTGTATTTTAAACAACCATGTCACTGTAAGGTGTAAGATAAAGAAAATGTTTTGTTTTCATTCCCTAAAAAGCATTAATATACACATAATGAATTATAAGTCTTTTATAAATTGTAAGTAATGGAAAATCTGTCACTGTAACTGTAGCTTTCCTGTAGCTACAGGATCCTGTTGATCCTTAACAATAACTTCTTACCTGGTCCTAGTCAATATGCAGCTGGTAAAGAGATTGAGAGGTGCCAAAAATGTTCACCATAAAAAAGCGTAAGTCACATTACATATCAGAGAGCCCAATGGTTGTACAATGGCAGCTGACAGACCAAAAAAATCCCAAACCAAATAAACAGTGGTGGGTCAATGCCAAGGCAAAGAAAATACTTTCAACAGCTCAGAGCCATAACATTTATCTTCGATTTATATGGATGGAACAGTTTTATCACAGTTTAATAACATCACCAACAACACCAGTCTCTGCAACTAACATTACCATGGATATAGATGAGTTCATAACATCCTTGTGTTAAGAGCTTAATCTCAAATACAAAAACCTTCATCAGCTCCCCAGAGACTGCAGCAACACAGTATACCTGAGCATACAATAACCAATTCAAAAAATACGAATTAACACAGAATGCTGAAGTATTTTCCCGCAATTAACACAAAACACTAAGAGCACACATCTCTAAACCAGCTTCCCCTAATAATATTGATTCAAGTCAAAACTCTTACATTCTACATTCTCTGTGCCTCCTTCAATCCCCCTAAAAAAAAAGTTAGGTTTGAGAATGTAAAATAGGAATTTACAACTTTATCTCCCAAGTGCAATGAACCTTTATTATAAACACAGAAGCTGTGTAGGATTACTGCTTACAATTTTGTCAGCTTCTTCTCCAAACACTAAGCACTTTCAATCTTCCCTCTTCAACATCACTTAGAGACTGTATAAAAAGAAGTAAAAACTCAAAAAAGTCTCCACAGTCCTTGGATCCTACAGCAAAACTCACAGTCCTTCAGGGGCAGAAAGGAGAATGAAAACATTCAATGTATGACAGTTATATAGCTTAATACACTTCAGAAAAGTGCTCAAGCACATTAACTGTGTGATACAAAACTTCTCTGGGATGGGCTAGAGAGATCTCTGATCTTACAGCTGAACACCTACCCAGTCCCACACTCCAGCTGTGCTGCAGCTGTGAGCAGCTGGCTGCTATTCCTGGAGCTTGGAGCACAGGCAGCATCAGCACAGCTCTACCTGCAAGGCTATGCAAACCCACACAGAATATAATGGTGAAAGGAGTAGGTCTCTGTGTAAACTCTATTATTTTACTATGTCCATATTTGCATGTCAGATTGAGAACTTGCACTAAGGACTTTGGGCTTCTTTAGTCTGGAGAAAAGGAAGTTGAGGGGCAACCTCACTGCTCTACACTTTCTTGAGGAGAGGACATGAAGAAGGAAGTGCCAGTCTTTTCCCTCTGGTATCCAGGATGACTGGGAATGGTTCGAAGCTGTGCCAGAGGAGGCTTAGACTGGACATTAGGAAGTATTTTATAATGAGCAGGTGGTCAAACACCAGAAGAGGCTTCCCAGAGAAGTAGTTGGTGCCCCAAGCCCATCAGTGTTCAAGGGGCATTTGGACAATGCCCTTAATAACTTGCTGTAACTTTTGCTCAGCCCTGAAGGGGTCAGGCAGCTGTAGTAAATGATGGTTGTAGGTCCTGTCCAACTGAAATATTCTATTCTACAACCAAGTAAGGCATAAAGAAAGTGGTGACTAAGTGTAGCTTATTATCACTATTAGCCTATACGGATTCTGACCAGTGTTGTTCATTAAAACTTCTATAGACAACACTAGGTAAACATTTGATACCTTCCTCAGATTAAAAAAATAAATAAAAAACCTGTACAGTGACAAGAATTCACTAGCTTTTGGAGAGCTTTTAAAAAAGAAACACATTAAGGAACTAATGCATCTGTCAAAAATTACATTTCCAAGCCAAGGTGCACAGTCTTGGCTGAAGCAGTTAAATTTTTAATCAAGGCTGTAACAAAGTATTTGAAAGAGGGTTTGACACATACATAATCAAACTGAACTGTACTTAGCTGAAACAAACAGGTATAATCATCATTTATTTTACATTATTTATACAGCTTATTCTTCTAGCTGCAGTTTCAATGTCTTATTCACACACTAAAATGATGTTCTGTGGTCTGGTGGGCTGCTGGCTCGCTGTCACAAAGGTGCAGGAGTTATGAAGCAAGGCCAGTCCACCTTGCTCCTTCTCACTGGCCAGCTGTCAACACGCACCATTTCAGCTTTTGCTTCTTCTCCACAGTCATTGTTTATATAAGTGCCATTAATTGAAACCATTGTCCCCCTCAGACAGTTCAGCTCATACCCATTGGCATTAGCTGTTTACTTCACCTGATGCTCTTACAAATTAAACAAGAGACTTTTCTCCACACCTTTGTCCTTCTTTCTGTTGTCTGGACAGTGCATAGAGGAAACTCTGAAACAGTGAGGACTCCAGAGAAAAAACTGGGATCACCAGGAAACAGCAGCTGTGAACAGGGGGAAACCAAAGAACCAGGGCAGGAAAAAAGGACACGGCTATTGCATGCTCTCACTGCACAGGACTACAGCAGGGCAAGAAGAGGATGGAGGTGAGGGTAGGCTTGAGTATGACTAGAACTTTAAAAAAGAAAACCAAACTTGGGAAGAGGCAAAAGCCAAGAAGCCCTGGTAGTAGGAAGGTAAAGGGGAGCCAAGACTAGAAGGGAGGAAGAGGTTGGTATGAACCTAGTTTGAGACTGTAAATTATTTGAAATAGAGACACAGAAACTGAGAAGAAGGAATCAAAATGCAGATAGAGGTAATACTGATGGCAGTGGGGCAAAAGGCTCGGTCAGAGGGAGCAAACAAATCTGTGGCTATGAGTATCTAGAATGGAACCTAAAAACCTCCGACTTCCTGCTTCCTCTGCTACTATAAACCACTTGTGCATTATTATTTAGTCCCAAACTTGCATATCCATTCTGTAAGTCTGTCTTCTCAGAACTCCTTAGTTTTTCAAAACACAGTCCAGTGCTTTATCAAAGATATGTTATTCAAAACCTGTCTTTGACTCAGCATGGAAGAAAACAATATGCAACAAAATTGTTTTTACAGAACGACTGTGGGCTGAGGACTGCTATTAATGCTGATCTGCTTTCACCTCTGTAATTCCTTAACTTTTCAGTGCTTGTCTTTTCAACTCTTAAAACGTTCCGATTACCTTTGTACATGTAATCTGCCTGGGGCTGGCACTTAACTGTTAGCCACACCGTGTGACAGGGGAAGCAGCCAAGCCAAAGGCAGCACGTAGGGAGCAGCACTGCAAACGCTGCCGAACGCGTGTGCTACGGCGGCGCTCTGTTACGTGGCAGCCGGCAGGAGGAAAGCCCCGTGCGCACGCAGGCACGGCCCGGAGCGGCGGCGGATCCGCATGGATACAACCGCAGTCCCGGCAGGAGGGGCCGCGGCCGGCAGAGCCCCCCGGGAGAAGCGGGAACGCGGGCGACAGGCGGGCTCGGAGCCGGCCCCAGCCGCCGCGGCAGCGCCGGGCCCCGGCTCTCACGCCGCGCTCCCAGCCCACACCCGTGTGGGAAAGCGCTGCCCCGGGGCTCTCTGCGGGCGACTCCGGGGCCCGCTCGCTCCCCCCGGGGACGCTCCGAGGCGGCGGTGAGGGGCGGGCTGCCCGCCCGGGCGGAGCCGCTGCCGGCGGCCCCGGCTGCCCCTCGCCCTCCCCCCGGGGCCGCACTCACCACCTCCCGCGCCCGGCTGGTGAAGTCGCTTTTGGAGCGGGCGGTGCCCCGCTTGAGCAGCTCGTCCCTTGCGCTGTCCCCCGTCGTCGCCACCCCCAGCGCCTTGTTGCGGGTCTTCACGGTTTTCACGCTGGCCTTAAAGAGCAGGGTGATGTCCACCGCCATGGCGGCCGCCGGTGCCGCCGCGCGCCCTTCCCCGCGCAACGCGGCCCCGCGCGGCACGTTCCGGCTGCGGGGAGGGGCGGGCAGGCCGCGGCGGCGCGGGAGCGGCTGTGCCGGGCTGGGGCCAGCCCGGGATAACAGAGCCCTGCGAGGGAAGCCGTGGGGTGGGATGGGGTGGGACAGAGTGGGAGCCGGGAGCCGGTGCAGCCTGCACTGTGTAAACGCTGTATGGAAAATAAAACGTGTATGGTGTAACGACCCCCCGCTAAGGAGTGCTGCCAGGTGTCGCCAAGCGGTGCTGGTTGCAAGGCAGGTTAATTTAGAGTTGATTAATACATATTAACAGATCTGCACTGTGATCCGGGGTGGGCGCTGGTGTGAGACTGCCGTAGGAAATGCCCTCCCGTATGGTCAGGCACTGATCTCCGTGATGATGGGGACAAACCCGAGGGAATGGCCTGAAGTTGTGTCAGGGAGGTTTAGGTGGGATATTAGGAAAAGGTTCTTCACCCACAGAGTGGTTGGATACTGGCACAGGCTCCCCAGAGAAGCAGTCACAACATGAAGCCTGACAGAGCTCAGGAAGAGTTTGGACACTGCTCTCAGCACACGGTGTGACTCTTAGGGACGTCCTGTGCAGGACCAGGAGTTGGACCCGATAATCCTTGTGGGTCCCTTCCAACACAGAATATTCTGTATTTCTGTGCTTCCGTGTATGTCCCATGACCATACCCCTGTGTAGGCAGAGCAACCTTGTTACAGCTGGATGATATTCTCTCCTGAAGAGAAAGCCGACTTCCCAGGTCCCCTGATCTGCTGCCATCCTGCGCTGGGACAGTGTCACATCAGTACCTGCAAGATGTTTCACAATGTTTGTAATCTGATTCCGGAATAAACTTTGTGAAATAACCTTTGTTATTGAGGCAACTTTATTATCATATTCTGTGCAGTGGCCTAACCTACATGAGGTTGCATGGCACAGAGGGGAAAGCTTTTGATCAAGTTACTAGTGGTGGTGTTTATATAAATATGCCAGTGCATATATACGTGCCATCCAATGCTCTGGCATCCAACAGACACCATGTAGTTTTTAGCTGTCCTTTCACTGACCAGAAACACATTAATTCCCTGACACAGTCTCCAAAGAACACAATTTAAAAATCCTACCTCACCCTAGCGGACTGAAACTTAATCAACCAGAGCTATTTTTCCTGTCTACTCCAGGGTATCAGGCTTTCTTCTCATGTTGACTACTACTCTGCTTTCAGTTTAATTCCTATCAATTCAGCCTCAACTGGATATTAGTGGTTCCCTCATATTGTAATTTGCATTCATTCATACTTCGTTATTATTGTTCAATTTAAAATTGTGTTTTTATTGTGGTACAGACACATATTTCAAATTAAAGGAATAAGCTGTCTTAAGTCTCTGTCCTCGGTGCTGGATTTACCATGAGAATATATTTAAGGTATTAAATAAATGATCAATGAAGGAGATTAAAGTTGTCATTCCAGGAATGCCAGCAGTACCTGACTGAACCCCTAAGGTTAAGAAATTCGGTATAGCATAGATATATGAATAGACATATAGAATAGATACTTCAGCAAAGGACACGTTTAATAAACATGAAGCACGCACAAAGTAAATCAGATCCTTTCAGGTATGCTTCCTAATATTGATGGATTTTCTTTTCCTTGCATTACCAAAACCTGAGCAGTCACATTAAAAAACTTTCAGGAATGACTTGATCATGCTGACCTCCTCAGTCTTAAACTCCTTGAAGACACTTCTGAGACATGTTCATGAATGCTGCCTGTTAAGGTAATTCTCACGTGCTGTGGTTCTGCCATCCTTATCATAACTAATAACTCGTTTGACATACACATTCTTTCACAGGCACTTGCACAGGTTAGTTTTTGTCAGTAGAAATAAGAAGGCCACATCTTGGCCCATGGTAGTATGCTCCTGAAAGTGTAGGTGATAGCATTAACCTGTGGTTCTGTGCACATTCAACTACATGGTCTGTTCAAATATTGAATGAAGCAAAGTTTTACGCTCTCTTATTCTCATTTAAGTGGCCGTTGGATAAGAATGCACAGTTTTTCCTATTAGATGCTGCTATTTTTACATTTAAACTGTAGAAATATGAAAGCTGTTTTGAAAATTTGAACTTCCCCTTTCCTTCCTGCTTTTAGAAAAAAAACAATGCATTGGTGCCTGTGTCACATAATAGTTTATTTTCTAATGAGATTTAGATTCTTTAGAATAACTTGAATACTCTATATATATTTTGACCAAAAAAAGAAATCTACAGGTCATTAAAACAGAGTAAATTTTAACAGACGTACTAGGTTTACCTCCTAATTTTCCAAAGATTTATACACATATTAAACTACTTTGAATACTCCCACTGAGGTCAATTGGAACCTCACAAGGCACACACAGTTAAGCATATAACTCTTTTACTATATTGGGACCTTAGCTGGAAATTCTTTGGGAACAAGATCATGTCTTTATTTCTACTTTAACTTATTTATTTGTGTTTTATGCATGTGACCAATAGTTACTGAAAAACACCCCAAAACAGTAACAGTAATATTACACAAGCAATTTTGAACCTCAGCAGTCTTCAGACTTCCATTTCAGCCCAAGGAAGTAAATTGAGACACATTTTAGAAGAAACAGAGTATTAAAATTCCATATAGCTGGTCTCATCTGTCAGAAATAGACTGAACAGTTTATCTGGCAAAAGAAAAAGTTAAAGTACCTTTCTAATGTGAAAGAAGGTTGCTCAAATGGTCTAACTCATTAGGTATATAATACCCAGGGTCTCTGCTGTAGAGATAGCTTTGAAGATTACAATTGCTTTAAAATCAGTTGCTAAGAACTGGTGCCCAGAGCTTTCATTTGAACTTGATCCAAGCTTCCTGTATACAGTAACTGCATCTCCTCAGTAGTCATTTGCACTTCCACAGCCACCTCCTTTTAAAAGCTTAGAGCTTACATTGGAGCAGATAGGTTTCAGTAGTACATGCTGGAGCTTCCTGTAGTTGCTAAAAACACTCACCTTGAAATTTAAGATTTTAAGGTTGGAGTAAAATTCCAAGAACATGCACAAAGCGCTACAGTCCCACCACAAGCAATGCAGGTGAATTGGTGAGATGCTTGCACTGTGTGCGCTGTTGTGCCCCAGCAGGAGCATGTCTGGAAGAGAAGAAATTAGGACATTGCAAATTACAACAGTTCTGTGTGCAGTGTGAGGACAGCAAGTTGATCATCAGGTCTCGGTATACCTACATGCTTAACAGGCAGTCCTAGGAAAATCTGCCAGAGAAAAGAAGTTCATATTTCCCTGTGATTATCAATCAATTGCCCATTAAAGTGCCCATTAAAGAGGTGCTGGTGCAGTTGTCTCAGAGACAGATAACTCCTCAAATTGTGATTTCCTTTGGTGTGAAAGACAAACAAAAGGGATAAAGTTCATGAGCTTCCTCCCAATGTTACAAAAGTCCTAGTTTGGCACAGGCAATAGAAAACTACATGTGGTCCATTTTATACATGTTTCATTTTTTACTGGCATAAACTCAGTAACTCTGTTTATGTGATGACAGTGTTGCAAACTGAAGAGAATATCAAGAGGAAGGCAATTTTCTCACAGTGCACGTTTGTAACCAAGACAAATCAAAAAGGGACAACTCCATTTGATGACAGTTTGAACTTTTAAGCCAATAGCATGCATACTTACCGGCTTACACTCAAAGTAAATACGACTTTGTGGATGTGCAGAGAAATCTTTAGTGTGTAAAAGTGGGGCTGGAAGACAGTAAAACAAGGGACGTATGGTCACTTCATTGAAACAAAGTTTTGTGGAAAGAATGGATATAAATTGCAGCTTGTATTGTCTATGGCCACAAATATTGACTGCTAGAAACCAGTTCAGTTGGCAGGAGAGTGATTTTCCATTGCTAACAGGCAAAACAATTTCCATGTTGACAACATGCAAAAGTGATGGTAGGGTGGCCCTTACAAAAGGATGGGTAAAACAAAAATGCAAAAAGGGTAGAAAAATTAAAATGTAGAAAGAACCTACTTAAGGAATTATTGTAAAGGAGAAGAGGGGAGAAAATGGAAAGTGCTTTTCTGAAGTTATTTACAGACAATGATAGGAGAAAGGGAGTTATGAAATCTGGACCATTTTTTTTCAATTTTCTCATAAGAAACTCCAATCCTGCTGTGTACATAACAAACCATCCAACATGATGGTTGGACGGGCATTGAATTGTTATTTTAAGTGCTTTGAAAGTAAAAGAGGAAAAATCAAATTGGAATTTTAATTATGTTTCAGTTGATGTAAACAGCAGTGACCAACTGATATGTCAGGGAAACAATGTCTTTCTTAATGCCTGAGTGCTTCCCACATTTATAGGGTCAGAAATAACAATAAGCCAAATCAAAGAAATTTCCATTGCTGGGATTTGAGTCAGGCCCAGAACACGTCACTAGAAATCCTACAAGGTCTTTGCCAAACCCACAAAGGACTGGACTAATTCCATAGCTCCGTTTGGACATTTCTGAGGTTGGGCAATGGTTCTCTATCTGCTGGATATCATGCAGATTAGCAGGAGAGTGCCTTGTCACAGTTGCCTTTACAGCAACTAAGAGCATCAGTAAAGACAGCAAATTAATTCACATTCACAGTACTCAAAATTAAGTTCTATTTAATTCTATTACTTATGACTTTAAGCTTCTGTATATTCTCCCAATATTTGCTTGGTTTTATTACAAGTAAGCTCCCCAACCCTTTTCATGGGTCAGTTGCCCAAATCACTAGTGTGGGTACAAGGGGAGGGATGGGAATAAAAAGCTTGTGGAAGAAAGGCTAGGAAGGTACTGCTGGTTTATTCTGTCAGTGAACAAACACTAAAACACAAACCAGCAGAAACAAACTAGGCAGAGTAGCCTTACAGAGAATAATTCTATCCTCATTTGTTTGGTAACTCCACAAAGCCAGTGGAGGAATCATAGAAATAAAGTGTTTGACTCTATTTTTGTTTATCTTGGTAAAAGTAGGAGTTGAACTAGATGTAAATAGGTGTTAGAGCACTTTTGGCAGGTTTGTAGCCTGCATAGCAGCTCTGTATAGAGATGCCTGAGCTGGCTCCAAGCAGACTGGCATGTCCACAGCGTACTGGATTCAGTGCCCTGTTGGTTTCTGCCAAAGTGTAATCATATCCCTTTTCAGCTTAGACTTGTACAAAGGCATTATTATTGCAATATGGAATGTACCTTACCCGACAGGGTCTTAGAGCCAACCCCATTTTTTTCATGTTGATGACTGAGAGTCAGTGACCTGGTTTTCCTGGTCATTTTCTCTTTTCCAACTGATGAACCTGCAGTTTAGAGTAGAAATCTTTCTTGTTAGTCCCTAGAGGAAAAGAAGGAAATAATAGATATTCTAAATAATCTCAAAGTTGGCACACAGTATCAGCTCATTCTCTAGTCACCTCTACAGCCAGCAGCCCTTTTGGCATACGTGCCTTTCATTCTGAGGGACATCTGTGGTGCATGAGGGGCATCTTATTCTTCCAGTGCCTGTTTTCACAAATGGGTTTAGATCAGACCTTTAGCCCAGTCTGGGAATCCTTGGGGATTAGTTTAATATAATCTTTGTTATCATGACGATTCCCGTGATAAAAATGTCATATACCAAAATGAAATGATTCAATACTTCCTTGAGAACACTGGAGGGAGCTCACAGAAAGAGACAGGAAAAAAAGAGAAAAGGTGGCAAGAAAGAGAAGTTGTTTCAGTTCTGTGAAAAGTTATGTGAATATTTACACTTACAGATTGCATTTCATTTCAATACATGTACAAATGTAGGAAATAGGTATTTTTCCTTATATTAAATTCTGGTGATTTTTCCTCTGTATTTGTATCCTGGCATCATTGTAACTTTCTATTTTGAACGTGTTTACTCAGAAAACATGCTTAAGAGGCCTTTTCTTTTTCATTTAAATTATGTTTATTTGAGTTCTCTTGTTTCTGTTCACTTGGCTTCATGCTCTGCAGTCTGATATTTAATCTAAAATGAGGGAGAGGGACTTTGGCAAACTGTAGTTATACATCCCCTAGGAAAATACCATCATCTTCAGTGAACACAATATAATGAGGAGGTGTCCTATTACATAATTGGGGAGGCATTGTCTTTTATATGCATTCTGGCTCATTTTTCACACTAAATTAATCTTAATAAACATCTGCTTTGAGTAAAGAGAGTTTTGTGATATTTCAACCATGACCTCTCTGGAAGTCCAAATGATTTTGCTTTATGTTTCAGACTGGAGTATTCTTTCGAAACATTTCCCTTTACTATATGATAATCAGTGTGTTAACATGAGCTGATTAATCCCATCAGTCAACACTGATACCATGGCTCTTGTGCCCTTTCCCTAATAGACTCCTGGTTACAAAATCACTGGCTTCTTAAATAAAGTCAGGGCAATCCTGCAGATTATGGAGGTCAAAATTGACAATCACAGTGGTCCACTCCAGCATATAATCTACGAATCTATAACTCAAACTGGAAGAACTACAAATAATGGTGCAATAGCAGTAAATGAAGAAATAAAACTAGCCGTTTTTCAGAGAGATCTTGATATATTCATGAAAAGGGGTGTATAAACTGGTTGTCTGCAATAGCTGGAGCAAGGTTTTGGTGGCTCTGTAGCACTTCCAGATCTATTTTACTGTGTTTCAATTGCTCATCAGCTTGCTCTCATTTTTAATATTTGTTTTATAACAGTTTTTGATACAGTTACTAGAATAACAAATTAAAGATGGATTTTAGCTTTTTAAAGAAAGACTCTCTTTCATTTCAGATGACAGACTGAATTGAGGCCTATGAATAATGCTTGTGTTGACCTGCCAGAATATGTCTTCGCAGCAATGAATTCTCAAATACCCAGGCTGAGCTTATTCATTTTGAAGTCAATGGGAGGGAAGGCAATACAGCCCAGTGCTGAATCAGACTGCATTTTAGCATAATAGCTATCATATAGTGTTCATTTATTTTTTTTTAGATAAGAAAATACTTTGCAAAAGCCACATTTGGTGTTCTGTGCATAACTTTTGCTATAGAGTTTATCTGCTCAAAATCCTAGTGCCATACAACATGCGTTAAAAAAAAAAATGTTCAAAATGTGTTGCAGAGTTCCAGAGTTCCAGTTCTTTCCTGTCCTAGTAGTTTTTAAGATTGGACAGAGTTGCAGCTCAGGGAAGAGCTGAACTGAATGAATATGGGGTATGGAGACATTTCCAAGAAAAGTAGGAAGTGGGTTTGGTAATTTATTCGGTAACACACTAAGGATCTGGTCCAATTAAAACAATGGGTAAAGTTTACACTGGCTCAGAGGGAATAAATACAAAGCAAACCATTTTAAAAGCAAGCTTCTTACTCCAGAGATACATCTCAGATGAGACAAAAGGAGTTTCCTATTCCTTTTTGTCATTACCAGTTTCATGACTTTTTAACAGGATTGAGACTGGGAAAAGGATTCTAGACCATCATGTCTTGGCTAAATTTCATCTCCAGTAGCTATTTAACTACCTTCATTTCTTCCTGTGGTTTCCATTATTTATAGTGGTGCTAAATTTTACTACCTCTCCTGCATTTTCCTCAAAATGTTCTTGCCTTCCACTAACAGGTGACTGGCTCCTGGTATGTTTCGCTGCCTTATGGAAGGACTTATGGAATTTTATAGGTATCTGTGAAACACTTAGAACTACTTGCTTGAAAAAGACCTTGGAGATGCTAGTTTAAATTCGTAATGACTGGAAATCTCAATATCTAAACCGAAAGATTAAAGCAAGAACACAGCTGCTTTTTCCACTTTTCCCCCCACTCTACCCGGCAGTAGAAGTATCCATATTATTAAAGGTGAATATTTACTGTGCTATTTCCTTGTCTGCTCGCTGGCAAGGCAGCAGCAGGTTGATGACAGCAGTGCGAGCAGCAGACGCGCAGCCCGGCTGCAGTTACACGTTCTCCCGGGGTGATGCAGCTTCGGGCGGGTGCTGACAGACCCGTCCTGCCTGCGGCTGGCCCTGGCAGCCCGTGTGCCCCTGTGCTGTCATTACCGCTTGTGTGGCTGCCCAGCCAAGCGCAGCGCCTCGACTTTTCTGTAGGCTTGTGTTTCCATCAGATGGGCTTGCTCGCCAGCACCAGTGCCAGCAGGGTTAGTGCAGCGAGGGTGCATAAGCAGAGGCGACTGGGAGGTTAGGATTCCCTTTTCCGGCAATGACCCCGTGCAAGGGTGATGTGAACTGAGAGAGAAACCATACCTGTGGAATTTAAAGACTACTGATTATGGCTGCCCTTGTTTCTGGGTATGTAATTTAAGATATTTTTAGAACATGTGAAGATAAAAATCCTCTGATAACCAGATACCTTTAAGGTTCTCAAATGTAGCTCACACACACACACACACAAAAAAAAATTTCTGAAAATCTTGGCTACAATTCTTTTTTCTTATGGCTTTATCTCTAGGGAAATCTTTCAGACATGGATTATTTGGTTGTTACCTGTATGGAGCTGAGTATCAAAACCCTCTACTTTATGAGATGCTATAATACAAATATGATATAACAAAATAAAACTAAATTCATATTCTAAGGTTAGTATCAAATGAGTGGATTTCAAAGATACATTAAAAGTCCCATTTGTTTTGTTTTTTAAAAAAATTAGAAACTTTTCTAAAAGTTAGGAAAGTTTTAAAAGAAAAGTTAGAAAAGAAAATTTAGAAAGATACACCTTGCAGTGTTTCATGTCATGTGAATTTTAGTATCTCTGCCTATAGTTCAAACTTTGAATCAAGATTACTTGAGTGAATATCAGCCATCATGCATCACCAAACTCTTTTATTCAATTCACTGTCTCCTTTCCTTTCCAATTCATTATTGCTTGCAACATACATGCTTAAACTTGCAACTGTAATTAATTTGTCAGCACATTTCCATTAACTAATCACAAATTATCAGCTTCAGTTCTATAGGTCTGACTACAGGTAAGTTTTCCCTTCGTCCGACACACTTTAGAGCCCAAATGGAGATTTTGAATGTGATTACAAGCGATAAGATATGTAATGACAGCAACATTTTGTGCTTGAAAGGGTATTTTTAGACTTCTATGCTTGTGAATGCATTTGTGTAGAACTAAATCGCTATGAAACCATATATGGTGTGTATACAGTCCAATGCATATGCCTATTTTAAAAAACATGTTTAGCAGCTTTATTGCTTAACAATTAACTTGAAACATATGAACTATAAATATGTAAGTTAAGAGAATTTTAAAGAATATTTCCTGTAGGAGAAATGTAACTGTGGATTAGAATTTTCCTTGGAGAAGGGTATTACTTTAGTGTGGGCAGGGTGGTCTTTCCCAGCTGATTCACCAGGTAGAAGGAACATGAAGTTCCTCCACAGCTCAGAACCACTTTCCAAAAGTTCTGAAGTTGCATTGCTGGAGAAGTCTGGTTCTCTGGGGTGCTTTGTGCACAGAGGTGAAGAGGCTCTAGGTCTGTAGGGAACAGCTACAATGCATGGAAAACTCTTGTGTTATTCACAGCTGCCACTGAGGGAGCTGAGCAGAGCTGAGTTTGTTTGACTGCCACAAGAGTGAGAGCACGGCACTGGCAGACAGTCATGTGTGCTTCCAGTTTTGTGAATTCAGGAACCTCAGATAACCTGTGTGATCACTGGCAGCTTATGAGTGCTGATGGACACATGCCTCTAAAGCCTAATTACTAATTCTGTGAAGCCTTTTCTTTCTCACACTCTCTAGCAAAATAAATTAACTTCTTCTGGTGCTTCCAGTTTCAAATAGTGTTAGGTTGGGCTAATTGCTGATATTAGTCATAGCAAAGAGATTGAAGGCATAGGTTTTCATGTCAGCATGAAGCAAGTGTTGCCAGACATCACTTACTGGAGAATGCTGTCTCAAAACAAAACCTCAAATCAGAAAACTCTAAAGCCTTTCCACAGGTACATCTGTTATATTAATACACAAACTACACAAAAGGAAAGGCTATTTTCTCTGTACTTTCAAATCCAAATGATTGCACTTTTCTCACTGACTTGAAGAAAGGACACAGGCAGATATAAAGCTAGTAAAATATGAAAATATGATTGGTTTTATCTGAAAAGGCCTTGTTCTGTAGTTTTTGAAATGGCAGCAATAATCTTGCTCTTAGTTTCAAAGGGTAGGTTTACTTTTATGAAAATTTCTGTTTCTCATTTGCTTTATTGCATTACTTCCTTATTTGCATGACAGGTTTTACAAGCAAAATAGTTGACTACAAAATATTAACATTTGAAATCTTCTAATTAAAACAGTGTAAATTCTGAACACACTGTTTAGAATTTACACTGTTTAGCTTTTCACCACCTTTCACCACGAAAGTGACTTCAGATTTGCCCCAAAACAATTTTAGATTGTTACATCCAAATTGTTAAGCATGCTAGCTACATTTCATACATTTCATACATATGTTTTCACATATATTTAATTTATATTTAGAGGTCAAATTGGTGTAATCCTGCAGATTCCCAGTCTTTGTGAGTTGATTTTGAAGCAATGTCCATGGTCAACTCTTGTCAAAATTTAGCTAAATTAGTAAAGGATTTTCAAATCATCGCAACCCTTTTACATTGAGACAGCCATATTAGCACAAACATGGTCATAGACTATTTGTTCACACTTGACTGAATTTATGACAGCTTAACTATTTTTAAAAGAAAATGTTTTTGTGATAACATAACTGCGTGCAGATTAAGGGATTATAGCAGTTTAATTTGTCTTTTTGTTTATTTGTTTGTTGCTGTCTTTTTACAAATTATTGATTTGGTTAAATTGTTGGGTGCAAAAATTGAGTGTAGATCAGGCCTCAGATCATGCTCTTATTAGCAAACCAAACACTGGTTTTGTTTTTGTTGCTGACGTTGTTTGTTTTCATTGCTGTCTGAATGAGCCTTTTATGGTCTCTGACTCTGCCTGGCTGACTGCACCCGATTGTATTTAATTACATTTACTCAGTAGTTTTAGCCGGGATCCCCGGCCATTACCTATCAAGTCCAATAGCTATTATTTAAGTCCAATGACTCAGAATCAGAGAATTTATCTTTTACACAGTTATTGCCTAAACATCCAGCATAAACACGCAGAGATCTGGAGGACTTGTTCTGACTGTGCTGATTAAAGGCAAAGAGCAAGATGGATGGAGTCAGTTGTGATCAGCAGGCTGCAGCGTCCTGCTGCGCTCCAGTCTCTGCCATTGTGCGGGGCTCTGGGTACCAGACTTGCCGTGGTCCTCTCAGGTCTAAAAGGAAAGCTGGCTTTGTTTGCCTGTAAGCATCTGCAAACTGTTCTGACACATGATCTACCCTCTCAGCAAGGCCACTCATTAGGCTGATTATCACTTCAAAGTTTGTATTATCATCCATCTCTAAAGGCAATTAGGAATGGGTGGCTTTGAGTATCAGACACTGGGTGACACTAAGTGACTCATCTTTATTGATTCTTTTGTGAGCAGAGACAGTGATTGAGATGATAGGATTGCAGCCTACCTGCCCCTTTGACTGGTAAATACTGAAGAAAAACGGTGTGTAATTAACTGACAGTTAATATAGGTTCTGTTTAGTGTTCAGAAAGCACAATAGTGGAAGCTGCCCAAAAGGAACAAAGTAATGAAACTCCTTTGACAAGTTAAACTCTAAAGCCAACTGTGTAATTATCTGACAGTTAAAGGGGGGAGGGGAGGGCCGGGCTCAGTATTTATGAGACCAAAGGAATTCCTGCGCCTGAACAATGGGGACAGATACTGACAATAATCATAACAGCTACACAAAATATTTGTTTGTGCAAGCCTGCCTTTCAAGTGAATAATGATCGGTTTAGGGGTCACAGGAAGCTTTGCAGTTTTGGAGCTTCGATTCTCCAGATTCCCGGGGCCGGGGCCAGTGCGCGGGGCTGGGGCTGGGGCAGAGCTGGGGCTGGGACAGGGCTGGGGATGGGGCAG